>NC_135533.1:20642974-20952013 GCF_045843805.1 Urocitellus parryii | reverse complement strand
CCCCTAAATCCCCTCCAAACTGGGACACTACCCCTCCCATCCATTAAACAGGAAATGAAGGCATCTGAGACTTACCCAAGCTCACCCACCATGGGGTCATCTGGGGACTTTTCCTATCAGATCCCCTACTGAGGCACTAAATAAGACAATGCTATTTATAGTTTTTTAGTTATTAATTTGTTTTGGAGCATTTAAAAGAACCAAGCACTAGGGGAGGCTCCAGGGATATATAGATGCAAAAGTCTCCGTTTCTGCCTTAAGAATTGCCCTTTCCTAGTGATAGAGGTAGATCTAGACTCGACAAAGCTGTCCGTGCCTGCTTCAGTTATGTGCCTGGGGGAGGGCAGAGGGTGGGGCTGCCTGGGCTTGGGCTCAACTCCCAGTTCTCTTGTGTTAGGACACAGTGTCAGACCCCCATTTCAGACAGCATGCTATTCCCAAGAAGAAAATAACTGAAGGTCACAACATCTGACAACCCCATTATACAGGAGAGAAAAATCAAGGCCTGGAGCGTGAAGTGGCTCCTACAATTACCTATCAAGTTACAGAAAAAAATAGAGCTGCAAATTCCCAGTCCAGAAGGAGAAAAGTGATCTTGTGCTGGGGCTTCCTTCCAGGTTGCTCAAGGGGGCTTGGGGAGCACAGGAGACACGGGGGGATGAGCTCTCCTCTTTGTTCTCCCCAGAGCCTGGGCCCAGCCAACTCTCCCCTCTCAAGGAGGCCCTAGCCTCATTCACCTAAACTGAGTTTCTTCCTTGTCCAAATGGGTCCATTTGTCTCAAGAAAGTGAGAGTTCAAATTTCCAAAAGGAACACAAGTTGGGAGAGAAAGAGGAGGGAAGCCCACAGCTTCCTACTAATAGGGCCAGGAAAAGGTTTTTGAATTCTTCATGCCTTGCAGCCCTAAACTTCTTGCCATTAATTACATTTTGCACACGCACAAACACACACACACACACACACACACACATACACACGCATACACACACCCCAGGAGCTGACCACAGCAGGCCTCTTCTGGAAACAGGAATCAGTGAATTACGCATGTGGGATTTCTTTTTAAAGGAGATATTGATCAGAAAAGCTGTAATAGCTCATGTCTAAATACAGACTCCAGTTGTAAAGCTCTGCAGTACAGGGAGATAATGATCACCCACTTATTGGGAACCATATCTCAAATATGGCCACTGACCCCTAGGGTGTTCATAAATCTACCAGAGTCTGAAGCACAGACTACATTGGCTCCATGCACCTTCCATTCTACCTGCTCACAGGTGGAGGTAAGGTGGAGGTAAGCAGAGAGGGTCCTTCAGGAGTTAGGAACATCTCTGGGAGACTCTAGCAGGTTTAGGTCTGGCCTCATCAGGAAGCCTATTACTTTCTAAGATGCTCCCACATCAGGCTGATCCAGTAATTCTTTCTTTTTTTTTTAAATATTTTTATTTTTTGGTACTGGGGATTGAACCCAGGAGCACCTAACCACTGAGCCACACCAACAGCTGTCTTTTGTATTTTACTTAGAGACAGGTTCTCATTGAGTTGCTTAGGGCCTCTGTAAATTGCTGAGGCTGGCTTTGAACTCACAATCCTCCCGCCTCAGCCTTCTGAGCTACTGGGATTACAGGCGTGCATCACCATGCCCTGCTGGGAGTGATCATTTCTAACAAAGAAAGAGATCAGGAAAGCCTGACTCTCCAGCCTTCTCTTGGCTTCACCCTTCTGCATAAACTTTCCTCTCTCCGTGATGATTCCTAACCCTCTCTGGAAGGGCTGCTCAAGATCCAAGCCAGGGAAGTGCTGCTCCAGGTGAAGCTTGTCACCAGCACCCTGGCTGTGAGCACAGATGATGGAGAGGGAAAGTGGGATTTGGC
This sequence comes from Urocitellus parryii, assembly GCF_045843805.1. NCBI lineage: Eukaryota > Metazoa > Chordata > Mammalia > Rodentia > Sciuridae > Urocitellus > Urocitellus parryii. Next base: position 20,950,143 of record NC_135533.1, on the reverse strand, counting down.
CTCACCCACTTAGTTGCTAATGTATCGTTTCAAAATGATTCTTTATTGTGTCTTTTTCAATGAGATTGTTAAAAAAAAAAAAAAAAGAATGTGTACAGAGAAAGGGAGGGAGATCCATCAAGCCACCGCCACAGTAACCTAGTTAGACAAATATGTTATTCAAGGGACTCAGTGAAAAGTGTCTCTGGTTGGAAAAACAACCCAACAAAATTGCAGCTGAGTTTTCCAAGAAACACAGCCCTACTTCCCGGCATCTCACAAAGGAGAGGAGGGGGCCAAAAGCCATGATATAAGGTCATCACGTTTTAGGAGCTCTGTAGGGGTGCAGGGTGGCTTTTCATGCAGATATTCATTGAATTAGAGAATGCACTTAATTACCTATGCGATAAGGAAAGCTCTGGACAAAGGTAACACTTTCTTTCACATTCATTTTGAAATCTGTGCTTGGAGACCAACTGTGGTCCCATGTCACCAGATATCTAAGAGGACTTTCATGCATCATGATAACAAGCGAGCCTTCTAGTAGGGAACTCAGGCCACTAATTTGAGCCATATTCCCAGGAGAGGGGCATTAATCCAGACACCCTTTCTTCAGACCAGGCTGTAACCAATAGAGCTCTGGCCATGCATCCCTCCCAGGGCTGCAGAGCAGAGCCAACAAAGCGTAGCTCAGTCGGGATCCAGGGGGTTGGACCCCTGACCTTATCCTCATTAGCTGAGCTACTGAGAGCACTGACAAGCAGCCAGGGCCACAGCACAATGGCCTGGGGAAGGTCCGGACTGGCCAGCGCAGTGGGTCAGCCTGGCCAGTGTAGTACAGCTCTGCAGGTGGCAGCCAGGCCCAAACTGGACCCTTGGGAAATTCCCGGGGATCTTCCCCACCTTGTAAGCAGTACTAACCCCAACCCACTGGGATGCTGCCCCCTGCCTTTCCATCCCCAGAAGCCCCCTGTCATGGGCAGATAAATCCCACACCACCAGCCCATCAATCCCCAGGCCCCTCTCTCCCTCCCAGCCGCCACTAGAACTGTAATTGAAGCAAGGAACACCACGATGATTAAGTTTGTGTGTTTTCTGGCGGATTCAGGGAAGCAGTGGCCCCGCTCGCCAGGCTGAATTATAGGGTAGGTCATTCTCTTATTAGTGGGAATAAATTTTATTAGCCCACTCTTGTTGCCGTGTCTCTTCCTCAGGCCCATGTGAGAGTCTGGGTAATGTTGCCAGCATGCAGGGCAAAGCAGCCGTGCCAATCCCATTACATTCTGCATCTCTGACAGAGACGCAGTGACCACGCAGGAATAATGCTGGCTTTCTCCTCCCAGGGGTCCCAGTTCATATGCGGGGACAGCATCAGGGAACAAATCCACTAGGAATAAAAGCCAGAGGCCGAAGGTCAGAAAGCTCTCTCTGTTCTTTCTTTTCCTCCTTTCTACTAACTTTCTTAATAAAAAAGAAATAAGTACAAGCCCGGCACAGTGGTGCACACCTATAATCCCAGTGGCTGGGGAGGCTGAGGCAGGAGAACTGTGAGTTCAAAGCCAACCTCGGCAACTTAGTGAGGTCCTAAGCAACTCAGTGAGACCCTGTCTCTAAAAAAAAAAAAAAGAAAGAAAGAAAGAAAAAAAAAGGCAGGGGGAGGCTGAGGGCTGGGGATGTGGCTCAGTGGTTAAGTGCCCCTGGGTTCAATCCCTGGTACCGAACAAATTTTAAAAATTTATAAAAAAGAAAAGAAAAGAAGTGCAGAGTGTCAGTGTGTGGAGTTTCCTTCCACCTTGCAAAAACTAAGGGACACCTGGGGATGACAGTGGGAGGGTGTGGCTGGAAAAGGATCCTCTCCTTCAAATACATCCACTTCGCCTTTGGAACACAGTCTTGTGGAAGGAAAACATATGCCAGGTGACAGGAGATACATCTCCCGGCCTGGGATGTTGAACCTAACATCTGGGTTAGGCATAGTCCAAAGCTCTCAAAAGGCTGACATTGATGGAGAAAAAAAAAAAATCTAACAACTAAACCACAATGACATCATTACACCCCCTTCTCACTCATTGGGTGTGTTATAACTGAAGGTGGACATACAGGATCGTGCTGTGAAAATGTTGTGAACTACAGATCCCACATGCTCTGTGTCTATCATTAGTTATTAATTCTGGGTATTTATCATTTGCACTTCATTAAAGGCATAGTATTTTATCAGCTCCTTCTTGAAGACAAAATTTGTGCAACAGAGCAAAAGGGAAACTGCTTACCAACCCTGTTACATCTCACAGGCTGATGCTGGCTGGGACCCAAAGATGCAGATTCCCCAGTCGGTACCCCGGCCAAGATGCCTCCCTGTGTGGATGATGGGAATTGAAGGAAAGGCCCAGAAATGCACATCTGTCCTGGTAAGCAGGGCTAGTCTCTGTGCGGATGGAGAAGAGGTTCAGCTTCCCATCTGGACTGGGCTATAGCATACTGTACAAGGTGGGCGTGTGTGAGTGCGCACGCACACGTGAGAGAGGAATCTCACTGTATCTGCTGCTGAATGTAGTATGTGGGCGTGGGAGAGAACAAGCCACAGAACGAAGGAGATGGAGAGGAACCGGGAGACGAAAACGCACAGGGAATGTGAGTTCAATGGAGACAGGGAGAGAGAAGCAGAGGGTAGCGGGTAGACATCAAGCGTGGGGAGACACCTAAGAAAGAAAGCATCATCACGTAGAGAGTGGAACTCTGTGCACATGGTATGTGTACAGGTATGCATGCCTCTATGCCAGGCACTCAAAGTGATGTCTCAGCATCGCGAAGCCCTGTGTCCTAATTCCCAGCTTGGTAAACCCTATGCGGAGGTCCCTTTAGCAGCACCCTGTGTTAAAACTCAGCACATGTACCCACTGGGTCCTACACTACCCTGTTGATCCACTGGCTCCAGGGAGGCACCCTGGGAGAACACATCCAGCCTAGGAGGCCAACTTCAGAGCCTTTCCTCCTGCCAGGCCCAGCACGCCACCCAGGGCTCAGCCACCATGCTACACCCCAGGTACCATGCATGCTTGACTGGGGTGGGTCTCTCAAAAAGGTGTTAGCTGGGTGACTCTACCTGAACACCTGGGACAGGAGCCATGGTGAGGTGAGAGTGGAAAGACTTGATTCTATCAAGATGGGGGTTGCCATACACCAGGCCACCAAATGCCAAACCAGAAGGCTGCAGGGTTGAAAGGGGAAGGGCTTGGGCTGGTATAAAAAATGTGCATGTGTCCACCTACAAGGCCACGAGTGTCCGTGCAGCTTGTTGTGCATGGTTCTGGGCTGTAGTGTGTGAAAACAGTATCAGAGATGAGAAAGGAGGGATGGGGCGGGAAAAGGAGGAGTCTTGGATTGAGGGAGGGCAGGAGCCCAGCAGGAAGAGCCAACGTTGCCTAGCGCCATAAACAACAGGAAATAAGCCCATCTAGTCAGCGCTGTGCTTCCTGCTGACGGGGTAAAGAAAACACCCCAAGCAGACGGGCAGCAGCCAGCCCCGGGGCCTGGGACGGCTGCCTGGCCATTCCGGATGCTCACTTTCGTGGAGTTTCAGGATCTCAGGCGCCAGACAAACCTGACTGTCCAGGCTGGGATGCAAGGCCAGCCTCATTCCAAGGGGGTGACCCTGAGTCCTCCCCAGGACTGCATGCCAGGGGAAACCAGCGAGTCAAACAGCACGTGGAAATGGGGGTCCCCTCACACCTGTGAGACACACCACGGGTCAAGAGGTGAAGCTTCAAGTGAAATATAAAAGTGCTCAGTCCCTTGCACTTTGTGATCCTCTTGAGACCAGCAGGGATGGTGGGTAAATCTCAAAGTCAGAGGAAACTTGGTCCAGCTGTGGTTCCCAGGGAGCAGCTTTTAGAAGCATGGAGAGCTTTTCTGGCTGCAGTGGAACTAGAGAATTCCATGGGCGCCTCGCATTCAGGGCCTGGATCACAAATGCCCTGCAATGCCCAGACCGTCCCTGCACTAGGAACTGCCCACTCAGACAATGGCCAGTAGCACACAATGGAGATAAACCTTGGTAGAAGCCTCAGCTGAGATCTGAATGCCCAGCAGGTTCTAGTCTATTAACTACATGACACTCAGGGAAGTACTTGACTTTTCTGTCCCTCTGTTCCCCCAGCTAGAGAGCTGTCTGCCCTTTCTGCCATCCTAAAGCACTGCTGAGAGAGGAAAAGGATCTGATAAAATCCTCATAAACCAGCAGAAAGCTGTTATCATCAGACAGCACGCTCTGCTCCCCCAACCTCCGTCTGACAGGTAGGAGGTGGTGGTTCTGCCACAGGGACCCAAATTTTCTAGTGAAAGGTCCCTCTGAGGTCCAACCTTAAAGGAATAGTGAAGAAGCTGAATGTGGCTCACCTTCACCCCACCCCCACCCCATCCAGCCCTGTCTGTCAGTCCTCAGGCTGACCCTCCTGATTCCTAGGGCCACTTCTCAATTCGTCCCAAACTTGGGAAGATTTAAGTGGAGGGAGAGATGGCCACTCCCATGAGCACAGCTTTTGTTCTTGCCACGTAGGCCATATGACCCTACTCTGGACTCCTGGGAACTGATGTCATTCCACGATCTTGGCATCCACCAGCAGGGCATCCATTGCCAAGCACTTCCCCAGGGCCAACACATTCCACCATTCAGCAGCCCGTTTGGAGGCAGAGGCTAGTGTTCTGGGAACTTACCCAGGAGTCTGGAGAAAGGGAGAGGAGGTAGAGTCAGCCACTCAAAAATACCTGGACACCAAGCCTGCACTGGGCCTGTTCACAGAACAGAAACCACAGGCTTGGGCTCCTCAGCCCTCCTGTCCTGTCTCTGCAGACAGAGGGTCTCAGGGATCTTGCATGGCAGCCTACAAAAGAGGCCAGAGTAGGGACCTCCTGGTGCTGAGCTAGACAAAGAGAGAAATCAAGTCCTTGTCATTAACTCACCGGGATACCCATTAGTTAACTGTTAGTTTCCTGAGCCCCAGGATGAACTAGAACACCTGACAGGTCCTTCTAGGACTCTTCTTATGGCCAGATCCTCGTGAGATCTAAGGAGCAATTTTCAGACACTTGCACATTTGTTCTTGGATACCCCTCTCCATTCTGGCTGAAGAAAACCAGCACACAGGAGAAGGAATGGCTAGAAGCCAAATTTCCCATTCCCCCAAAACACCAGCATGTACCTTGTGACCTCCCGACCCTCCACACCCAGCATCTGCTCGGGGAGTTGCATTTCCCATGTGTATTTGCATCTGCGGCAAAACATCCCCAGGAGGAGGCCATTGCTGGCCCCAAGCTCACCTCTGATGTGGGCACAGCAAGCCTTCTCTGGCTGGCCTGCCGTCGAATAACCACGGGGCTCTATGGGCCCACACCCAGGGGGCTCCAGCCTCATGACCCAGCCCTTTCCCCACCTGGGGTTCCATGGAAGCCCCATGGCATAGCAAGCTGAGTCACAGGGGGTCTCTTCCCCTCTCTATCCATCCCCGACTAAACACAGCTGGAGGGAATGCTGGGACCTCACGAGGTAGGCAGGCAGCCCGGGGGTCACCATGCTTCCATCTCTAGTTCCGGAAGCCTGAGTTTAGGGGAGCGAATGGAAGAGTCCACAAAAGCCTGCTGGGTACCCTGGGACATGCACTGGGACTTAGAGAATCAGGACAACAGGGAATGCAATAAAAATGATTCCATTTTTATTGGTCAGATCCCCTTTTAAGCTAAGTTGTAACAGCCATAAAACCCACAAGGGATCCCCACCCTGCGAAACACAACCCTAAACTTCCACTTTCTGGGCCTTCCCCTTCCTCAGCCCATTTTCTAACAGCGGAAACACCACAGGACAGAGGCCACCTGAGATGCGGGTGCCACTTCACAGGCCCCAAGGAGTTCCATCCTCAGAACGCCAGGGTTCATCTTGACCGTCTTCTGCCTCTAGGCAGGGAAGGGGGAAAGGGACCAACCCAACGGCCTTGGGAATGGGAAAAGGGAAAGCTGGGTTTGCCAATGCAGCAGACTCCATGGGGCAGCTCAGGAGTCTGGCCTGGCCGATGTCAATGTCGTGGTGAAACATGTGTGGTCTGAGCTGAGTCCAAATGAATTGTAACAGAGGGCCAGAGCAAAGTAACTCGGGTATCAGCCAAATCAAAGGAAACTGATACTGTGCATTAAAAGCCAGTCTGGCCTTTTTTAGACTGGCTGGGGAGACACCCCAGCCCTGCTCCGAGTTTCTGGCCTCCTCCTTTCTATTCTCGGCCCCGAACTCGCCTCTAACTTGAAAGGGCTAATTAAAGCCAAAAGAAAAATCAAAAGCTTGTTATCTGGCTCCATTACTCCCAGTCCTGGCATCAGCCTGTCTTGCAAAGCTGTATCGCCTCTGTACTCTCCAAGGCTACCATGCGGTGTTAGGACCCACGGCTCTGCTGACTTCCAGGATGAACTTGGCTTTTTGTGCTGTGGCAGGGAGCAAGGGCAGGACCAACACCTGCCTGTGGCAGTCAGACAGATCCCTGCAGATGCTGCTGCTCCCAAAAGCACAACCCAAAAGACAGTTGTGAGCAAGTTTTCTGCAGAGATTGCCAACCCCTCTGATCTCATAGTAAGCACCCTGCATAGACTTGACATCTGCTAACATAGGTTTTAGGTATGCACACTCATGGGACTATTTATGGCATGCATGCAAGTATATGTGTGCAAGGCTGTGCAAATATGTATATGGCGTGCAGGTAAGGGGGGCTCTCCTTGAGTGCTGGCTCTGCCACTCATTACAGGATGTGTGACCTTGGGCAATTAGTTGACCTTGTTGGGTCTGAGGTTACTCAAAACAAAATGAGGGTTTAAACTAAGGTACAAGGGTTTGAATATTTGTCCCCTCCCAAACCCAGGTTGAAATTTCATTGCCATTGCAACAGTCTTAATAAGAAGGGCATTGAAGAAGTGGTTAGGCCATGAGGGTTCTGCCCTCATGAAGGGATTGATTGTTACTAACATAGTAAGGTGAGTTCAGTTCCTCTTGTTCTTTCTCTGGCTTTCTCTTTGCCCTTCCACCACCTTATGGTACAGCGAGAAGGCCCTTGCCAGAGGAAGTCACCTTGAACTTGGATTTCCCAGCCTCCAGAACTGTGTGAAATAAATTTCTGTTCATTATAAATTGCCCAGCTTCAGATCTTCCATTTTAGCAGCACAGGGGGAGGACCTATTTCCACATGCCAATGTATCTCCCCAGAGACCTTTATTTGCATGTGTAATGCACATAGACATAGCACAAAATCTGGCCGGTTACTGATTATCTTCTTTTGGGAGCAGTCTGTGATCCCCCAGATCATAACCCTGTATCACAGACCCTCTCAAGCAGATCAACCACTACCCTAAACACCAGGCCCCATTCGGGAGGCATTCTCAAAGGTGAAGTCACTGGCCAGGGTTCAACAGGTGCTGGAGTCCCCTCTGTTCTCTGGCCTGGCTCGCATTTTCCCATGGGTTGATGCTCTGCCTCTCCCATTTCCTCTGTGGCACAGGGTCTCCTGGCCTTTCAGGTCCTCCACATAGGGATGGAATCTTTTCATTTCAGCCCAGGTACCCAAAGTCTGCCCCTGGAAAACAGACTGAGCCTAAATGTCAGAGCACCAAAGGTAAACTCTGCTGGGCTCCTTCTGCTCCCTCTTCACTGCCCCCACTTCAAATCTCGACGGACAGAGGAATGGTGTCATTCACCACGCACCAGTGAAGAGGTGCCAGTGTCCTCTGAGATCTGTTTGGCAAGCAGTTATACTTTATGGAGGGAAAGACACTTTTCAATGCAACCAAAATACATTTTCCTCATACAAAATGCCACCATGGTTTGAGCAGGAGTCAATCACATTGGGACAAATGTATATTTGGATCTGATGGATGAATTTTTCCTCCCTCCTCTTCTAATTAGCATTACAAGATAGATTGCAAACTAAGTTCACTATTTTTTAAAAATGGAAACGAAAAAAGGAGAAGGAAAGAGTCGTGGGCCCAGAAGATGCCAACAGAGGAATCTTGAAGAATGTGAAAAGAGAACAGCACCCTTTGGAAGATCAACAGAAGTCAAGCTCAGAAAAGCAGGTGCTTTTCATATTGAAAGGGGTGGAGAGGCAGGAAGCTGTGTCACCCATTTCACCTGAGGTCCTCCTGCAAGGCCATACCTATCAGCACATCAAGTCCCACAGGTCATGGGATGGCCCCTGAACCAACTGTCTTCACTCTGGGCTCCTACAGCACGTCTGTCACCTGGTGCTGCTCTCTGGCTTCCTGACTCTGGGATGCATCATTTCCAGGGCACTGTGCACACAGAAGATGCTTAATAAACACTCTGTCTCCTCCCATCCCTTTCCCAAGCAAGTTCTCTTTTCTTCCCTCTGCCTTATTTCTGCTCTCCTTTGCTTCTCCTACCTGACTTCTGCCCCCACTTTTCCCATGTCCTAAAAATACACAAGGGGCTCAAAACCTAGCTTTCCTGAAATCCCACATCCATCACACCACACACCTAGAGTGACTTCTTCCACTCTCCTCTCTCCCTCCTCTGCTCTTGTTCAGAACAGTCAGGAACGTGATTGACAGGCTTGGTTAATGAGAAGGGTGCTGCAGCCCTCTACCAGGTCGGGTGCCCAGGACATCTCCTTCACACCCCATTCCCATGACGCCCTCGTGTATGCAGCAAGCCAACCTGGAATAGAGAGAGACCCGGGTGGCCATGGGAAATGAATGCCTTATCTCCACTTCTGACCCTCATAGACTCAGAGCGTTAGAGCCAGTGGTGGTGTGAGGCCAGTGAGGCCCAGGATGGAATATAGTCGTCCTGTTCACAAAATGGGAAGAGAAATTACAAGGCTGGGTCCTTCTGCACAGCCCACCACCCAGCCCAGTGCTCCCCTAGACTCACCGCGCTGCTGCAGGGGATATCCTTCACCTTGAGCCAGGCCAGGTCCAGCGTGCCCTCGCCCCGGTAGCAGGACTGCAGGCGCTCCTTAATGCGGTCATTGATCTGCTTCAGAATAAAGATGCACAGGGCCGATTCATCCAGAGATTTCATCTTCCGCTTCTGGCCCTTGGAGAAGACGGTGAAGAGGAGGTCGTCGTCTGGGCGGACACTCAGGGTCCGGCCCAGCACAGCCCCGGCTTTGGACAGGTAGGCGGCCTGGAGCAGGCGGTATTCCACCCCGCCGCGCTCACAGCCAATGGGCACCTCCACGTACGAGTTGAAGGCTGTGTCCTCCTTGCAAAGCCTCACGAGCTTGGAGGTGTACACCTGTTCCTTTGTCGTGGAGCCTGGAGGGGACACCATCTCAGGCTGAAGGGTCAGAAAGTAGACAAAGTTGCCGCTGCTGAAACCATAGACGTAGTAGATATCAAAGTCGGGGATGACGGTGAAGGTGTCCGAGGGGATCTTGATCATGGAAGCCACAAACTCATCGTGGAAGACGTAAGCGAACATGCCATCGGCCTCAGAGTTCTTGGTCAGCTTCCGGCTGGAGATGGTAGGGAAATACTCAGGCTTCCCATCCACCGCCGTGGCGATGAAGAGCTTGTCATCCAGGTTGCTGTAGGAGACGATCACTCCGAAGACCGAGCCACTCTCATTGACCCCCGACAGGTAGTGCTCCTTCTTGTGAAAAGGCTCCCCCAACTTAAAGAGGTCCTCCAGCCTCAGGAGCTTGCAGATGCCCTGGTACAGGCTCCCACAGGCGATCAGCCGGTTCTCCTTGTAGTCTATGAGGAGCATTTTGTTGACGTTGTTGGTGGTGGTCAGAGGCTCATTGCATGTCTGGACGATGCGGGGCGGGTAGCACTTAGGGTTGTCCTCGTCCGGCCCTGTCTGGTGGGTCACCAAGACCTTCAGGTCACTGGAAAGCTTATAGATCCTGTTGACGGCCCCCAAGTAAATATGCCCTGTCCTCTCATCCACCACCAGGTGATTGAAGCCCTCGGTGGGCTCTCCTCGGAAAGTGACAAAGGACCGCTTCTGGGTCAGTGGGGGCGGCTGCCGGGGGAGCAGAGTGGAGGAGCCCATCCCTACCACCAGGAGGTGGGACAGCAGACAAGTCCAGTTCCAAGGCATGGCTTTCATTTCAGAGAAGGGTCCTCACGGCCCAGCAGCACTTGGGCACAGCTGTCACCAGGACTCAGCAGGGCAGTCTCCCCTAGTGAGAAAGAAAAGACTGAGATGTAGGATAACCACGGTTGGGGCTTCCTGGCACCCCAAAGCATGTCTGGCTGGACTCAGCCCACTTGGCACAACCCAAATACAACTGCCCAAGGGAAGCTAAAGGCCAGCTGTGTGGGCCCCAGCCCAGGAGTGAGAGACAGTCACAGCTAGGAGGCAGTGGCTACAGGAGGACCCTTTAGCACCAATAATAACAATGCTAATGATAACGATGACGATAGCAAAGATGACAAGAGACAGCAGCGCTGACCAAGTGCCTGACTTTATGTCACTCACTGTCCGGCACCTTCTGGGGACTATCTTATTTCATCTCAGTAAATCCTTTCAGGGCTGGGAGTCTTCTATCTGCTCTTCCAGATCCATGGCCTATCCTTCTCTGGCCCAGGAAGCTGACCGCACAGACCCTCTAGGAGCGGCTCCCTGGCCTCAGGCCTGGTTAGGTGCAGCCAGCAGACAGCGCTGGAGGAAGCCCGGTGGGAGGAGCAGATGCTGCACCCGCTGGGAGTCTCATGGGATATTTCCTAGTGCAGGCCCCTCCACACTGCCTCTCTGTATCCAGGTCCTGTGGGCCTTCTCCTGCCACACCCTACCTGGCCCTCTCTGTGACCAACTCCAAATACTGCACTGCCCCTAAGGAACCACACGTTCATGAAGAGTCCCTTTCTTCCATGACACAATTTGCACATGCTATCTATTTCCTGCTGAAACCCGGACGAGTGACCTTGGAAGTGTGTACTATTTATCCTCATTTTACAGCTAAGGAACATGAGCTTAACAAAGTCATGGGACTTGCACAGCTGAAAGTGGCAGAAATGGACTTCCACTGAAGTGTCAGTAACTCCAGAGCAGGTCCTCATTCTTAACTCTGCACTCAGTTGTCCGTCGCCTTGCACAGATGGGGTATTTCAGCACTTCCTGTTATCCACAGCAGAAGACCAAAGCTGAACCCCTTCTTGAGGGCACCCATCACAGCTGCTGCCCCTGGCCCTGTGTCTGGACCTCCTGCAGGGGAATGTCCCCTTGCATCTGCTCTGCTGGTTGGTGTAGTGGGGCCAAATTAAAAACCCACATCTTCCCTCCCTTCTTCCTCTGGCATCCACCAGGCCCTCTGAACCCTGCCCGGTTCTAAGCCCTCATGTTATTTTAACAAGGCAGAGCTCAGCTGCCTCCCACAGTCGGGACCCTTCTGAGAGGTTTTCATGAAAGGGAGGGAAGAAAAAATGCTTTAAGAAACCAGTGGTCAAATAAATAAATAAATAAATAAATAACTCCCAATGGAACCAAATCAGAGTCCACCCTAATGGTCTCCTTCATTTACAATCAAGATGCTTTCTGCTTGTTTCCAGTGGAAAGTTTCTTACTTCCTCCACTTTGGAGGCATCTGGGCAGGGACTGCCAACTTCTCATTTGGAGGCATCTCAGCTCTGGGGAATTTCTCTCATCCTCCCCATCCCCAAACTCCTAAAAAATGAGGTAGTGGAATGAGGTACATTGCTAAGTAACAGAAATCTCCCCAACAGAGAGAGGATACAAGGTGAGCTGGACACCCACAGAAGGAGAAAGCAAACAAAATGAAGGCTTTGTCTTGTCAGCCAAAATCCAAGTGAGACCTACAATCTTTTCAAGAAGATGTCAGAGGAAGAAGGTTCTGGCAGGTGGGGACCCCCCACCGCACAACCAACAGTGGTCTTGCAAGCTGACGGCCTTTATTTATTGACTCACTTGACCAATGTTTGCTCAGAGCACACACAACACAGGCAAGACACTTCAGGACGCAAGGATAAGACCCTCAAAGGACTTGTGGGCAAGTTAGGCAGAAACTAACAAAACCCAAACTATACATAGGACGAGCAGTTAGGCTACGAGTGACGGTGTCGTGATAGAGTGCGTTGGGAGTTCATGTGGGAAAAGAAGCCTTCTAACTTGGGGTGAGGAAGCAAGGCGTGGAAGGGAATGAAATTTGAGCAAGGAATGAACTTGTGGAGGACACGGAAAATTGGAAGGGTGAGACCTGCAGAGCCAAATGGGCATATGGAAGCAGGTGTAAAGGAGGAAGAGGATGCCTGGGAACACAGCTCAGGAAGGAATCAGGAAGCAGATAAGGCGGAAAAGAGAGAAAATGGGCCTAATCAGGATGTCACTGGAATGTCAAGACTGAAATGCAAAGAGTAAAGAGTGTAAATTTAAAAGAAAAGGGCAATGTTTCCCAGAGAGAAGGTGCCATGTTACTGTCTATGCAGTCTTTGACTTAGCGGAAAAAAGAGTCCGTGGCTGAGGGCTTGTGAGCTCTGTGACCAAGCAGTGTCTGTTCTGCTCACTAGTGTGTCCACAGCATCAGAGCTCTGCCCAGCAGTTCACGGAGGCTCAACAGCTAATAATTCTTGACTGGCAGAAAGAGGAGCTTGCAGCAAGAAGGAATATCAATATTTGTACAGCATTTACTGTGCCCCAAACCCCATGCAAATGCTTTCACATAGAGTAACTCACAAACTCATCAATACTGTTCTCTGCAGGCAGGAGGATGACTTGACCCATCTTTCAGGTGAGGAGACTTTAGCTCTGCAAGGACATGTGGCTAATAAGAGGCAGAGTTAGGGATGACTCCAGGGTAGTACCACTGCTATTCCGAATGGTTCTTAGAAGTGCACAATTTCAGAGCCCAGAATATAGAGCACTTGGAAGCCCCCTTTTAAGTCATGTAAGTCTCAAGCAAAGAAGTCCCAGGAGACATCACATAGGAACACCAGGAGAAAACCGAAACCTCTCTGACCCACAGAGCATACACCTATCAGCAGGTGCTGTTGCACACCTTCAAGTGTTGGTGACTGCACAGCACCTGGCACAGGGCCTCTTCCTGGCACAAAGTAGGTGCTTAATAAATGATAGATGTGTTGTTATTGTTAACAAGATTTAATAGGATTGAAAGGATGAAGGTTATGATAATTAGAGGGCTCCTGCTGGTACCTATAAATATGAGTGATGAGGAGTCAGCCCAGACAGTTCCTCTTGAGTTGCTTGTGCAAATCCAAATAACAGAGAAGATTCTAGAAGTTTTGATCTGAAATAGATAATCCAGTTGAATGATTCCCAATCCCTGATTTTACAGACAAGGAAGGTGATATCCAGAGAGGTCAAATGATCTCACAGGAGACCACATAGTGAATTAAAGATGGAGATGAAGGACAACTCAGACCTCTAAATCCCAGGCCAGTGGTCTTTCTGCCACATACAGCTTCTTTTCTGACTTTCTCTGCTCCAGCACCTTCTCCTTGGCCTTTGTCTGAAAGCAACTCCTCTTCAGGCTCCATGTGCTCTGCTGGCTAACACAGCTCTCCAAACTTCTGCCAACAGCTGAATTCCAGCAGGGCTGGGAATCCTCATTCCAGACAGACAGGTGCAGGTCGGGGCTCAGGCACCGAGCCTTCTGGAGGGAACTCTCTGCAGTCCCTATGTCAGAACGTGCCACACGTGGGGGAAAGTGCGCCCGCCACAGCCCACCTTACTGTACACGCTCACAGGCCCACAGCCAATCAGCGGTTCTCTCGCCTGCACCAGGCGAGACAAGGAAGCCTGTAATTATGAATTTACTGAGCAGAAAGGTGCCGTGGCTCATTCTCCATCTCCTATTAGGCACTGAAATGAGACGCAGTTATGCATCTCAAACACTTATCACCCTCATCTGGGGATGGGGAAATTACTGTGCCTGGAGGGGAGGGGGTCTGCAGAAACAATACCGGGTGATGGGTATAACCAGCCTCTCATTTTCCACACCACGAAAGGAACTGATTAGGAAACAAATAACAGAAAAATGAAAAAGAAATGGGAGAAAACAAAGAGGATACCTCCAGCTACCTTCACCAAAGACCCCACTGAGCCCCACCATGGAGGTGACCCAAAGGCAGTTCTCCCTCCCGAGCTCAAGACCCACAGGTGGAGAGGGCCACCAGTCCTCTGTCCCCATGGTCACCAAAGGCTGCTCTGATCTGACAAAACTGGAGCTTCCAGAGAGGCATCCCTCCTAGGACATCAATTTTAATAAGCCATGACCCCAACCTAAGGAGCCCCTACCTCAATTTCAGATCCTACCAACCTTTTCTCTCTTAAATCATCTTTTTGATGGTCTCAAAATAAAGCCTTGGAGGGAAGGATAATTCCCCTTGGAGGGAATCAGCCCAACCTTGATTCTCCAAGGCAAGTAGTGGAACTGAGTCACCCCAAGATTTCCCCCAAGGACTCCCTGAACCAGGAAAGGGGCCAGAGGGCAGGAGACCCAAAGGACTCTGAATCAAACCCGAACATGCTGCAGTTTTCCTCTTTGAAATCAGATTTTAATTCTGAGTGGTCTCGGGGGAGACGGGAGACATTTTTAGAAGCTGATCATCATTTTGATTAAAGCAATTGGGACTGCCTTTGTTTTATACGGCAAGTTTTGAAGAGCTCAAACTAATTTCCATGAAGTAGTGCCATCCTCTCCTATTTCTGAGTGGCAGAAAGTTATTATCAAGCAGTTTAAAATAGCAATTACCTCACGAAATTCCTTCCAAGTTTACAAGGCGTTTTCATGTATGTTACCTCATTTTGATCTTATTGTTCATGACAACCCTGTTAACTAGATGCCGTATTTACAAGTACACCCCCTCTGCAGATACAAAAACTGAGGTCGGAGCCAGTAAAGGTCTTGGCTCAGGCCACACACAATCATGCCGGAAACTGGAGAACTCTTCAGGTCCCCATTGTTTGCTCAAGGGACATTTCCTGGACCTCTGCACAAAGTCTTGATCCTGGGACCCTTTGCTCTGAGGTAATAGAACAATCCAAAAATGTACTCTAGGATGTTTCAAAATACAATTCACAACCCACCCGAGTCCAGAAACCAATCAAGTGGATCATATGTGCATTTTTTTTTCAAATGAAGTACAATGGAAGAGAAACTATTAATGTGTCACACATTGGAAAGATAGACACCATTCAGTGGGACTGTGTATATATTAAGGGAGACGTAAATGTATTTCTTACTGTTGGTCATCATGATGGTCGATTTTATGTGTCAATTTGGCTAAGCTACAGTCCCACAGTCCAACATTATTCTAGATGTTTCTGAGAGGGTGCCGTTAGACAAGAGATTAACATTTAAATCAGAGGATTTAGAGGGAGGCAAATTACCTTCCATAATGTGGGTGGACCTCATCCAATTAGGCAAAGGGTGAACAGAACAAGACTCACCACCCCTGAGCAGTTGGGCATTCTGCTGGCTGATTATCTTTAGGCTTAGACTGTACTGTCACTCTTCCCTGGGTCTCCAGTCTACAGGTCTACTCGACAGATTTTGGACTTGGTGCCTCCATAATTGCGTGAGCCAGTTCCTTAAAATCAATGTCCCTCCCTCTCTCCTCCCCGTCCCCCGCCCCACATCCTATTGGGTCTAGTTCTCTAAAAAAGCTCTAATAAAGTCATGATCATTTGAAAGACCCTGTCAGTAAAGAGCACCTATTTGTTTTTGCTATCATTCATTTATCCTGGGGATCTGCCCCTTTGCCCTCTCTGAGAAGGTTTCTCATGGAATTGACTCCACCCACATGATCTGGGCGGACCAATCAGAACAGAGCAGAGGTGAGGGAAACATAGTGATTGGTTCAGGGATGTATACAATGGAATCCAGTCTACCAAGTTGAGAGGCTTTGGACGGGCACAAGCTCTAGCTCTCCTATTGAATGTTACCTTGGAGAGTCGCAGCCTCAGAATGGCTGGGGCCCTCTTGTAACCAAAGGAGGGGGCGGGGGAAAGGTTGGGAGAGGATCATGCAAGAATGAAGCCAACGTACTGAGAAGAGTGGAAGTGAGCCCAAAGATGGAGAATCTGGGTCCCAGGGACATCATATAGATATTCAGATCGTGAACATGGAGTCAACTCTATGCCTGTACATCCTAGTTGCATGACCCCCCCAAATTATCCTTTTCCATAAGCCACTTTGGTTTTAGTTTTCTGGCACTTGTTAATGAAAGGCTCTAAGCCATACACAGAAAAATCCAAAAGAATCCATTACCATATCGTCTCTAATGGGCTACTGTTCAGTGGGATTGAGCAAGCCAAGGAGATTTCTGGGTCCTACTAGCCATGGAGATGACCTATAGTTTTACATGTAGTGATACGATATTCTAAGTGAGAATCGGGTGTGTGAGTGGGCAAGGGCACTGACTTCTCAACCAGGCAGTGCTCTCCATATCTGTGGGGCATGTACCCTGAGGGCTGTGCCCTCCTGGCTCCTGGTAAGTTATGGACCAGTTAAGCCTCTGGTGTCCAGAGTTGGATTCACTCCTCAAGGAAGGCTTCTCCCTCCCAGCACTGGCCTAAGATGCCCCTACCACAGCAACTGGTGCCCACTATAGGCTCAGATTTTACAAACTTAAATTTGTCTTTTGATGCTAAAACCACGTTTACTTTGAGAACAAGGATTTTGTGTATTTTTCAAACCACTATTCTCTCCAGTTCCAAAACCAGAGCCTGAGATGCAGTAGGTGTGTAATACATGTTTGTTGAAAAATGAATGAACAATTACTCCTCAGGAGAGTATATGAGATGGTGGCTGGTAGCACCTATGGCTGAAGTTCAAAGTAAATCTTGGTGCTGAGCCACCAGCTTCAACAGGGGCCAAACTAAAAAAAGCTGTTTTTACCCTGATCTAAACCAGGGCTTATAAATACTTAAAATATTTGATTTTGTTCTTTTAAAATGCAAGTTCAAATGCATCAGAGAAACTACACCTCTGATGTGTGATTTTTAATGTGACCAGTCCTGTCCACCAGATGGAATATCATAACAAGTCACTGCAGATTTGAATTTAAGAACCACTGCCCCAATAAACTAAGAAAATCAGTGTGATCCCCATTAAGGAAAAGGAACGGGGCCTGAAAATAAAGCTGAAGGGAGGAAAACTCAGCATGGGAGAGAAGTTGCTAGAAATCAGCATGCATTTGCTCTTGGAGGCAGCGGCTGTTGCCTGAGCACATACCACATAAGGAGTTCTGTACTGCATGCAAGGGGCTCAGAAGCTCCAGAGCAGAAATGATGTCCCTGCTCTCCAGGTGGGGAGGGTTTCCTGGAAGACAGTCTAGCTGTCCCTCGGGGAAGCTTCATAGAACTTCACCTTCTCAGCCTCTACCAGATGCCAGGAACTTCATTACCTCCCTCCGTCCTCCCAACAAGGTTGTACTCTCGGTAACTTCATCTTCTTTATGCTAGTGGGTCAGGAACAGAAACTTAACTTCCTACCAGAAATGTGTGCTTCCCATGCATGAGGCTTTTGGTGTCCGGTTGTTGGTAAGAGGAGGCCACTGCTGGGCACAGCGGCACACACGTGTAATTCAGCAACTCAGGAGGATAAGGCAGGAGAATTGCAAGTTTGGGGCCAGCCTCTGCAATTTAGTGAGGACTTAAGCAATTTAGTGAGATCCTGTCTCAAAATAAATAGTAAAAAGGGCTAGGGATGTGGCTCATGGGTAAAGTAAAGTGCCCTGGGTTCAATTCCCAATAACAACAACAACAACAACAACAAAAGTGGGGGAGGCGGCTAGGGTGGGGGTACTTCCAGCTACAGCTCACATCTCCCAGCCTTTATGTTTCCACACAGTGTCCAGGCATGAGCGTGTGAAAGGTGAGAGAGTGTCACGGTGGCATTTCTATGTCAAAGCAGAGAAGAAATATGTGTATCTTCAAACAGTGGCTTGAATGTGTCTCCTAAATTTCATGTGTTGGAAACTTAATCCTCAAATGAAATGGTGTGGTCTTTGGAAAATTATTAGGGTGAGGTCATCAAGATAGGGCCCCATGACGAGTCTGGAGGCATCATAAAAAGAGGAAGAGAGAACTGAGCTGACTCCCTCTTGCTCTGTCTTACCAGGTGACACCCCCCACCATGTTCTGATGCAGCAAGAAGGCTCTACCCAAATCCTAGCATCATGTCCTTGGACTTCGCAACTTCCAGAACCATGAGCTAAATAAACTTCTGTTTTTAATAAATCACTCTGTCTCAGGCATTTTTGTTACAGCAACAGAAATGGACTAAGTTCCTTCTCTACTTTTTTTTTTTTTTAACCACCTGGCTGGATAAAAGATTCTGAAGCTCTACGGGATTAGGAAGCCTTATGATAGAAGATCCACCCACCTTCCAGGAACATCGACATCAGACAAGGAAAAAATATTACTGTGACAAGGCCCTGAAATTGTGTTACAACATTTAGTGTCACCTGAACTGACACAGGCAGATACCATACAGAGAATATGCTTGCAATTCAGAATTGGCACTCAAAACTGATGCTGGGGGTCTCAAGGTCTCTGCTCTTTGTAGTCTATCAGGCTGTTAGCCCTGGGGAAAGTCCCCTTTCAGTGTCACCAGCCCCCTCTCTTGCTTCCAAGCTCAGAGAGAGGAAGATCAACATGCAAGCATCTATAGAGTAGAAATACCTCCCATGTTCCTGGTGGTCAGTCCCAGGTTCAGGGTCTAGGGAGGCAGCATATATGTACCCTACTCTGTAATCTATATATTCAGAATAATATCTTAGGTAATCAGGATTTTTTTTTCTATCTGCATTTTTCACATTCAACTCTTTGCCTCTAGAAGCCACGAGTTGCTATTTTATGTCATTTTGTGGAGAATGATATTTATGTGCAAATCTATGGTCCAGCTGTGCAGTTGGCTACATTCTGGTAGCCCTGGTGGAGAGCTGCCCCCCCTGTGCCCGTCCATCTCGCTACAGCCAAATCCTGTCCTTCACTGCCACCCCCTGTCACTGTCTTAAAAGTGAATGCCACAATCATAAAACGAAAAGAGCCAGAGAATAGGGGTGTCACAGCCAAATTCGTTACTACCTCTGGATGGCGGCAGGGATCAAGTCAAAACAACATTCTTCCCAAGAGAAAGTCACAGTGCAGGTGTCTCCAATGGTCTTATGTGCAGGTGGGGCCACAAAGGGTCAGATCAGCCTGAGTCTAATCCAAGTCTGAAACCCAAGGGTCCTCCTGGAACAGGTTGCAGGTCCTCCCCCCAGGCCACTTCCCTCGGCTTCTGCTGCTGTTCTTTTGGGCAATGAGAGGTGTGAGATGGGTGGGTGATGGAAAGGATAAAGGATGGAGAAGGGGAGCCCTGGGGAGTCGGGCTCATACTGACAGTCTGGCGCCTTCAGCCTGGTCTGGGGGAAGTTCAGCACCAAGCTCAGCTACTGGGCTTTCATAATCTCTACTTCTCAGTTTATTAAAAGGGTATTAAAGGGGCTGGGGAAAGTGTTACCATGGACAGAGGCTTTGGATCCGGGCTGGAAGGAGCCTGGCAAGAGGGTGAGTCTGTGAGCTACTCCCATTCAGAGCTTGGTCCTTGCTTGACCTTGAGGCCTCAGGCTATGGTTTTCACCACCTCCCTCTCCCCTCCCCAAGCCTCCTTACCCTTGGCCTGGAGGGCACTGCCCCAGGGTGCAGGACTACCTTCGCTGGCCAAGTCTGCCTTCCCAGCAGAGCCCAGGCTGCCCAGATGAAGCTCTTTATTATTACAAGGATGTGGCCCTTTATATTCAGGCACTGTGCCTCCAAGGGGGAGTCGCTAAGCAATGACTCTCCTCCAAGCCTGGCTGTGAGACTTTAAAACACAACAGTCTCCTGAGAAGCCTGGGTCAGGCAACATAGGATCCCTAGCTTTTTTCCAGTTTTAAAGAAATAGGCTGGCCAGGAATTTGGGGTCAGATGCTGCAGCTGGAGCCCGGCGTCAACAATTGCGCTGCAGAATGGCACACTGGCACCAAGGTGCCTCTGTCTCCTGCCCCAGCCTCTCAGCTCAGCCAGCAAGGAATGCCCTGTCCTGTCCTGGCTGGCTACCAGTCCTCAGAGGGCCCCCGCCTTTCTCTAGATGCATAGAAATGGAGGGACATCATGAAAAGCTCCCAAGACAACCGACAGCTGTGACCAAGGGAACATTTGCTGTCAGTTTTGTTGCCCTAAGATCTAGATGGACATTTGGGTCACAGAGAAAGGGTTCCAAGTCTGCCTTTCCAGATAGCCCTGCTCCCTACATCCTGGGGCCTGCCCAGCTGACCAGTTTTCATGTGGAAATGAGTCTCTCTGCGGCCTTACTAGCCTGCCAGACCCAAGCATCCCGTCTCCTCCAGCCTGTCTGACCAGACTCCCAGCCTGGCTCCAGCCTTGTCTCCCCCAATGGGCTGCCTGCTCTTGACAACCCTTCCCCCACCCCCTGCCGTCTCCTTCCCTGGTCAGGGACAAGGTGGGTAAACCGAGTTCACAGCCATTCATGGTGACACCGGGCTGTCCTGTCTCTGAATCACCACAGCCAAGGACACCACAGGCTTCAGGAATGGTCATCCTCGTTGGTCATGGTCCTGTTAAGTGGCTGTAGTTCTTTTTTCATGCCTCAGTTTCCCTGTCTGTGACATGGTGTTTCTGGAAATAGTGTGATAAGAGAAATGACCAAGTTTCCTCTTGGGCTACCTCCAGGAGAAGTGGGAGTGAAATGATTGGTCTTCACAGATACACAGGCCATCATGGCCACTGGGAGGGGCCCTCAGGAGGCCTTTGTGGAGGTGCCGGGTGGAGTGACCTCACGGTAGTCATCATAACGCCTGGGGGTGGTATTTGCTGGAAGATAAAAGGCTGATGCCTAACTTGCTCTCTAGAGACTGTTTGGTGTCTTAAATTGGCTTTTCAGCTGCCTTGGTCCAAATTGCAGGGGGTCTCAGACGGGCCTGCTGTGGTTGGACCTGCAACCAGCCCTCAGAGAAGCAGGGCACTCATCTGTTAAGTGAGCCCACCTCAGACTCCCTCGCACAAGGAGGACCTGGGGTGGGGCACACTTCACCAGCTCAGTCCCTTTCATTGAGACGGAGGAGAGAGTTAAAGAGCTAATCCTTTGCTTCTTCAGCCTCTGGAGCCCTCCACACACAGCAGGACAGTTGACAACAGAGTGGTCGGGAGGCCTCCAAGCTCCATGGCTCCCCACCACCCTCAGCCAGACATCTGTCCTCCACCATGATGGGCCCTGCATGATCTGATGGTCTATTTCTTCTTCCCTTAGCAAGTGAGAGAGACATGGAACTTCCCTTCCTCAGACCGCTGTGAAGTCTTTTCTGACAGCAGAAAGTCAGTAAGTTTGGAACAATGATAGATGTAGGGTTTTGGAAAAGCCAGGCTTAGAGCCCATGCTCTTGGATGCTTGGCCCTGAGCACCCATCTCCCTGAGGTCCTGACCACGCCATGAACCCTCTCACTGCCACCCCCATCAGATCACGCAAGCCACCAGCCTTGCAGTGCCAGGAGAGTTTTCACACTCAAAAGCCCATAATGCCACCAAACAGTGGCTGTGGGGAGCAGGCTAGGATTTGGAATACACTCAGCCAGACGCAAGCCCCTCTGTTGTCACCTAGGGTCTAGTGGCAGAGTTCTCCCTCCAGTCCCCTTCTTGTCCTTCTACCCCCTCCTTTTCTTTTTCAATTCTAGAGAAAATCAGGAAGTGAACAGTTGTCTCCCTTGCTGGTCTATATTCATGTAATTAGTGCTATTTAATTCCATGATGAGCCAAAGCTCATAAAATACAAAACATATTTCAGCTGCGTGCCGCAAATCTTGGCAGAAATCTCCACTGCAGCCGGAAGCTGAACAGAGCTATATTTGCTCCTTTAAAAAAAAAAATTCAGAATGATGGCAACAAAGTTTAGGGACCAGGCACTACTACTACCTGGAAATATATGAGGGAGTAGCAATATAGGGGGTTTTATACAGTCAAGTTTGGAAATAATCTCCATTACTATCATAACCCTGAATTTTTAAACAATTTAGTATGGGTCATGTAACTGCCCGTAGAATAGATCCTCCTTGTAAGAGGGTCATTCTTGCCTTACTCCCTTCTTACTTCCAAGTACTGACATCTGCTTTAAGGTTGTGGGATCCCATTCACCCTGATTCTCCCACATACTGAGCACACACCTGGGAGTCAAAACGTCTAGGACTTCTACTAGCAATTGTTTCTAGCAATTATTCTAAATTAACCACACATCCCCATCTCCCCAACCTCCCGTCTATAATGAAACCTCATCTTACTTCTGGGTTGATGCAGCAACCCATGAGGCAGTCAAAGGACATCTTATCTCCTGTCCTGCCAGCAGATAGTGAAGCCCAAAATGCCATTCAAGCAGGTATCCATCACTATAAAGAGCAGAACTGAAGCAGGACTCAATTGGGCAAACTGTGCCCCCTAACACCAGTGCCTCTCACCAGCACCTCTGGCATGACTGGTTTCCTCCCAGGACCCCCCTGTGAACTAAGTGTGCCCTCTTCCTTTGCCAGGTGACAAAAATACAGAAGGGAACACATTAACGGAGGCCCAGGGCAAGGTCAGGCAGAGGAGGGATTAATGCTGGATGCTGTTGACACCCCCTTTCTGGACCTGCTCAGAGCTGTGTCAAGGGGGACAGAGAGGGCAAGAGGCCAGAAAGCTGTGACAGAGGGCCAAGTCCACTGCAAAGCCCAAGAGGCACCTAAGTAGACTGAGTAGCTCTTCTGAGTCTGCTCTATGTATTGGCTCTGGAGAGAGACACAGCACGCTCTAGGCAGGGAAGACAATGCCTGCCGGCTCTCTTCCTCTTACATGCCCCAGGAGTCCACCATGTTCATGAACACCACCACTTCTTCTTTACGTAGCACTTTGCCTTCCACAAACTCATGAATGCTGATGATTCTGAAAATATATAACAAGCTTTCCCCAACCCATTATGATTATTGTCCATGATGGGGACACTGAGGGTCAAAGAAATCCACTAACTTGCCCAAAGCCATGCTCTTCTGTTGATCCCACATTTGACCCTCTAAACCATAAAGCCACTGTCAGAGTCATCAGTGGAGATTAATATAGCAAAAGTGGGAGGGAGATAAGTCTAGAGGGCTCCAGGACAAATACACAGTCATTATCTTGGAGAAAAAGGGGGCATTCTAGCCTATTTGAATATAAAAATTGTCACCACCTTGATAGGACTCGAAAATTTGCCTATGATGGAGCCCAAGATGGTGGCATGATTGAGGAAGTTCTAGGCAGCCAAGGGATAGTAGGAAAAAGGCCAATCAGCAAGCAGGAAAGTGCCCCATGCCCATCCATGCATCTATTCCACAACATGTATGCAGCTTCCTAAACCACATGCCAGGAACCTGCCTTTGGGGAGTGCAGCCATGAAAGACAAGAAGGTCTTTGATCCTGTTAAGCTTACATTTATTATGGAGGAGACAGACAATAAATAAGAAAAGCAACTATTTTTGGTAGTATTAGGACCTCAAAGAAAAAGAGCAAAACTATTTGCTCGAGAGCAACTATTGCAGGCAGGGGGCTTTGTAGCTGGAGTAACCAGCCAGAGAGGTGACTCTGAGGTAATGCTTAAAAAGGGATGGTCAGGGGAGGCTGCCCCCGACCAAAGATTTGGAGAAAAAGCCTTTTAGACGCTTAGTCAGCTTTTCATCCAGAACAACTTAGGGAAAAGTTTATTTGGGGCTCACACTTTCAGAGCTTAGTCCATGCTCCGCTGACTCCATTGCTGTGGGCCTGAGTCAGGCAGAAGCAGAACATCATGGTAGAAGGATGGGATGGATAAAGTTGGTTAACAGGAAGCAGAGAGAGGGAGAGAAAGGGGCTAGGGGCAGATATAGTCCCAAAGCCACACACCCTACTTCCTCCAGCCACACCTCACCTGCCTTATAGTCACCACCCAGTCGTCCACTCAAATTATTAATCTATCAAATGGATTTATCCACTGCTGAGGTTGGAGCCTGCAAAATCCAATCTTTTCACCCATAAGCATTGCTTCATTTCTTCACTCTTGAGCTTTTGGGGCAACATTGCAGATACAAACCACAATAGACCAATGAGAAAGCACGAAGACCCTGAGGAAGGAGCAGACTTGGAAAAGAGAAGGCAGGAGGCCACAGGGCTGGAAGGCATGGAGCAAGTACAGAAGTGTGAGTGTGAGGTCATGGAGCAAGGGAGGTGGCAGATGCTGAAGGGCACCTAAAACCACAGGAAGAAATTGGGATTTTATTCCAAACAGCATGAGAAACCAGGAAGAGCGGTCAAGCAAAGGAGCATCATGTTCAGGTTTGGGACAGGCAAGCTCAGTCTAGCTGCTGGGTGCAGAATGGTTTGGGGGTGGAAGAGGAGACTGCAGCAGTCATTGGAGAGTGCTAGAGGCCTGACTCAGATGACAGTGATGGACAGGGAGCATGGCTACTCCAATGGGGCTTGCTGATGATATGGAAATGAGCAGAAGAGAGAAGGATTCATTGTACCTCCCTGATTTTTTGTTCGAGCACCTGCATGAACGATGGAGCTCTCTTACTGACATGGGAAAGACTGGGGAAGAACAGAAGGACAAAGGCAGAAGGACAAAGAAGCTAAGGGCCATTTGGGATGTCAAAGGCCAGGTTGTCATCAGAGCGTACTCTGCTCAGGATGATGCTCGAGGGAACCATTTAGGGAACAGATTTACCAAGAACCAAGCTTGTGGTACAGAAGGCATCCCCCTGAAGCACTCCCAAGAGAATACTAATGCCACCCTTATTTTCTAGATGAGAAACTCTTCCTTAATAATTGAGGTGAAGTGAAGCTAAAATATGAAACCAAGCCTGCCAAAAAGCCCACAGGGAAGACCACCTCTAACAGGGATGACACCTTGGTGGGTGCTGAGATTGCACCAGAGATCCTTGGCTGAAGGATGTGATGCCAACCAAAACATCTTACTTAGGACTCTAGAATTTTACTTGTACTGTTTTGTGAAAGAACAATGACAACAGAACTTGCATTTTACCAAAGAGACATTGTGAAAGTTTACATAGTGCTGGCTGTTTTGTAAACTTTATGAATTTCCAACCAAAATTATGATTCAAGGAGTGAAAAGAGCCAGAATGTAGTTCTTGGTAAGGAGCCCTCCTTCTCCTCAGTATATGAGGAGCACCCTGGATGCCCAGCTAGGCAGACCAGTGGAGGCCCAAAGGCAAGTCTAATAAATATTAGGTGGAAATCAAAAGAACTCAGGCTAAGGGCAAGATTTTTTCTTATATTAACATTTTGCAGAATTGTGGTAAGATATCCATAACAAAGAGTTTACCATTTTAGCCACTTTTGAGTGTAAAATTCAGTGGCTTCAAATGCACTTGTACTGTTGTGCAATCAGCAGCACCTGCCGTCTCCAGAACTGTCCAGCTTCCCAAACTGAAACTCCACCCATTAAACAATAATTCCACATATGTCCTTCTACCCCAGCTCTGGCCACCACCTCGATCAATCTGACTGCTCCAGGGCCCTCACACATGTGGGGCCAGAGTTGGTCCTTTTGTGTCCAGCTTATTTCACTTAGCACAATGACTTCAAGGTTCATCTGCGTGGGACAAGATGGGGTTTAATAAAGATCCTTAATGGACTCTTAATGGATCCTCCCGCCTAAAATGTGTGGATTTTAAGTAATTCCTACTTACAGTTCCCATTTCATGGACTTAAAAATGGGAAAACTAGAGATGGTGTGGACAAAGTCCTGCTGAAACTCAGTGAAAGGACACCCCTCCCCCCAGCCCACAGGGTTAGACAACAAAGTTCTAGGAAGAGCCTCAGTTCCTCCCAAGGCTCAGCCCTGAAAGGGAATCCTGTTGAGCAAATTTAGGAAATTCTGGGTTACCCTCTTGGTAAACTATGACTCACATTAGCTATTTGAAATCCCGAGAAGTGATTTGGTAATAAAACTTTTGGAAGAGTTGTGAACTCGGGTTTCCCAAACTTGCTTGACTGAGGAACCCTTTTATTGCTTAATACCTGTTATCTCCAACATGGCTCCCTAGTACACACTTTGGGAAATGCTTGGTACGTTGGTTCCCTTTCAGAAGCAGTTCTACATCTTTTTTTTTTTAATTTTCATTTAATCTTTATGAAAATCCTGTTATATAGACTGAGAAACTTAAGGTAATTAATTTCACTTACTGAAACAAGATTAAGGGCTGAAAGGAAAAATTTCTAGGTGAGGAGAAGCAACTGGAAGAGTTGGTATGGACTCTGTCCTCCTTGGTTTTCCCTTTCTGTTTAAGGCCCATCCACGTGGCTCACTGTATCACCATCTCCACGGCCCCCATGAGCACCCTTCCCCTTAGCCTCCGGCAGAAGTGTAGATGCCTGTTACACCCCCTTCTCCCAGTTTCTCTTAGCACAGCAGGGAGAGGACACCATTTTCTCTACGATTCTATGAATCTGATAGAAAAACAAGATAAACATTGAGAAAGGAGGAAGGATGAAATGAGTCTATCAAAGTATAGGTTTCTCTGCTTCATCGAGTTCTAGCTCATTCTCAGACTCAAAGACCCTGCCAAGCCTCCCACCTGGAGAGCTGGCTCAGCTCCTAAGGAGCCCTGCTGGAGGCTTCACACAGGTGTTTCTGGCACCTGCTTTGAGGCTACTGTTCCACTGGGGGAGGATGACTCCTCTGGCCTGGTCTATTGGGTAAGGCTATGCTGGTGGGGGTGGACCGTGGCCTTCAAAGGAGGAGGTGGACATTCATAATGGCAGTCATCCAGGTAAGAAGTGGCTCCCCAGAAAGTCACTGGGACTGATGGATAGAGGTAGGACAGGGGACTCCCATATCCCTCTGAGCCTCTTTATCTAAAGTATAACAAGTCTTGAGAGCCTAGCCAAGGGCCAAAGATGGACACTGTCCCATGGTAGCATAGTGGATGTTACAACTGGGCCTCTCTGCAGGAGAAACCAATAAAGCTAAATAAACCATGACTTGGAAGTCACATTGACTCATTATAGTAACTCTCTCTAGTTATTTCTCTTTTATTACCCCCAGGCCCTTGGTAAATTCCTGTTAAAATGCCCAGTCTTGTCTCCACTGTGCTATTAGATATTAATGGTCAGTTGTAAATCCACACTGAGGCTAAGGATTATCAGGAAGATGTATTCCATCCTCTGGAGCCAATATGCCCAGCCACAGGGATGAACAGGAGACATCGGAATCTTCAGAAGAGAGTGGAGGCTGAGGGATCTCAATACCCTCCTCCAATGGAAGTCCTGCCTTCATGGCCAATAAAACTCCAGGGTCAGTCCTGCCTCTGTGGCCAATGAAACCCTAGGTCTGAGCTTTATTTTACTTAACAAGACAACAATTCCTTTACTGCACAAGCCTTACCACCCACTTCTCAGGAGTGATTCTCCCAAGTATCCAGCTGCCTCCCCTGCTTCTAGATGCTTTAGGCATAAATTACCATCTCCATTTAGAAGATAAGGAAACTGAGGCTCAGAGAGGAACAAAGTCTTTCCCAAGGTCACAAATATTCTCCTAAGAAAGGGGTGATTGACATCGACAGTGAGTAAAAGCAATCCAGCAGTGGGAAAAAAAGAAAAAAGAAGAAGAAAAGAAAAGAAGCAGTCTCCAGTGAGCAGACGAACAAGATTCAGTCCACAGTGAAAAAATCAATGAGGCCAACGTTCAGCCTGTGAAAATCGATGACGCAACCGACCAATGACCTGTATTTCCACCTGAATTGACACCCAACCACATTATAGTCATATTTGTATTTGCCTAAACCAACTCCCCACTCCACCTACCAGTACACTGCCGGGTACCAGACCCAGCCTCCATGAGAGCATCCACCTGCTCCGATCTGAACAGCATCTTCACACAGCCCTGAGAGGAAGCCGATGAAGCCTTCTCACACAGGCTAAAGAAAGGAGCCCCTGGGACAAGCAGATAAGGTGACCTTCTGAGAGTTAATTTAGTCACAATCAAGACATCCATGCAGAAGCACCAGATATCTGCAGAAGGCACCTTACAAGAGCAAAGCGTCCCCAAATCAGCACAGAAAGAGCAGGAAGCCAGAGCCCAATCAGGGTGACAAGTTCTTTCTCAGGACGACAATGTGATTCAAGAAGGCTGCGATCGAAATAGTCCAAATAAAGAAAGTGTTAACGGGCTCTGGGTGGCCGGCCTAGAGGATGGAGCAAGGAGCAGGAAATGCATGATTTGCACTCTCACACCAACCATGGAGAGCTGTGGTGTCTAGCTTACCCAGGAGGCACAGTGCTTGATCATCAGGCTTCACGACATGGATGGCATGGTCCCCAAGAACAACCAGCCTCTGGTTCTGATCCACACTCCCCCAGAGAGGCCCGCCCTTCAACACTTCTTTCTTGCTGATATATTCCCAACTTTATTAGCCTTCCACACAGGGCAACACTCACAAGGGTTCAGTGATGAGTGCATAAGCCAGATTCCCAGCCCCCTCGGCTAATCACTGGATTCAGCGATCATGGTGGTCTCCTTCTCCCTGCCTGTGATAACTTTAGGAATGGCCATGTGACCCCAACCTGGTCAACTGGACTGCACATGGAGCTTGTTGGAGGCTTCAGGGAAATATTTATTTCTCTTTTAAAAAGAAGCTGTCAGGGCCCACCCCACCCCCACCTCTTCCATCTTGTCTACACACTTGTGGTATCTGGACTTGTGCAGTTTGTGGTGATCAAAGGAGATATCACTCATGTACCCAGGAGGGCTGGGCGGGGAGCAGGAAAGTGCTGAGGATAGGACCAGGTTGGGGAGCCCCATCCTGGAGCTGCCCAGCCTGTGATCATCTTCTGTCTGTATATCGTTCATATCTCAGTGGCTCGCTCAGCAATCCTCCGGGCTACAGAGGTGCACACCAGATACCTTGTTCCCATGAAGACCATGGAGGAGCGCCTAGCACAGCAACCACTCTCATTAACTTGGATAAGAACAGAACCTTTACAATAAGGAAGACAGCATTTTGCCTTACATATTGATACTGTAGGGGAATCGAGTGAGTTAGTCCTGAGAATCTGTTCATCTCTGGGTACACTAGCGAAGCCAGACCCTGGCCCATGATAACCCCGTCCTGGGAGACCTACCTGGCAGCCTGGCTCCCTTCCACTGCATGGTGGTGTTACCTTGTCCAACAGCAATGGAAGGGAACAATAGAGAGCACTGGCTACCTTCCCATCCCCACTCTACACACATCTACTCAAGTCACCTACCCACTCTGTATCGTTGTCCCTTGTTATGTGCAAAGCATTGGTTCCAGAGCCCCTTTTAGATACAGAAACCCAAGGATGCTCTTGTACTTTATACAAAATGGCATGTATTTGCCTATAATCTCTATACAAACAATGTGTATTCTTCCCTCTCCTTGAAATCAGCTCTAGATTACTTTATATTATCTAATACAATGTAAATGCCATATAAATAATTATTATACTATATTGTTTAGGAAACGACAAGGAAAAAATCTGGAAATATTCAGTATAGACATAACTTTTTAAAAAGTATCTTAAATGTGCAGTTGGTTGAATCTGTGGATGCAGACTCCACAAACATGAAGGGTTCACTGGGTATCTGTTTCCTTTTCTTTAAATAAGTTCTAAGTTCTTAACTACCTCGTGATTTTTTTTTTTTGCGAGGTTGAAATTGATTCAATATGAAGTATATAGAATGATATGTAAGTGATGGAATTTGGAATACTATGTTGGAAATCATCTCAACTTCAGTGCACCAGAATAACCAGGAGAGCTTTTTTTAAGAGCAGATACTGGGATATCCTCTTCCAGAAACTGTAAAGGGTAGATATCAGTAATTTTTAAAAAGCGTCACGAGTGAACAATCTAATAGGTAGCTAGAGTGAACCACTGACAGCAGAGCCCTGTCACAGGCAGATAGGGCAGCAGGCCCAGGGTAGGAAAGAGCAGTTTAAAATCATGCAGCTGCTGCCAAGAGAGCCAGAACGTCAAAAGTCTGGTCCTTGAGTCTACTCCCGACCAGCTAACTGCCTCTCTGTGTCAGCCTCAACCATGGGGCACTCAGAGCACATTACTAATAGACACAGACAGGAAAGGCAGGAAGGGGGAACTAGAAAGGGCCCGGAGACCACACTCGGGGTGCTCATTACCTTTACTGTGGTGCCACTTTCACAAGTGCATACATGTGTCAAAATTCATTAAATCATATTCTTTTTTCAGCTGTAATCCCAGTGGCTCAGGAGGCTGAGGCAGGAGGATTGCGAGTTCAAAGCCAGTTTCAGCAAAGGTGAGGTGCTAAGTAATGCAGTGAGACCCTGTCTCTAAATAAAATACAAAATAGGGCTGGGGATGTGGCTCAGTGACCAAATGCCCCTGAGTTGAATCTCTGGTGCAAAAAAAATAAAAATAAAATTAAAATTAAATTTGCAGTTTATGATATAGCAATTATATCTCCGAAAAACTGAATTTTAAAAATATATCTAAAGAGATAACCTACAGAATGAGAGAAAAAAAATTTCAAATTAACTATGCAATAAAAGTCTAGTAGACAGAATATATAAAGAGTTCTTACTATTCAACACCAAAAGATAAATGATTCAACTGAAAAATGAACAAGTGACTTGAAGAGACATCTGTTCAAAAAAGATATACAAATGGCTCATGTCACATGAAAAGATGCCTTGACATCATTTGCCATTAAGGAAATGAGAACCCAAACTATAAGATAATAGGATGGCTTTAATTAAGAAAACAGAAAATAACAAGTGTTGGTGAGAATGTCAGAAACTATAACCCTTGAACATGCTGATGACAATATAAAACAGTATGGCCACTTACTTGTCAATTCCTCAAAACCAAACACTGAATTACCATATGTTACCTTATGATCTAGCAGTTATACTCCTAGGTGTATACAAAAATAAATAAATAAATAAATAAATAAATAAAGACTTAAAAAAAAAACCCTCATCTCTCAATGTTTATTGCAGCCAATGCTCAAGATCCAAAAGTTGGGAACAACAGAGATGTTCATTATCTGATGAAGATAAACAAAATCCATAAAATGGAATATTATTGAACCTTAAAAATAAATGAAGCTTTGATACAGGCTACACTATAGGTGAACCTTAAAAAAACGCTGTGAAATGAGCCAGACATAAAAGGACAAATCCTATGAGATTCCACTTCTTGGAAATGTCTAGCGTGGGCAAATTCTTCATAACAGCAAATAGAACCATAGTAATTAGGGGCCAAGAAAAGGAGGAAATTGGGGATTTACTATTTAGTGGCAACAGAGTTTCAGTTGGAGATGATGGCATAATTCTCAAGATAGGTAGAAGTGCTGGTTGCACAAGATGGTAAATGGAATTAATGCTGCTACCCAGAATACCCTTATAGTGGTGAAATGGTAAATTCTACATTTTATATATTTAACACTGGTTTTGTGTGCCTTGTGCATAAGAGGCAAGTGTTCCACCACTGAGCTACACTTCCAGCCACCCACACAGCCCCCCAATTTTCTTAATAGACATACTGCTTCCCTCTACCAACAAACCCTCACAGTACCTCTATTTGTAAAGCATGTTACAAATTTATTAATGACAAAGATAATGCTAAGTCCACTGCACATGAATTACGTAATTTAACTTCTATGTCAATCTATCAGGTAAATAATGCTTATTATACAAATGAGAAAACTGATTTCCAGAGAAACCAAGAAGTCTGTCCAAGGCCACAGTCTGTTGTAATCAAGTAATACCTTTACCTGGGAACTTGCTGGAAATGCAAGTCCTTGGACCCCCTTCAGACCGATGGAACCTCTGTTTAGACAAGACCACCAGATGATTCTGAAGCACAAGCCAGCCTAAAAACTACTCTTACAGATAAGACATGGGAACTTTTTATGCTTCTCAAACTTGACCCTCTGTCAGAATCCCTGGAGAGCCTGGCCTGAGCTCAGTCATTTGTATTTTTTTAACATTTTTTTTTTTTTTAGTTGAAGATGGACACCTTTATTTTATTTATTTATTTATTTATTTTTGTTTACTTATTTATTTTTATGTGGTGCTAAGGATCAAACCGGGTGCCTCACACATGTCGGGCAAGCGCTCTACCACTGAGCTACAGCCCCCAAAACAGTCATTTGCATTTTTAACCAGTTCCCAGGTCACAGTGATGCTGGTGACATGGAACCATACTTTGAGAACCACTAATATACAGAATCTCATGACCAACCCTGTTTTAAACCAGAGACCCTGCATCCTAGAACTACAAAAAGAATTATTGGCTGGGCTGAGAGCCTGACTTTTCACCACCAGATCTTTACCCCCGTTGCCTGGATGTGTCCATGTGTCAACTCTACAACATCTGCCTCAAAGCCAAGACCTGTCTGAAGGCACAGAGATGTTAACTTATGTTAATAAACTGGTATCAGAATGATCCACAAAATAGCTGGCATTTGTGCAAAATGGAACAGTACTGTCAGCAGCCCGGCCTGAGGACAGGAGGCCTGATGGAGTTGGGAGGAATCACAATATGGGCCACTTTTTCTTTATTGTTACAAAATCCATTGCCTCTTGTCAATATGAAGGAAAATTTTCTTTCTTTCATTGTCCAAAATAATGTGACTTCTTACCCTCCTGTGTGTGTGCTGCACGATCTGTCACATGTTCTGTTACGGCACCTCATAATGTCCTGTACTCTTCCAGATTCTCCTCTTTCCAAAACACTTGTCTGCTCTGATCATGACTCACTCCCACTCAAGAATCTTTGATGGCGCCCTCTTGCCTACAGACTGAAGGACTGACTTGGCCTCGTATTCAGAGACCTTCATCCAAGAGAACTACTCTCTGCTGCTCGTATACATCCTGTGCTTTTCTGTTCTCATAACTTTAAGTTCCTCCTTTACCTGAGATCCCTTCTCCTCTTTCCTTCCCTATCTCTATACCTACAGAATTGACCTTGTGCAAGTTTCTTGTTCTCTCTAGGCCTTCATTTCCTCAATCGTAAGATGGTGACGGCAGTGAGCCCTGCCTTCTTGGCTGTGGTGGAAAATCATGGAACTGGTTCTTCCATGGAACAGGTTGCTTCCTCCGCGAACCCCTCCTAAGCAAAGGAACCTGTCTCCTTCCTTAATTTCCAAAGCAAGGTGATGTGTTCAAGCATCTTTCCTTAGCATTTTCTACTCTGTGTTGCATAAATAGTTGGGGCCCACTTCCCTTTGTTAAATAAACCAGATGGAGGTGAAAATGTGCTTCTTGTTTTGGGTCCAAAGCACAGGACCCCGAGCACAGTGTAAGTGCCTACTAGGAGTCAGGAGAACAAATGATCAGTATTGCATGACCTTCAATTGTCCCCTAGAACAGCCTTTATAGTGCTTCAAACCCCCAAGGAAGGTATCCCTATCCCTGGGCAAGACACGAATTCAGGAATTAGAGGGGTGTAAGGACCCAACATGAAAAGATTAAACCTGTCTCCAGACACCCCCTGTTCAAAGAGTTCCCCCGATTCCACAGAGGCTGGCCTCAGCCCAGTTTTCCTCCTAAAGCATCTTCCAATAATTCAAAGATTTCCTTTCCCATCAGGAGTCCCTTGTGCTTACTTAAAACAAAAACCTTGGCTCCACAAGAAAACCATTTTTCTCTTATTTGATGCTCAGGG
The DNA here is from genome assembly GCF_045843805.1 of Urocitellus parryii. Taxonomy (NCBI): domain Eukaryota; kingdom Metazoa; phylum Chordata; class Mammalia; order Rodentia; family Sciuridae; genus Urocitellus; species Urocitellus parryii. Next base: position 20,916,478 of record NC_135533.1, on the reverse strand, counting down.
CCTCTGTTCTCCGTTTGCTCCGCTAGTCTATGAAGCTGCAGCTGCCCTGCCTGCCGCAGGGGGCTGCACTTGGTGGAGGCTGAGGGCTTCTCAGCACACAGGCTAAAAGTCTGGAGTGTTCTGCTCTCCCTTCCCCACCCACTGCCAATGCATGGCCCTTCCCCTGCTTGCTGACCCCATCCTCCATCACGACACCCGACCCATCGCCTTAAGGAAACCATGAGGACCAGCCATGGCACGGACTCATGTGCAGACTTAGCCAGGGGACAGATGGGATAGAAAGGGACACAGAGGCAGCAACAGGGGAAGGACCATGGCTCCAAAATGAGAACAGCCAGGAGCTGGAGCAAATGACACAGACACAGTGTTGGTTGGCATGGAAGTCTCATCTCAGTCACCTCTAAGGGAAAAGATATGGGAAGAAAATGCAGTCATGTACCATGCAGTGACATTTTGGCCAATTTGGGCCACATATATGAGGCAGGTACATTAACATGATGATAGAGATGGAAATTCCTACTGCCTAATGACATCATAGCAGTTGTGATGATGTCATGCATAGCCACCGTTCATGTGGGAGTGACTACGCTGATGTGGTATAAAAGTATAGTGCATGCGATTACATAGAGGATATAAAACTTGATAATGACCATAAGTGACTATCACTGGCTTATGTATTTTCTATGCTGCACTTTCTACTGTCATTTTAGAATATATGCCTACTTCATTTTTTTAAGTTGACTGTAAAACAGTACTGTCACTCCAGCATCAGCCTTGGACATCTCTTGTTCCCAAGTCTCCTGAGTGATCAAGAGGCCATGTGGAGTGACCGATCTGCATCATGAAGTTTCTGAAAGTCCACTCTAAGATGTGTGCCCCATGATGACCTTGCCTAAGGATGCATGTCCCCCAGAACATGTGTCCATCATTAAGTGACAGGTGACTATATTAGAACTTCTATTTAAGTACCCTTGTTTCTCAAAAGAATGAAAACTAATGGCTCTGACGTTCAATATACAGAACTGGCACCCTCTCAGGCTTTATATGTCAAGGGTCATGTGCCCTCTAGGTCCCCTGAGGGCAGATAAGGCCATGAGGCCCAAGAAGCCCATCCATGTGACTCATTTCTTCTCCTACTCTCTTCCCCACATCACATGTTGCCCTCGCTCCTTAATTTGACATCAGTGTTTTGTAAGATATTGTAGTAGAACTGTGCTACTTAAGGGAATTGTGATTTATCAAATTATTTCACTTTAATAATCCACTGTTTTAAAATGTTTTAAAAAATGGGCCAGCACCTTTAAGAGATCCCTGAAAGGACAGTGTGGATAGAAAATTAAATGATACAAACAGTTAATGGATATCAAAATGAAGAGTTCATCCTTGACTCCCAGTACAAACCCTTCCTTGTCCACATTACAAACCACGGGACTAACCAATAATACCAGGAATCAGCTAGACCCCTTCCCCAGAAAAACCAAATTATTCCAAAGACCATTTTGATAACTGGACTGACATTCACCCTCATTAATCATGAGCCTACCTATAAGTGTTGATTCGCTTTGAGACACTGCCTTATGGGTGGAGGCACAAGCCAAAAACATCACACTCCATTACTCCATATCCCGGTGTGCCAGAGCTGTCCTGGCGTGTCAAGGCAGATCAGGATGGTGGCTTAGTGTGTGGGTTTCAGTGGGACAGCAGTATGACCCATCTCCTGGTAAAGACCTTCCGTGGCTGAGATCATCTCTGGGACCATTTCTTCTCTCACCCTCTTCCTCACATCAGCTGCAGGGTTTGGGCTCCATCAGAAAAGATGGGGAGGAGATTCCGTGGTATTAAGCATTTCATTCATCTTGTCACCTGAACGGCAGCCATCTCGGTCCCCACACCCACTGTCCCATCACTTCACTCAAAGGGAGCCTAGAGCCTTTGTCCCCAGACTCCTGTTTGATTCCTTGGCTGAGATGTTCTCTGCAGGCCCCAGAGGCAGGACCTTTGGTCAGTGATTGAAAATCAAGGCCTCTTCCCCTGCACAATAGGAGCTAATTACAGAGAACTCGCCTCTTGCCGGGCCCTAGTCTGTGCACTTGACCCCCATCATCTTTGTTAATTCTCACCTCAACCCAGAGATAGGTCTTATTTAAACCCTTGGATAGAGGAAGAAACTGGGGTTCGCAGAGGGCAGGTCATTTGGAGTAGTGCAGACTGACCCAAGCCCTGGCTCTGGAACCCTGCCCTGCCCTCCACCTCCTGTGGCACCCGGGGACCAAACTTGGAGAAACATGTGCCTCCCTCTGCGACCACGGACAAGTTCCTCTCTGAACTCGACTCCTCGTGTGTCAAATGGGGTTATACCGGCACATATTGCAGGGGGCTTTTGTGAGGATTAAATAAGTTAATAAGTGTAAATGCTCCAACAGCGCAGCACACGCGACAGCTGCTGTATTCGCGTTGGCAATGAGCTTGTCCCCATTACTGGGGGACGCTGCCTTCTCCAGTGAGCTTACTTTTTCCTCTGGCGGCTCCCTGTGAGTGGCCAGTTCTTTTATTCAATCTAGACCCTTGTCCATACTGAGGGGAATGCTGAGCTACTCGCCTCTCCTCCCTCCACCTCTGCACGTGCCCACGGGCACATCCCAGTCTCATCAATCGGCACCAAGAGGTGAAGGAGCAACAGAGAGCAGCTCCTGGACAAGGCTTCCTTTGGCCCCTGCAGGCCCCCGCCTGGCCCAGCCAAGCCATCTCCTCTGCGTCAACCTGCCAGATATAGGCTGCTCTGCCGGGGCTCCAGACACCTGGAGATTAATTAGCAGCCAGTTCTTGGGCAAATCAGCCCAGCGGCCCAGGGCAGAAGGCAGCTGCTCAGAGAGTCTGGCAGACTGCAAACCCAGGGCCAGTCCAAGGAGCTACTTCATGCAGTGGCCCCTGTGACAGCAGCAACCATCAGCCATCCCTCAAGCAAAGAAAGGCCACCATAAAGGAATGGCTGATTTTGACCAGTCCAAGGTCCAGGCTCCAGGAAGTCAGGGCAGAAAGAGATGGGCATGGGAGGGGGGGTTCAAAAGAACATAGAGCACGTTCTCTGGATGTCAATCTCTGCTTCCTGCAAAGGAAGGGTGACTAGGTTGCCCTGACTCTCGAGAGCATTCAGCTCAAGAAAAAGAAGCAACCCACAGGTCCAGGAAGTCTCGAAGGGACAGAATAGGTTTAAGTCAAACTTGGGGGCTCCACTTGGAGGAGAGAGCAAGCTCTCTCTCTGGATTACTCTAAAAGGCAGAAATGGGACCCAGGTGGAGGTCAGAAGGCAAAGACTTTGACCCTCTGAGAACTCTCCATCCATGGGACCTGGCCAGCAACAGGTCAGGCAAGGACACCATATGCATGACTCCCTCCTGGGGCAGGAGGCTGGACCAGGTGATGTCCACCATGAGCACATAGCCATGTCCAGCACCTAGTAAGCACACAGCATGTGTACACTTTCTGCCAACTACTAACCAGTGATAAGATGGCAGGGATCCTTTTTGTTCAGAAATAATAGAAGTAGCCTTCATCCACAGAGTCCTTTCCTTGCTCTGAAGTGACCATTTTCAGCACTGTGACCATTCCAAGCACTGTTGCAAAAAAACTTTTAGTGGTTTTCACTAGAATCCCCTAGTTTGGATGGACACCCTGTTACAGGACTGCAGGGTATCTCAGGACAGAGGGTCATCGCGCACCTCACCAGACCAGGGCCCAGACCTATCAGAGAGCGGGAGGTGTTTTCTTGACTTCTTCTTGAGCTTGTTATAAGGAAAGAGGGGCAGGTGCAGAGGAAGAGAGAAGTGGAGGCCAAAGGCCCTCTAGGAGTAAGGAGTCAACTCCACAGTGACAGGAAACCTCTGGTAAGAACAGAAGCCTAAAACATAAAAATAAATAAAAAGGTCTTTATGTGGCTGGAGCCCTTTCTTCTTCAAGCCACGAGTTCTGTTGTCAATTTCATGGGGAAGTGCACGGGCCGTGGGGCCACCTTGACCTGCTCACTCAGGCTGGACCCCCAGCCAGGGATCACTTATCAAATCCGTCAGCACAGAGTGACCCTCTGCAGGATACAGGGCAGCACTGACCCAGCCCCTAACCAGACCTGCCTGCATTCCAACCTCTCCAGAGAAAGACATAGGTCTCTTGCTGTCCCCTCTCTCCTCCCCTTCTCCAGCCTTCCCAGAGCTGCCATCCATGTGGACAGGCTTAGGAATGTCAGGGTGGCAGCAGAGCCCCTGCTCTGACCTCCTGGATGGGTAGAGGATGCCCCTGCCTTTTCTCCCAGGAGCCTGAGATGTGTCAGTGTCCACGCAGCAGCCTGGCAAGAGAGGAAACAAGGTCGTGGCTCACCATGAGAGAGATGCTCAGGCCCATGAGGTTCTACGACCAGCTCAGTTTCATGGGCAAGGTCATGGACAGAGCCAATTGGAAGCCTGGGGCATCACCACTGCACACACTTCAGGAATAACTGCTTCTGGGCAAGAAGAATGGAACGGCAGTTACCCTGCAGTAAGCAGAGAGTCGTTCCTGATTCAGACAAAGCAAGCACTTAGGCTGTAGGTGAGCATTCTTGCAACAGGATTAAGGTATGGTATCCGAGGCAGCCCGACCCTCCAGGCCTGGATGTCACATGCTCATTATATGAACCTGAGCAAATTTGTGAATCTCTCGAACTTTACTTTTTTTTTCTTTATTTTGGGGGGGAGACCTACCAGGAATTGAACTCAGGGGCATTAGTCTACTGAGCCACATCCCCAGCCCCATTTTGTATTTTATTTAGAGGCAGCGTCTCACAGTTGCTTAGTGCCTCACTTTTGCTGAGGCTGGCTTTGAACTTGCCATCCTCCTGCTTCAGCCTCCTGTCAAACTTACTTTCTTTACCTGTACAATAAAATTTGAAAAAGGACCCACCCCACATAACTAAAAATGCCCACATAAGCCATAGTACACAGTGAGCAATTAATAACTACACGCAGTGGGTCTAGTGTAAGTACAGAAAGGACCTCGGGGTGCAGGAGCCGCTGGCCATGCAAGCCTAGGTGCCCTTGACAACATCATGTTCACCTCTCTTTTGTCATTTTTTTATGCCAATGGAAGACATTGCTTCCCTCCTGACGTCCTGCCCAACCATGGAGGAAAGAAAACTCCTTTCCTTGCGTCCATTTTGACTAGGCTGACATTGTCAAAATGGTGGAATAAAAATCTACTAATCACTAAAAACACAAATACAACAGAAACAGCCACATTTCCAGTCTCTGGTCCTATAATAATGCACATCTTATGGGACTCCCCAACTCCTAGGTCCTGCCTGTCTCCCTGAGCCTGCTGCCACCCATCACCATCTTGCCCTTCTCTCTTCTTCCATAAGACTCAAGGGTCTCATTAGTGGATGTAGGACCCTGCCTCTCCATTCAGGGCTGAGGCACATGAGGAGTCTTAGTGGGTTGACAGTCCGCTGCAACTCAAGGGAGTCCCTGATGTACAGATTGCTCCCTGTCCACAGCCACACCTGACCCTACAAAAATCTCCTGGTGTGTGTATTGGGTGCATGGTGAGAGGAACATACTCTCCACCTCCCTTCCCAGCACTTATAACATATTGCAAATTGCTGAGAGTCACACATTGAAAGACTCAAGTCACTGGTTCTCAATGTGAGGTCGGTCCTCAGAACAGGAACTAGAACACAGTCAGAAACTCTGGAAGTGGCTTCTTATGAGCTCTCCAGGAAATTCTGAAGCAGGGTGAAGTTTGAGAATTATAACTGGCCTTAGTCCAGCCAGTTGATAAATATTGAGTAATACACTCAAGGTTTTGCATCTTCAGGTGGGACTAAGACAGTTCTGTCATCTGTAAAATGGGAATAATGCTGGGTCCTACTTCACTGGGTAGTTGATTACAAAGATTAGATAGGATGCGGCATGTCACAGAAATTCGCAGACTCTAAACATGCATAAGTACTTGCTAGCATTCATTTTCCTAACAAATCTAAGGGAAGGTTTCTCCTACTATTGCCATTCAACCATCAAAGGCTCAGTGAAGGCTCAGAGAGTTTTCTAAGTGAATTGTTCAAGGTCACTGGGCGGTCAAAGATATCTTCACAGCCATCTCCCCTGGAAGAGGCAGGGTGTCAGCCACACTCTTCTTCCTCTCAGACTTGCAGAAGGTCTCAGTCAGGGGCAATTTCCACTCCCCATGGGAATCTAGAAATGTATAGAGGCTTTTGTGGCTGACTGAGTCTGATCAGCTTTTAGTACACAGAGGTCGGAGATGCTCTCCTTGCATTGTGCAAGGTGGTTCTCAATCATGAAGATTTATTGCATCCAAAAGGCCAGGGGCACCTCCATTGGGAAACACTGACCACCCAGAGTTCAGAGCTTCATAGGACAGGACACCAGACCAGAGGCTGCCTAGAGGATCCATCAAATGAATCACAATCAAGGCGGGGAATGGCTGGAAACCTGATAGAGTCTGCAGAACTCCTCATCCAAGTGTTGTTGGGCTAGCTTTTACTCTAGGCCTTCCATTATTGTTTTAGTCAACTTTTTCACTGCTGCAGCTAAAAGATCGAAGCAGCACAATTGTATGGGAGGAAAACTTTATTTGGGTGTTCACAGTTTCAGAGGTTTCAATCCATTGTAGGCTCCATTCCTCAAGGTGAGGCCAAACCTCATGGCCAAAGACTGTGGCAGAGGGAAGCAGCTCACAGGATGATCAGAGAGCAGAGAGACTCCACTCCCCAGATACAAATATATACCCCCAAGGCCACGCCCCCAGTGCCCCACCTGCTCCAGCCACACCGCACCTGCCTCCAGCCCCACTCAGTTAATCCCATCAGGGATTGATTCACTGATTAGTTTAAGGCTCTTGCAACCAGATCATTTCCTCTCTGAAGCCTCTCACATTGTCTCACAAATGAGCTTTTGGGGGACACCTCACATAAACCATAACAATGTATAGATGTTTAAATGGCCTCTATTTTCCATCACTCCTTACCAAACTAAACTAGATACCCACCTCCATGGACACATACGAGCATTTTCAGTTCTTTAGTGTTAGGGATTCCCCAAATTCTCCAATTCATACAGGAAATTCATGTTGGGTCAAGAGAGTAGAAGGTGCAGTGTGGACTATCTTAAAAACTTTGTGCTATTTAGTATTTGTTACTCAGAGAGAAAGTGGGGGTAGGGCGAGAGCAATAGTCCAATGTTGATGGTGTCCAGAAGGTAAAATATTCTGGCTGTCAACCATGCAGAGTGGAATGAATTAATCAAATCAATAGATTTATTTTAAAGGGTGTCCAGAGAAAAAGTGCCCAGACATAGAACCCTGGGTGGGGTGGACGTTGCAAAAGGCACAAGACACACACAAATTGCTGGTTTTCCCAAAGCAAGGCCAGTCTGTGACTCTGATGAAGTGGACCGTTTCTCTTAACTTAACACCTCTCTTCCCATACACAGCCCCTTTCTCCAGAGACTTCTACCTAGTGCTTTCACCAGTTTTTCCCCTCCCCACAGAGTAGCAACCGACTGTGCTAAAATGTTCCTTGTCCCGCAAACCATTAAGCTGTCAAACTGAGGTGGTGAACGGACCCAGGGAGAGCCAGTGCCGGAATGCTAATGGCAAAATTGCAATTATTCTCTCGGCCCTGGACAATTCCTGCTTCAACTTTACTGGCCTCAGGTCATATTTTGTGATCTTTGGATGCTGATGGAAGGGACACAGTTTGATGTAGAAAATAACCAGAGAGATTTTGCCTTGATAGAGATGGAAGGAACTAGTGGAGATTGTTGTGGTTTTTTTTTTTTTTTTTCTGTTTTTCTTTTGACATCCACACAGGTGTCATATAATGGCTTCCAGTTATAAAGCCCCATATCCAAAGGAAAAACAACCTCTTCATAAATACCTTGCCCACGTCAGGGAAATAGCTGTGTTACACACTTGAGTACCATTTTCGAGGACACTTTAAATAGAGCATCGGTCGCTGCTTTCAATTTAACGTGTGACTGGGAGCTGCTAAGGCAGGCAGAGATGATAAGGTGTGGGCACAAGCTCACGGTTTCCATTGGTGCATCTGCTCAGACTTTTAACAGATCCAGAGCACTTCGGGTATCTGGAGGGGCAAGCCACATGCAAGAACCGCTGAACGAATGCACGAGCACCTACTATGCATGAACCAGGCAAGCGGCTAGGCACTTCTCCTAGATGAGCTGTAATTTGCTTTGCATGCAAATTACAATATTTCAAAAAGAGATGTTACAAGTACTCTAAGATAGCTAAAAGGCTACACAAGTTCACAGCACAGTTGGGTGGTTCCATTTTTTCCTTGTGCAAAAATTCATTCCGTGTTATGAGGGTTAAATGAGATAATGTATGGCTGGTGCCGAGGACAATGCCTGGAAAGAAATAAGTACTTTATAATGGTAGCAGTAGACACAGAAAGTAGGATGACGACTCTTGATGTTATTCTTGATCCTTTTAATTAAATAAATCTATTTGAAGATAAAGGCAGGAGGATTATCAGAGAAAACTTGGTCAATAATAGGTAATGTTTGGACAGATGATGAAAAAACACAGCAACTGAAATTAAGCATTCAGTTGATGGATTATAAAAGAGTACAGATGCCAAGAAAATGGAGGTCTTTCTCAGAAAAGAAATAGTACAATGTGTCTTTAATTTTTTGCATCTTTATTATGACATGCCCAGATGCATATTTCTTTTTATTTATCCTCCTTGGAGTTTTTTTAACCATTATTAATCTGTGCATCAATACTTTTCCTCACTTATAGAAAATTCATAGCCATTACCTCTTCCAAGAACATTTTCCCCATTCTCTGCATTTCTTTGTAGAAATCTAATTCAAGAGGTAAGGCCTCTCATGGTACCCCTGTCAATCCCTCCTATTCTGTGCCTGTTACCCTTCATTTGGGTGATTTCTTTTGCCCTGTCCCCCACTTTATTTATTATCTCTTCAGCTATTTCTAAATTCTTTTTTTCTTAATTTCCATTGCTGTATTTTTTCAGTCATAGAATTTATTTTCGGTTCTTGTTTCATATCTGCTGGATCATTTCCCTGGTTTCTAGTTTGCTGCCAAAATTCATAATCTTGCCTTATTTCTACTTGAAAACAGTAAACATGGTTAAAGTTAGTGCCTCATATTTTTCACACTCCCTGCCCCTCCCTTACCCTCCCTCCCCTCTGCCCTATCTAGGTTTTGTCTATTCCTCCCATGCTCCCCCTCCCAACCCCACATGGTCAGCCTCCTTAAATCAGAGAAAACATTCGGCATTTGTTTTTTGGGACTGGCTAACTTCACTTAGCATGATAGCCTCCAACTTCATTCATTTACCTGCAAATGCTAAACAACCAGAGATATGAAAATACTGTGCTCTTTATGTGTAATATGAATTGTAATGCATTCTGCTGTCATATATAACAAATTAGAATAAAATATAATTTAAAAAAAAATAGAATCTAGAAATGAAGTACCTGAGAAAGTAGACATTTTATTTAAGGAGGGTGGTGAATAGCCCAACTACCCAAAGTTAATATATTTTCCTTGCTGTTTGGTGCTTGTCTTTGGAAGTTCTGATATATATTCCATTTTATGTAACATAAAGCAACAGTAACATTGTATTTCAACCACAAGTGAGAAAAATGAGTGAGTCTATGGATTATTTGACTAAATCTTTCATTATGTGATTAAAAAAAAGTTAGTGCCTCATAATTGCAATATCTAGAAAACCTACAAGTCTATATTTCTGCTGATTCTTGTTCAGGTTGACTTATTTCCTTGTGTGTCAGCTGCTCTTTGATCGTATGCTGGACACTGTATTCAAAAATTTGTTTGCAGAACTAATTTGAAGACTAGGATAATGTATCTTCCTCCAGATTGCACTCAGTTTCCTTTTGCCAGGTAATTGACTTGCAATGCAGTGGAACATTAATCTTATTTCAGAAATTGATCTTTTATCTCAGTTATCCAAATGATTCAAAGCCTGAATTCAGGATCTGAGAAGATCCTGAATTCAGGTTTGCTTACAATCCTGAGCCAAAATGTCCCCATGCTCAATAGGCCCTAGACTTCAGCTCTTGTCCCCAATGCTGTCAAATACAATGCTTAGACCCAGGGCTGTCCCTCTAGAGAGCAGCTAAAATCTCATTCCTCTGGTCACTTATTTCTTGATTCCCATCCTCTTCCAGAATTTGGCTCTATAAGTATTTGCTATCCAACTAGATTTTATATTTCTTCAAGCACCCTTTTGAAACCATTTCTCCCATTTTCTGAATTTTTCTCAGTAGGGGGGGTCAGTCTGAATGATCTAGACTGCCATCATCAGAAGCAAAAGTTTCCCAACTTGTATGTGATTTTGCTGAAGCATTGGATTTTATGTTGGGGGGGGGGAATAAAAGTAAAGATAAAATGTAAGCTAATTACAAAACTGGACTAAACTTGAATGCTGGACCAAAGAGGAAAGATACTCAATATGCTACAGGGCTACTGAAGATTCTTGGGGAAAGGAGTGACAAGCTGAGAGCTTCACCTGAGGAAAATGAATTGAGCCTTTCAAGAGGAGGGGAAGGAGACCAAATGCTATGGTGCCCAAATCATAATCCTGAAAGACAGAATCCCCAATGCCAGAATCCCAAATTAGTGAAAGATCAAAATCCCTGAAGTCTAAAAATCTCAAATGTCTAAAATCCTGAAAATCATAAAGCCAAAAGATTAAAAATCTTGAAACGGCATCATCTCAAAAGCTGAACTCACAAAGAGATGGATTCTCATGGAAAACAAAAAGAACAGGTTCCATAATGCAGGTGGCCAGCTGGGTTCTGGGAAAGTGAGCAGTGCATTCTGGGTTGTGTGAAGGAGATTGCAGCAGTTTGGGCAGATTGAACACCCAGGACCTGGTAAAGCATTACTTTGGGTGTGTCTGTGAGGGTGTTTCCAGAGGAGATGAGTGTGTGTCTGAGTGGGCAAGGTGGGAAATCCGCCATGTATAAAATAAATGTGAATGTATTTTTTAAAAAGAAGCTACTCATTGTGGTGCCAGACTTCAAAGTACAGTCAATGATCATGAAAGTCTGCAGCTCTTATTACAGCTCACCTCCCTGCCATTGCCCATAATCCATGCTTACAAAACACTTTTTCACGTCAGATTTTCTTTTATCTTTTTTGCTTGTTTTCTTATTTTTTTTTTAGTTTTGTTTCCCGCTACTTAAAATTGTCAGAATTCACAATGCTATATATTTCATCTCCATATCTTCTTCAATACTGGAGATATAAATTATTTAATGACTTTAGAGCATTTAAATTTAAATTATATATATATATAAAATTTGAGTCTCTGAAAGTGCATTATCACAACATGGATTTTGTGTGCAAGCATTGTACATGTATAGAAAAATGTTGAAACGTCCTCATTAAATAAAGAAGTGTTCTTTTTGAACATCTGCTCTTGTGACAGATAAAATTTTTTGAACTCTCAGCTCTAGGGGTGACTGCTAGTCATCCAGATTTTTGATTAGCAATCCATCATGATTTTCGATTGGTCTCATTGAAACACTCAGGTTGTCCACCCTTGTATTTCAGAAGACCATCATTATAAAACTGGGTACACACCATCATTAAACATAGTTATATGCATTTATACATTTTCTATGACCTGTTTCTTTATCAGCATGGTTTTCCTGCTCATAACTGTTATACCCATGTGACTGTCATTAACATACCAGAATGTATATTCTTGTAAAAATATGTTATCATTGCTATCTTATTGTGTGAAGTGACTGGGAAGGGTTCTTCATGTTTTCATGCTTCTTGAAATTCAAAAATTTTAAAATGTAAATAAATGTATTTTAAATAACTTCTATCGTGTTTATCCAGAATTACATCTTTGGGATTTTGATCTTCAGAATTTCAGGCTTTAGGGGGTGGTGGTTTTCAGTATTTTGACATTTGAGATTATGTCAGGCATGGCAGCATAGGCCTGTAATCCCAGCTATTTAGGAGGCTGAGGCAGGAGGATTGCAAGTTCAAGGCCACCCTTGGCAACTCAGCAAGACCCTGCCTTAAAATAAAAAAAATTAAAATGGCTTGGAATGTGGCTTAGTGGTTAATCACCCCTGGGTTCAATACCCAGTACCCCCCAAAAAAGGTTTTTTTGAGATTATGGCATTCAGGATTGTGTCTTTTGAGATTATGACCCAAACCCCAAAGCAGTAAGGACAATGAACAGGCTTCGTCGAACCTTTAGGGAAGACGTACACATATCTGAAGCCAGGTGGTGGTCACGAGAGCAGGAAGACAGGGCCAGATGTGAAATCCAGGGCTCCTATTGACTAAGACAGAAATTGGACTATGGAAAGAAAACCAGATGAAGGGCTGTAGAAGAAAAGTGGATTTGAAAAAGAGTCAAGGGTGACTCTGAGGTTTTGAGTTGTTCCAAGACAAGGGAGAAAAGATTCCAAGGTCTAAGCCACTACCACCCAACCCCCTTTCAGCCAGGACACAGTTCCAGGAAGAGATCTCAGTTTGATGTGAATGGCAGTGAACACTTTCCAACCCAGAAAACTCCCGAGAGTTAACTTCAAGTCACCATGATCAGGCAGGCTGGACCACCTCCCGGGGAGACCCAAGCCACCCACTGGGATACTAGAGATTCTCTAAGTGAAGATGACGAGCAGCACAATTATTTGTGGGGCAAGGAGAAAGCTCCCCAGGCCATTTGTAAATAAACAGAGACCCTGGGGCATCAAAACACAAGCCAGGAGGTGCCACAGAAAATAAAGGCCACACAGGAACAGACAGAAGTGTGCAGAGGGTGAGAAGGGTACACTCCATCACAGTGTGACAGGTGATCCTTGGGGACTCCCAGATTGTCATTATTGGTTCCATAGAGTGATAAAAAATGCCCACTAGGGTGAACTTCCCAGGTTTCTAGGTAGATACTGAATTCAGTGGAAATAAAAACCTTTAAACTATAATCACACCCCGTGGCCTAGACGTCTGCCTCATAGTACTGGAATTTTCCCCACCCTCCCTTCCATTTATATGAATGAGTGTCAAAAGGCAGCTATGTATGAGGAAATAACTCCTGCTCTCACTGTGGGGATCTGGAAGATGAAATGAAATAAAAGTAAAATGTTACTCGAGGAAGGGCTATATAATTTCATAAATAAATTACAGAGCTTGACATTGATCTGGGATGAAGCTGAGCTTCAGACAGAGGTGAGCAATCCAGCCACATCCGGCAATACAACCTGTTTGCTTTAGTCTTTTTTTTAAATTAATTGTCTGCACCAAATCAATAAGACCTGCAGAAAGCGAGTGTACTCTCCTCCTCCTAGCTATCCCAGGGTTCCACTCCCCCTTCAGATCCAGAAATCAAGAGAACAGCAATCCGTCTCCCAGTATCCTCTGGGCTCTCAATGTCTGACTCAAAGCTCCTTCAATTCTCTCAGAAGGACCCTACCTCCTGTTCATCACTCCATAAGCTCACGTGAGTTGCCTTAATTTACCCTAGTGAAAGTCAGAATGTAGGAGTGGGTGGAGGATTGGGAAACCTCTCACTCCGAAGCGAGGCTTGAGCAGAGCCATCCCGGTTCACTCCTGGCAGGGAGAGCCCTACTTACCAGGTGAACCACAACCCCTGGCACAGTACCTGGCTTCCAGGAGACACTCAATAAATACTTATTGCATTTGTTGAATGGAGAGAGATGGGATGAGGGAGTCAGCCACCCATCCCCATATCCTTCAAATAATCCCTAACACTCACCCCCAACCACAAGCCCACAGAGGGACCCAGTGTTCTCCCAATTCTTTTATGACAAGTCCCAAGAAAATTCCCCACACCCTGGAATTGCATTCTGAAATTTTTGCTTTCAAATCTTAATTCCATAAAAAAAAAGCAAAAAGCATCTGGATTTCCATAATACTGAGAAAGGAAGGGATCCATTCTTTGCTTTTGTTTTCTAGAAGAAAGGAAGAAAAGTGAGGAGAAGGATTAGTTGGGATTCAGGTATCAAGAAGTGTTAAGGGGTGGAGGGAAGTTGGAGTGTTGATGGGGTAGTGAAAGGTGAGGCTGATTGTGTGACACCATCCACCACAAGATCATCAGGCACCCTGGGTCTGGACCCAGCAAGAGGTAGATGGGTGTATTTCCACCGACTGATAGAATAACTCTGCATATTCAAAACTAAGGGTGGGGCAAGAGAAGGGCACAACCCAACAACCAGTCAACTCTGGGAACTGATGAGAGCCGAGAAGCCAATCACCTTTGGTAACTCCAGGCATCACTAGCTAGTCCAATGGAGGACTGGCTAGAAAGCAAAGGCATGATCAAGGCTACCCTCAACTCATTTCTGACTTTTGGAATCACTTTCCAGCCACCCAGGCCACTGGCTCTAAGGCCGAGTTTCCATTTGGAAAGAGTGAGGAGTGGGAGATGGGTTCTGCTTCTCCTAGAAGCTCTCAGTGAGCAAGTTTTGTTCACTAAGCGTGGCCACAAAGACGTCAACACCTTCCAGACCACAGCTGACCTGTGAGAGCAAAATTCACCTTCCATCCCCACAGGAGGCCTGGACTCCCAACCCTGCATCCATGGTGGTTACGGGGCCTCTCTTCCCGATGGGATTTGCCTGGTGTCTGTCTTGTAAGAAATCATGCCTGGCGCTCTTAGGCACAAACTGCCCCCACGTGGTTTCCTGCAGACGGGCCCCACCTGTGGAATCAGAATTTCAGAGGACCAGGGGGCCAGGAACCTATGACTTCACTGGGTCTCCAGGTAATTCCCGTGGCACAGGGAGGGCTCCCAGACTCCAGAGCTCACCCAGAGAGCCAGGCAAGTAAGGGAGTAACACAGGTGAAGGAAACAAGTTGGGGCAGAAGAGGAGCGACTTTACAAGCTGGAAAGCCAGTGTCCCCTGGGAAGCAGCCCTAGTTACCTCCGGTGGTTGCACATGGGAACAGAAGTTCAGTGTTCTCAGATAGGCCTGTATTTCCACAGAGGTGTAAAATCACATGTGAAGAGAAATCTCCTGATCTTTAAATGTTGGCCACAGCAAAATGTTTTCCATGGACCTAAATAAAATGCAAATGCGATTTGGCTCGGGGGTCTCTGGTTAGCAGTCACGTTTGAAAACCACTGGTTTAGGATCCATGTGAGAGTCACTAAGCATTGGGGGTCCTTACAGATCCTCAGATAGGAGCAGATTTGAGGCTTCCCGTTCCTTCCCCTGAGTTTCCAATATCCACAGGAGGAACAAAACTCATATATTTCCAGAATAGGATCACTCACACCTGAAACCTATATTTGAGAAGCAGAAAAAGAAAAAGGCAGGGTGGGGGTGGGGTAGAGGTGGGGGTGGGGGACTCTGTAATTCTTAAATTTCTCCCTACAGTGGCTCTTACAGCCATGAACAAAACCCTCCAAGAGTGTTTTCATGGTCAATCACTGGTTCCAGTTTTAGCAAGAGCTGCTGAGCACCATGGCCTGAGTATTACCCCCTCCCATGAAGAGGAGGCAAGGACATCCACCATCTCACGGTTCCCTCCATCTTTCCCTCACAGCTCCGGAGAGCCACAGCTGGGCACAAGCCTTATAAAAAGATTTGAGGACAAAAGGAAGAAGCCAGGGAAACCCACTGTATGGACTTGCTCAGGGTGGGCTTGGTCTGCTCATGCTTTGCCAGTTTTAGAGGGTTCAGTGTGCTATCCTGCAGGGCGATTGGAGCTGAAAGCAAAAAGAATTCAAAGCCACAGGCAAAAATTTTAAAAGTCCAAAGAAAGTTGAATTCTGGTCAGAGCCATTTGTAAGAATATATCCAGAATGTGGTACCAGTGGGCCAATAAGGACCGCCATTACTCCCCAACTGAACACTCATTTAGACTCAAGAACAGAAGGGGACAGACGCTGAGCATCCCTTGAGTACTAAGCTTCTTTTAATGATACCCTGGAGAGCGGAGGAGAGAAGAAACACCGTTAATGTAAATGACTAAAACAAACTCCCCACCAGTGAACAGAGATCTTGCCCTGGGCTTCTGAAACTATCATCAGATCCATCTTACACCCCTTTCAAGGAGGCTCCCCATCCCCACCCCGACTCCCAGCACCGTTGGAGATTCTGAATCAGACAGTCCGAAAAAATCAATGATTTTTCAAAAGTTCCTCAGGTGAATCCTAGAATAAACAGGGCTTGGGAAATCATGGGACCAAACCCGTGAAATTCACAAAATGAAAGCAGGCAAGTCAAATGCCCAAGTAGCCCATCTGGTTTCACTATTTAAGGAAAGGAAGCCCAAAAGGATGGCAATTTGTTACAAGTGGCCTGAAAAGTACATTTATTTTTTAAATACTTCCTCTCCTTGCAACAGTAAACTGAATTTCAGCAGGCTAGCTCCATGGTGAGACTTCTCCTGATTCCATTCACAGAATTTAAAGTGGAAAGACTTTTCCAAAAGAGAGGTATACAAGGCCACGCTCCTCCTCGACGGTGCTTGCACTGGTGCAAATATCAGTGCTGAGAATTTTATATACCCGTAACCTCTCTCTCAACCTGTAAGGAAGGTGCAGCCTTTTTAAAGGGGAAGAAGTAGCTTTGGGGAGATATGAAAAACTTCCCTAGCTAGGAAGTGGAGAGATGCAAATTTAATCTACATCTGAGTCCAGTCTTTACCTAGAGCCAACAGTATGTTGCTTTCTGGAACCTTCCCATGCCTACATCTTTGAGCATCCCTTAACATACATCCTCTCGATGCCAATCTTGTTCCCTCGGTTCCTCTGGCAGGGCACTCCTGATTGGGGAACCAGCAGGGGACAGAAGCCAAGTGGGAGACTGGGAGCTGTTTGCAATTTCCTCCGAGGATCTCCTGGTGAGGGGCAGCACTGAACCAGGGATTCTGACTCACCTGTCTACAATGCAGAAGTGAAGAACAGACGGTGCCACAGCAAGACAAGCCAGAAGCACCGAGGAGACAGGGGACAGTTCAAACCACCCAGACCCCAGAGACACAGCCACCAGGATGGTTGGTCGCCTACATTTCTACTCTTGGGGCTGCTGTACACTTCAGTGTAAGCAGCAGCTGGTAAAAGACCCTGGAGATGACAAGCAAGTAGAGAGCACCTCTCTTTGCAGCCACAACTACAGAGCCCA
Organism: Urocitellus parryii; assembly: GCF_045843805.1. Lineage (NCBI taxonomy): Eukaryota > Metazoa > Chordata > Mammalia > Rodentia > Sciuridae > Urocitellus > Urocitellus parryii. The sequence goes on along the minus strand of NC_135533.1, from coordinate 20,899,304 downwards.
AGATCACCATGACCAAATTAGGACAGAAAGCCTGCATTGACGCACACACGGGCCCCGGGGAGTCTGAGTGCGAGCGGATCCAATGCTGTTGAACAAAACGTGAAACCAAAGAAAACACCCAGCCACACAGAGCCCTTTGAATTGATGGCTTTGCTCCAGGGCCCTGAGTGGGGAGAGAGAGAAGAGAGACAAAGCCCGGCTTTGGTAAGTCTCAAAAGAGTTTCTAGGAATGCCATGCCCCAAATCCGGTGGGGTTGGGGAAGGGTCTGGGGAGTCCTGGTTGTTGAACTGGACTTAGTTATCCTAGTAGGAAGTGGAGCTCCACGCTCACCCAGTCCTCGTCTTTAATCAAGTTAAATCCTAATGCAAAATTAATTCAGAGTAGAATTTAATTCTAATTGCAAGATGACAGAGAAAGAATTTTTATGATAAGCAGATGAGCCTAGGGCAATTTCAAGTGCAAGGGAGGTTTTTATTTATTTGTTGTTATTGTTTTATGTCCCGTCAATTTGCAGGCATTTTGGGGGTGTTTTTGTTTTGTTTTTTGTGGAGAGAGCCCAAGGGGGGGGGCTCAGATATGGAAGTAGACAATCATGGCAACAGGATAACAGTGCAAGTCCTGCAGCTGAAAGGCTGCCAGGTGCTCTGGGCTCCCGGTGTCAATCACCCATCCCAGAGAAGATGTCTCACTGCGATCCCGCCAAACACCAAGACTAAGAGTTGGTAGTAAATACCCAACACTCTCTGGAGCCAGAAATGGGAAACAAATCATAGATCGGTTCTTTCCTAATGTGCATGAATAAAATGCACCCCATCTAAAACCTGAAATCCCAGGGAGCCTCATCTCCTCTTACACAAAATACTTATCAACTACTCACACCCTTTCAGGTCTCCTGGGCAGAACCACCAGTGACTCTGAACTTGACTACACACGAGAACCACCCAGGGAACATTGTAAAATCCTGGGTCCTCCACAGAGATTCTGCCACATTTGGACCTTCCCTAAAATTTTTGAAACTTAGAACTACAGATCCTGAAAAAATCCTCAAAGCAAGTGAATTCTAAAATACTCCTGGAAGCCGATTTCCCTGATGTGAGGAGGACATTTACTTGACCCTCCGCCTGCTTTGGAATTCTGGAAAACAGGAACATATATTGACTGCAGAAATGGGTCCTTAGCACTCACATAAATTGTGATTTGGATTAAGTTACTGCTGCACCTTTAATATTCTCTTGGGGTCAGTTGGTTGGTTGGTTTGGAGAGCAGTGGGGGCTGGGAATTCTTTTTTCTTAAAATGATTTTAGAATGCTCAGCTAATTTTTGCAAAGAGGCACATGAGTCACAGTTTGCACATTCTATAGAGAAAGGAGAAGACAAAAGAAATTAGGCAGACAGGGTCCTAACTTTACAAGGAGGGGAAGCTGAGCCCGAGACCTGGGTACAGCTCAGAGCACTGGGCAGACCTTGGGAAATATACCACGATGGACTACTTTGTTCCACTGTTTGTGCCCCTTTGGTGCCGTTAATAATATTCGCTCTTGGACCCCAGAAAAAGGCTTCCCGAGGAGGGAGTGGACATTCCCAAAGAAGAAAGTGAGGGCTGGAATGTGGGTCTCCAGCTGCAGCTCAGTGTCCCCGCCACAGCATGAGGAGCCCACCCATCCTCTAGCAGACAGGAAGCCAGGAGGGGCTTGAGGCCCCATTATGAGGCACACCCTTGAGGACGGGTCTAAAGCTGGAAGACAATCAGTACACACTTACAGGAGATCCGACTGCAGCTCAATTGGTTTTTAAATATCATGTACTTTGAGTTTTTACCAAAATATGACTCAGTTTTGTATTTGCAAAGCACTGAGGTCTGCTATACACAATTACCTTACCTGCCCTCTTCTCCCTAGAGGATTCTGTCTTCGAGACTCACTGGAAAGAGGAAGAGGTCAGTCCAGCCTTCTGCCTGCTGATGACCTTCCAAATCACCTTGGCATTATGCTGCTGTCACCCATGCCACTGGGCTGCAAAGACCACATCTCTGACTACAGCTCCTCATCCCATCCCTAGTCTGGACCTCAGTCATTCTGTCTCCCTCTGATCCCCAGGCCACTCACAGAGTCACATCCCATACATCTTCCAACAGGCACCTCCAACTCAGCTTGTCAAAAATGCACCACATTGCTTTTTCTGCACCTGTCTCTTCTCCTACCTTCCCTCCCTTTGTTGGAGCACAGCCCCTTGCTGGTCCTCAGTGCTTCTCAGCTGCCTTGTCTGATTACCATCAAGGCCCTGGACCACTCTCCCTGCCTCCCATCCCCTCTCTCAGCCCCAAACCTCAACACCTCTTCCCTGGACCAAAGTGACTTAACAGACTCCCTACTCCAAGGTCACCACCTCTACACCATCTACCACAGCACCATGATGATGACATTTCTAAGAATTAATCAAGTCAAATCACCTTCCTTCTCAACCCTTTCCACCACTGTTCACACCCTACAGCACCCAGAAGTCTAAATCCATCTGTGTGTTGACTTCTTCCTCTCCTCCATCCCCTGCTTCTCCCACCTCCCTTCTCCAGGAGGATGTTCACACTATACATTCTTCCACGTTTCTCCATGCTCGTATAATCCAACTCACACAGTCATTTACACATGTTCTCTCCCTCCACAATCCCTCACTGAAATCCCCCAGTTACTAGGTTTAGGTGTGATTTTATTTGGGGATGGTTGTTGATATTCCCTGGTGTGGATCTAGCATAATTTCTTGAGCCGTTCTCCTATTTATGAGCCTTTTCTTTAGTTTCCTCCCACTGCTTTTGGCACAAAGATTGATGCCATTATAATCATTCTTGTACAAACATCTTTAGTGTACTGTTCTTCCCATGAGCTGTATTCCCAGGAGCAGGAATTGTTTTGTGTTTCATTGGATGTAGCCACAGTGTGCATTTTGTAGCCTTCTTCATAGAAGCTGGACTGACCTCTAACACAAATAGTGCCACCCACGTTCCTAAGTGGCTTTAACTGGACAGTGGTCTAGGAATCCTCCCTGTTACTGGGCAGCCATCATGGACACAATATGGCCTTGGAGTGAAACAAGGAATGCCAGAACTACAGTTGGCTTGGGGGAAAGTAAAAGGGAAAGTCATTGGGGGAAAGCAGAGGGAGGGACCTATGTATTATGTGGTGCCCTTGGCCAAGACGCCTCACAGAACTCATCTCTTCCCAAACCAATCCATCCCACAAAAGCATGGTCCCGAGCAGCTCCCAGCATCCCATACACATGACTCTGCTTTCTTCTCTGAGTCCCTATTCCAGGAGCCGAGCACTTTGGCCATCCAATGGGAATATAATCCCCCAAGACTTTTGAAACATGAATCTACTCTTTTGGGTGGAATTTTGTAAATTTTTCTTCTACTTGTTTTATTATTTTTTTTCTTTTTTCAGTTTACTACTCCTCTTTGTTGTCCATTAAGTTTATAAAATGACCTTCTAAGAAGAGTCTACCCTGTTGGAAAGTATATAGTATTGCCCCCTCAGTTACTCCTGGCTTGGCAGTGTCCTGAAGACTCTCTCAGACCTGTTCAGTCTCTGGGATGGTCTACAGCTGCACTGGGCTCCTGTACTTTGAGGCTCACAGTGTCCAGTTCCAGCACTGCTGGACTTGGAGACAGTGATCCTGGTCCAGGTCCTACTCCAGGCCCATATACCACCCCTATAACTTCCTTCACATATAATAGCCCCTTCTATCCTCTATCCAAACATATTAAATAGAAAATTCAAAATATATATATATATATAAACAAAAAAATACATGTTGTTCTGAGTAGTATGATGAAATTTCACACTGTCACCATGTCACCTAGGTTGTGAATCATCCCTTTGTCCAGTGTATCCACACTGTATATGCCACCTGCTCATTAGTCATTTACTAGCCAACTCAGTTATTATCAGAATGACTGTCACAATATTAACAATGCTCATATATAAGGTTCAGACTACCCACAGTTTCAAGTATCCACCAGGGGTCTTGGAATTTTATCCCCAGAGAACTGGGGGAGATGACTATATTTTCTCTTTTCTCCATTCCTGACCAGATGTAGAAGAACCATTAGAGAATGGAGAGCCCTAGAAATGATGGAGCCACCGGATGGAAGAAACCTGTATTCCTGAACAACTTCATGGGGCAACCCCCCCCCCAAAAAAATTGGCCTGCAATGTATTTACCCACTGAGAGTTGGTGGCTGTTTGTTCCAGAATTAGCCTTCCCTGATTAACACTGAGCAACCCCAGATCAAAAGAGCAAGCCTATAAGAATACCATAATGCTCATCCAATCTCAGACTTTTCCCTACAAAATGCCTGATGGCACTAGAGCCTGAGTAGCATGTACCTCCATGATTACTGCCTCAGGTCCAGGAAGCTCCCATCGACAATTAGAAATGTCTGTAAAAAAAAAAAAAAAAAAAAAAACTGTATCCAGCCAGCCCTGCACCATCTCTGCCATCCCATATTTTCTCTACCCGAATCATGGAGTGTCTATGATCACAGAAGGAAAATGAAATATGATTCGAGGTGTCACCTTTCAAAGGGTGTTAGTGACTGTCAGCTAAAGTGATGCAAGCCCCGGAAAAACCCCTGTGTCCTCTTAACATCCAAAACGAATCCTCTTCACACCAGACATCAATGTTAAATAAACAGAGATTTCCATTAACCTGCACCTCTGTACATTTATGTTTAAAAAGCGGTGTCACTCTCCTTTAAATGAACATACTAATTAGTGTATTAATAAATAGCTGAATGGAATCAATGAGACATGTAATCAAGGTCTGACCGGGAGTCGGGGCCAGGTTGAAGGGGGTGGGGGAAGGAAAGGAGAGGAGAGAAAAGAATCTTATTAGCAGGTTTGCTGAGGAGGGCCACGTAAAATCAATGCCTCACGTGCAGCCAAGATGTGGCCAAAGCTGACAGTTTGTGGAAAGCTAAGTGGTGGCCCCGCCTCCCCCTTTTGACAGGAAAGCTCCTATTGAGACTTAATGTGAGGAACAGGGAGGATGTTAATTGGGGCTGGAAAAGCCATTCTGAGATGATGTCCCAGATCACAGAACTTCTGTGCTGGAGACCTAACTCCTAGACCTTTATTTAAAATACTGAAAAAGAGCAAGCTGAGGAAAACTGATTTAGTTCTCGGCAAACGTTCACTCTCAAAAAAAAAAAAAAAAAAAAAGGGGATCCAACATGGCGGCCGGCGAGGAAGCAGCGACTCCAACGTCTCCACTTTAACGGGATATGAAAGACTCATCGAAACAGCTGCAGCCTAGCTACGGAGGAACTTCTAGCATAACTTCCTTAAGAGGAGAGCTGCCGTGAACTGGTAGGTTTACTCGAAGTGACAGGTTGCCCCAGAGAAGTGGATCTTGGAAGGCCACGCGGGCACAGAGGTCTAGTCCCCCAACCATCAGCCGCTCCGGCAGGCGGCTCCCCCTGGAGGCCTAGCTCTCGCCCTGGGAGAAGCGGCCCCACCCGCCCGGTTCCTAACCAGGCGGCCACAGCTACTCAGAGATAAAGGTGCCCACATGGCGGGTGCAGAAGTTAAGTCCTGCAGACGCCAGCCACCTTTGCAACCCCCGGGAACCCTGAGTGGCTTGGCCCGCCCCGCCCGAACCGGCAGTCATCCGCCATACGGGCTCCCCCGGGAGGCCTAGCTCTCGCCCTGGGAGAAGCGGCCCCACCCGCCCGGTTTCTAACCAGGTGGCCTCAGCTACTTGGAGATAAAGGTGCCCTCGTGGTGGGTGCAGAAGTTAAGTCCTGCAGACGCCAGCCACCTTTGCAACCCGCGGGATCCCTGAGCGGCTTGGCCCGCCCCGCCGGAACCGGCAGTCCTCCGACATACAGGCTCCCCCGGGAGGCCTAGCTCTCGCCCTGGGAAAAGCGGCCCCACCCGCCCGGTTCCTAACCAGGCAGCCACAGCTACTAGGCAATAAAGGTGCCCACGTGGCGGGTGCAGAAGTTAAGTCCTGCAGACGCCAGCCGCCTTTGCAACCCGCGGGAACCCTGAGCGGCTTGGCCCTCCCCGCCTGAACCGGCGGCGGGTGCAGAAGTTAAGTCCTGCAGACGCCAACTGCCTTTGCAACCCGCGGGATCCCTGAGCGGCTTGGCCCGCCCCGCCTGAACCGGCAGTCCTCCACCATACGGGCTCCCCCGGGAGGCCTAGCTCTCGCCCTGGGAAAAGCGGCCCCACCCGCCCGGTTCCTAACCAGGCAGCCACAGCTACTCGGCAATAAAGGTGCCCACGTGGCGGGTGCAGAAGTTAAATCCTACAGACGCCAGCCGCCTTTGCAACCCGCGGGAACCCTGAGCGGCTTGGCCCGCCCCGCACGAACCGGCGGCGGGTGCAGAAGTTAAGTCCTGCAGACGCCAACCGCCTTTGCAACCAGCGGGATCCCTGAGCGGCTTGGCCCGCCCCGCCCGAACCGGCAGTCCTCCACCATACGGGCTCCCCCGGAGGCCTAGCTCTCGCCCAGGGAAAAGCGGCCCCACCCGCCCGGTTCCTAACCAGGCAGCCACAGCTACTCGACAATAAAGGTGCCCACGTGGCAGGTGCAGAAGTTAAGTCCTGCAGACGCCAGCCACCTTTGCAACTCGCGGGAACCCTGAGCGGCTTGGCCCGCCCCGTCCGAACCGGCGGCGGGTGCAGAAGTTAAGTCCTGCGGACGCCAACCGCCTTTGCAACCAGCGGGATCCCTGAGCGGCTTGGCCCGCCCCGCCCGAACCGGCAGCGGGTGCAGAAGTTAAGTCCTGCAGACGCCAGCCACCTTTGCAACCCGCGGGATCCCGGAGCGGCTTGGCCCGCCCCGCCTGAACCGGCAGTCCTCCGCCATCCGGGCTCCCCCGGGAGGCCCAGCTCTCGCCCTGGGAGAAGCGGCCCCACCCGCCCGGGTCCCAACCACGCGACCGCAGCTACTCGGCGATAAAGGTGCCCCCGCAGCGGGTGCAGGAGTTAAGTCCTGCTGATACCAGCCGCGTTTGCAAGCCGCCGGCACCCAGTGCGGCTTGGCCCACCCCGCCTGAACCGGCAGTCGGCCTCCACCATCCGGGCTCCCCCGGGAGGCCTAGCTCTCGCTCCGGGAGCAGCCCCCTGCAAGCTAGGCGAACCTTTGACCCATCGGGAGGTTAGGCCCAGCAACCTGCAGAGTGATAGAGGTGCCCCTCGTGCCTGCTGGGTAGGCGGACCTTTGACCGACCAGCAGAGCAGACCTAGGGCCTCCCAGCGTGGTAGACGGATCACACCAATTGGAGGAGGATCACAGCCACTACATGCCCTGCAAGGGTGATTATTCAACTATACAAGAGCAATATAAATAAATAGAGGGAAAATTTCAAAACACAACAGTTTCACCAAGCAGAAAGAAACGCCAGCAGTATGAAAAGACAAGGAAAGAAAGGACCACAGGCAATGCAGGTCAACTCAACTTTAGAAGAGGTAATAGGTGCAACAGATGGAATGTCAGATAGAGAGATCAGGATATACATGCTTCAGATGATCTGGAGTCTCAAGGAAGACATGAGACAGCAAAATCAGATAATGAAAGATCACATTGACAAACAAATCCAGGAAGTAAAAGATCAATTTCACAGGGAGATAGAGGAAATAAAAAACAAACAAATAGAAATACTAGAATTGCAGGAAAAAATAAACCAACTTAAAAACTCAATTGAGAATACTACCAGCAGAGTAGATCACTTAGAAGAGAGAACATCAGACAATGAAGACAAAGTATTTCAACTGGAAAAGAACATAGACAGCTCAGCAAGTCTGCTAAGAAACCATGAACAGAACATCCAAGAAATATGGGACAATATCAAAAGACCAAATTTAAGAGTCATTGGGATACAGGAAGGCACAGAGCTCCAAACCAGAGGAATACACAGCCTATTCAATGAAATAATACGAGAAAACTTCCCAGACTTGAAGAATGAGACAGAATCCCAAATCCTAGAAGCCTATAGGACGCCGAATGTACAAAACCATAAGAGATCCACACCTAGACACATTATAGTGAAGATGTCCAACATACAGAATAAGGAAAGAATTTTAAAAGCTACAAGGGAAAGGAAGCAGATTACATTTAGGGGTAAACCAATCAGGATAACAGCTGATCTCTCAACACAGACTCTGAAAGCTAGAAGATCCTGGAATAACATATTTCAAACACTGAAAGAAAATGGGTTCCAACCAAGAATCGTGTATCCGGCAAAATTAAGCTTCAGGTTAGAAGATGAAATTAAAACCTTCCATGATAAACAAAAGTTAAAAGAATTCGCAGCTAGAAAACCATCTCTTCAAAAAATCCTTGGCAAAACATTGCAGGAAGAGGAAATGGAAAATAACATTGAAAACCAACAATGGGAGGTAGGACAGTAAAGGGGGGAAAGTAGTCAAAGAGGATAACAAATCAGGTTTAGTAACATCAACAAACAAATATGGATAGAAGTACAAACCATATCTCAATAATAACCCTAAATGTCAATGGCTTAAACTCACCAATTAAGAGACACAGGCTAGTAGAATGGATCACAAAACAGGACCCAACAATATGCTGTCTACAGGAGACGCATCTGATAGAAAAAGATATCCATAGACTGAAGGTGAAAGGTTGGGAAAAATCATACCACTCATATGGACAGCGGAAACAAGCAGGCGTGTCCATACTCATATCTAATAAAATAGATTTCAAGCCAAAGCTAATCAAAAGGGATAAAGAAGGACACTTCATACTGCTCAAGGGAACCATACACCAACAAGACATAACAATCATAAATATATATGCCCCAAATAATGGTGCAGCGGTGTTCATCAAGCAAACTCTTCTCAAGTTCAAGAGTCTGATAGACCACCATACAATCATCATGGGAGACTTCAACACACCTCTCTCACCACTGGACAGATCTTCCAAACAAAAGTTAAACAAGGAAACTATAGAACTCAACAACACAATTAATAACCTAGACTTAATTGACATATATAGACTTTACCACCCAACATCAAGTAGTTACACTTTTTTTTCAGCAGCACATGGAACCTTCTCAAAAATAGACCATATATTATGTCACAGGGCAACTCTTAGACAATATAAAGGGGTAGAGATAATACCATGCATCTTATCTGATCATAATGGAATGAAACTGAAAATCAATGATAAAAGAAGAAAGGAAAAATCAAGCATCACTTGGAGAATGAACAACAGGTTGCTGAGTGACATATGGGTTATTGAAGACATCAAGGAGGAAATTAAAAAATTCCTAGAGTTAAATGAAAACACGGACACAACATATCAGAATCTATGGGACACATTGAAAGCAGTCCTAAGAGGAAAATTCATTGCTTGGAGTTCATTCCTCAAAAAAAGAAAAAACCAACAAATAAATGATCTCATACTTCATCTCAAAATCCTAGAAAAAGAGGAGCAAAACAACAGCAAAAGAAGTAGAAGGCAAGAAATAATCAAAATCAGAGCTGAAATTAATGAAATTGAAACAAAAGAAACAATTGAAAAAATTGACAAAACTAAAAGCTGGTTCTTTGAAAAAATAAATAAAATTGACAGACCCTTAGCCATGCTAACGAAGAGAAGAAGAGAGAGAACCCAGATTACTAGCATACGGGATGAAAAAGGCAATATCACAACAGACACTTCAGAAATACAGAAGATAATCAGAGACTATTTTGAAGCCTTATACTCCAATAAAATAGAAGATAGTGAAGGCATAGATAAATTCCTTAAGTCTTACGATCTGCCCAGATTGAACCAGGAGGATATAGACAACCTAAACAGACCAATAACAATAGAAGAAATAGAAGAAACCATCAAAAGACTACCAACTAAGAAAAGCCCAGGACCGGATGGGTATACAGCAGAGTTTTACAAAACCTTTAAAGAGGAACTAACACCAATACTTTTCAAGCTATTTCAGGAAATAGAAAAAGAGGGAGAACTTCCAAATTCATTCTACGAGGCCAACATCACCCTGATTCCGAAACCAGACAAAGACACTTCAAAGAAAGAAAACTACAGACCAATATCTCTAATGAACCTTGACGCAAAAATTCTCAATAAAATTCTGGCGAACCGGATTCAAATACATATCAAAAAAATTATACACCATGATCAAGTAGGATTCATCCATGGGATGCAAGGCTGGTTCAATATACGGAAATCAATAAATGTTATCCACCACATCAATAGACTAAAAAATAAGAACCATATGATAGTCTCGATAGACGCAGAAAAAGCATTCGACAAAGTACAGCATCCCTTTATGTTCAAAACTCTAGAAAAATTAGGGATAACAGGATCATACCTCAACATTGTAAAAGCAATATATGATAAGCCACAGGCCAGCATCATTCTGAATGGAGAAAAATTGAAGGCATTCCCTCTAAGATCTGGTACAAGACAGGGATGCCCTCTCTCACCACTTCTGTTCAACATAGTCCTCGAAACACTGGCAAGAGCAATTAGACAGACGAAAGAAATTAAAGGGATAAAAATTGGAAAAGAAGAACTTAAATTATCACTATTTGCAGATGATATGATTCTATACCTAGCAGACCCAAAAGGGTCTACAGAGAAGCTATTAGAGCTAATAAATGAATTCAGCAAAGTGGCAGGATATAAAATCAACACGCATAAATCAAAGGCATTCCTGTATATCAGCGACAAATCCTCTGAAACGGAAATGAGGACAACTACTCCATTCACAATATCCCCCCAAAAAATAAAATACTTGGGAATCAACCTAACAAAAGAGGTGAAAGATTTATACAATGAAAATTACAAAACCCTAAAGAAAGACATAGAAGAAGACCTTAGAAGATGGAAAAATATACCCTGCTCATGGACAGGCAGAACTAACATCATCAAAATGGCGATATTACCAAAAGTTCTCTATAAGTTCAATGCAATGCCAATCAAAATCCCAGCTGCATTTCTTGTAGAAATAGATAAAAGAATCATGAAATTCATATGGAATAATAAAAGACCCAGAATAGCAAAAACAATACTAAGCAGGAAGTGTGAATCAGGCGGTATAGCGATACCAGACTTCAAACTATACTACAGAGCAATAGTAACGAAAACAGCATGGTACTGGTACCAAAACAGGCGGGTGGACCAATGGTATAGAATAGAGGACACAGTAACCAATCCACAAAACTACAACTATCTTATATTTGATAAAGGGGCTAAAAGCATGCAATGGAGGAAGGATAGCATCTTCAACAAATGGTGCTGGGAAAACTGGAAATCCATTTGCATCAAAATGAATCTGAATCCCTATCTCTCGCCTTGCACAAAAGTTAACTCAAAATGGATCAAGGAGCTTGATATTAAATCAGAGACACGGCATCTGATAGAAGAAAAAGTTGGTTATGATCTACATACTGTGGGAGCAGGCTCCAAATTCCTCAATAGGACACCCATAGCGCAAGAGTTAACAACTAGAATCAACAAATGGGACTTACTCAAACTAAAAAGTTTTTTCTCAGCAAAAGAAACAATAAGAGAGATAAACAGGGAGCCTACATCCTGGGAACAAATCTTTACTCCACACACTTCAGATAGAGCCCTAATAACCAGAATATATAAAGAACTCAAAAAATTAGACAATAAGACAACAAGTAACCCAATCAATAAATGGGCAAAGGACCTGAACAGACACTTCTCAGAAGAGGACATACAATCAATCAATAAGTACATGAAAAAATGCTCACCATCGCTAGCAGTCAGAGAAATGCAAATCAAAACTACCCTAAGATACCATCTCACTCCAGTAAGATTGGCAGCCATTAGGAAGTCAAACAACAATAAGTGCTGGAGAGGATGTGGGGAAAAGGGCACTCTTGTTCATTGCTGGTGGGACTGCAAATTGGTGCAGCCAATTTGGAAAGCAGTATGGAGATTTCTTGGAAAGCTGGGAATGGAACCACCATTTGACCCAGCTATTCCCCTTCTCGGTCTATTCCCTAAAGACCTAATAAGAGCATGCTACAGGGACACTGCTACATCGATGTTCATAGCAGCACAATTCACGATAGCAAGATTGTGGAATCAGCCTAGATGCCCTTCAATAGATGAATGGATTAAAAAAATGTGGCATTTATACACAATGGAGTATTACTCTGCATTTAAAAATGACAAAATCATAGAATTTGGAGGGAAATGGATGGCATTAGAGCAGATTATGCTAAGTGAAGCTAGTCAATCTTTAAAAAACAAATACCAAATGACTCCTCTGATATAAGGGGAGGAAACAAGGACAGGGTAGGGACGAAGAGCTTGAGACGAAGATTTTCATTAACAGGGTTGAGAGGTGGGAGGGAAAGGAAACGAGAAGGGGAATCGCATGGAAATGGAAGGCGATCCTCAGGGTTATACAAAATGACATATAAGAGGAAAGGAGGGGTAAGACAAGATAATTCAAATGGAAGAAGTGATTTACAGTAGAAGGGGTAGAGAGAGAAAAGGGGAGGGGAGGGGAGGGGAGGGGGGATAGTAGAGAATAATATAGACAGCAGAATACATCAGACACTAGAAAGGCAATATGTCAATCAATGGAAGGGTAACTGATGTGATGCAGCAATCTGTATACGGGATAAAATTGGGAGTTCATAACTCATTTGAATCAAACTGTGAAATATGATGTATGAGGAACTATGTAATGTTTTGAACGACCAACAATAAAAAAAAAAAGAAATTAAAAAAAAAAAAAAAAAGCCATCATAGAAGCTGTTTCTTTAGGGCTCTTTGTTAGTTTACTCCACTCCAAAAATACTGGCTCACAAGGAGTGGCTGGAAGTAGCTCTGTCCCTGCATGCAGGGCACTGGGAGGTCAAGGGGTGACCCTCTGGAAGCAGCATTAGGGAGGGAATAGGTACTCTGCTTCCAACAGCAGCTCGCAATTTCCTGCAGCACACCTCAGAGCAGGAATGTTCTAGAAGGTGAGAAAAGGAAATTCTTTTGCAGGTATGAGGTTTCCAGCTGACGTGGGGATCTGATTACCTAGACTCTTGCTGCTGGAGCTCAGGTGAGCACAGAGGCTCCATTTCCTCCATCCGGAGACACAACTCTTCGGGCTGCAAGTTCCCAAATAAACACAGCTTAGGTTTCCAGTTATTTCCTTGGATATGTACATAGGAGAAACACCCTCCTGCAGAGTCAGTTGGGTGCCTGGACCCCTCCCCTGCAGCTAGCTAAGGGATGCTGGCTGAGGGGGACACTGCATTAGACTGAAAGGGACTCAAAAAAGAAATCTTGTCCTGGGCCTAGCACTGCCCACCTCGTGCCCTCCAACCAGGAGACAGGATGGGCTCCTTCGCCCTGGAAAGACTGCAGTGGGGCCCCACATCATGAAAATGAGGCTCCTCCTGCTGCTGGTTGCTGGAGAAGTCAGTCTGGTTGAACTTCCCAAGCAGAAAGCCTGATGCTCGCTGCTCCAGCTGCTTCTCTCTGGCACCCTCATCCACACACGCAGGATCTACTACATCCCGAGGCTGACTTCTGCCAGCATCAGGTGTGGCCTGTGACCCTGAGGGCCACATTTCCTGGAATGGCAGTGAGGACACATTAAAGGAAATGTGCCGATGTAGGGGGAGGCAGCACTCCGCCGCCCCTGAGCTATTTTCCACATTACTGCTAATAGTGTGTGGTCCCAGGAGGCTCATAGCACTGCTGAACATCTCCAGGTCCCCCAGACCTGCCCAGACCCATCAGAAAAGCCAAAGGGTGACATCCATCAGCTCAGGAGCAGGACTTCCTGACAGGATCCACACAAATGAAATGCAGAAGGAAGGGCCAGACCCAGCTGTCCCTTAGACAGTCTGAAACAGACACATGGAGCAACAGGGACACATAGGGAGGGCCTCCCTGTCTGGTTTGAGAGGTTCTAGCAAAGTGCCCCTGTACCAATCAACATCCACTGAAATGCCACAATTGTCACGTTGCTTCTTTGGGACAAGTGGGATGCTCTCTTTCAACAACCTGTGTCCTCCTTTATCACCTCTGTTTCCTTGTGACTAGGGGACTCTGTGGAGAGCAGAAAAGGAGAGGAAGGAGGAAAGGGTACCGACTGCAAGGTCCCCACTGATGTACCTGGATATTTAGTGTGACTTAGGGAATGCTGTGCCTTCTTGTCAACCAGACCTTGGTGGGCAGAAGGCATCTTGGTGGAAGAAAAAGGCAACATTCTCCTGAGCAAAGAGATATAACAAGGCTTGGCCAAGGGACAAGGGCAGGATGTCAGCTCTTACTTGCCCCTGGGTCACTGGTATGCCAACCAGAGTATAGAGCACTGGAGGTTCTGTCTAAAGAAAGAAGGACAGAGGTAGAAAGGAGACATCTAATGGAGTACTTACAGCAAAATTTAACTACCTCTCCGTTTTTTTCCAAATGGACCATTTGAATAGAGATTGGAGATAGATATATATATGTAGGCATTGACGTAGACAAAAGTACAGATACGATGACTATTTTCAAACCAAAAATATCAGGACACATACTCCAGGAATGGTGTGGAATATCCGGGACGTGGGCTTTCCTAGGGTGTACTGGGCCTGTGATCACTCCAGATGTGAGGGAGAGTAGAGTGGCTGGCAAGGATCCCAGGGAGAGACAGTGAGCCAGTGACATGCCTCCGTTCCTTTGGAGACAGAGAGGACCATCTTACTCCAGGCCGGCTGACTCTGTTCACAGAGGCTCCATCATCTTCAAAATATTCAAAGCTCCCAGCCTTTGTTCCCTCTCCACCGTGGCTAGTCACCTTTCTCGATAGTCAACCAGTGGTTCCTTCCTCTCTTAACCAGAATGTTGCTGGAATAACGCAATATTTCAAGCTTAATAGCTTGTCCTCATGCAGAGATTTCACCGATTTCAGAGCTGAGGTACCTGGAAAAATGGAGATGCTCTGAGGTGTGTCTCGGGGCAAAGGATTCTGATTGGACAGCAGGACACACGGTGAAGACCAAGAAGACAAATCTCAGAGGCCCTTACCATGTAGTTTGGGGCTAACTTGCCAGTCAATCAGGGTCTGGGGCTGGAGACCCTGGATCCAACTCCTCTACACCCCCTGTTGGATGCAGGTGAGCATATCCAAGTATGTGGACGCTGGGCACATTGAACACACCCCTCTGGTCTCTGCTGGACCCCTTCCGCCTTATAACTCCGTTACAGGCACACATTAGCAGATGTCTCATCCTGCAATGCTTGGCAAAAAGATCAGGTAGACTCCAAGCAATAATTACCCATTCGTTATGAGCCAAGAGTCTCCTATCTGCTCTGTCCTAAACCAAAATTAGTCTTGAGTGGCAAAACTGAAGAAAAAAAGGAACCAGATCATGGCCTAGAAAGAAAAACACATTATCTAAGATGTCTCTCCCGGTCCTATAAAAATAATGTACATCTACATGTGTGCACTGACAAACGGACAGGGGAACTGAGCACAGATTGGATATGTAAACATGGCTGCTAAATCTGGACTTGTCTTCTAAAAGTGAAGGAATTCCTGTAAATATTTTTAAATCTTTTTTAAGAGGTCATTCTGAGAGGGAGAGCCAGGATTGATGTAATGGGAGTAACCACCTGCTCTTCCTCTCTTCCCATTTGCTGGTAGAACCTCAAGGCAGTAGGCTCGCTGGAGCCCAGTGTTAGAAACAGATGTGACTATTTATAAACCCAGAAAACTGAAGTGTCTTAATCCAATGCAGGGGGGTGAGAAGAAGAACTAACAAGGTTTAGAAACCTACAGAGCAGGAAATAGCTTCCCACAATATAATGCCTCCACTGATGAAGCATTTAATATGTGCCAGCAGTGTATGAACTAGTTCCCGTGTATTGTATCTTTTAATTGTCACAGTAGTCCTTAAGTTTATTTTACCCTCTTAGTGATAAAGAAACAATATCATGGTCATGGTCACAGAATTAAAGGACTAACACTTGATGATATCTGTACATTACCATAGTGCCCTGCTTATTCACAGGTGTTACCTTTAAAGACCCCAAGTAGATGCTTGAAACTGCATATTGTTCTGATCCCAACATGTTTATTTCTATGTTTATTCCTATACAAATAGACCTATGATAAAGTTTAATTTAAAAACTGGGCATAACCAGGCACAGTGGCACATTCCTGTAAATCCCTGCTGGGATTAATCCCAAGCTCAGGAGGCTGAGGTAGGAGTATCACAAGTTCAAAGCCAGCCTCAGCAACTTAGCAAGGTGCTAAGCAACTCAGTGAGACCGTGTCTCTAAATAAAATACAAAAAGGGGCTTGGGATGTGACTTAGAGGTTAAGGTTTATAAAAATAAAAATTGGGCACAGTAAGAGATTAAATATAATTATTGATAATAAGATAGAATAAGTATAATGAGATACTGTAGTAAAAGTAGTATAAATGTGGAAATGTGTGTGTGTTCTCTCTTAAAATCTTTATGTACTGTTCTCATTCTTCTTCTTTCGATGACATGAGATGATACAATGCCTATACGAAGTGAGGCAAATGTTGTAAGCATTACAACATAGCATTAGGCTACCACATAAGAATTACACACAAGCACTACAATACCATAAACATCAATCTGATAAATGAGATGGCTGCTAAGTGATTAATGGGCAGGTAGCATATACACTGTGGTTACTATGGGCCATCCAGGAGGTCATGAGATTTCATCATGCTACTCAGAATGGGGCACAATTTTAATTTTGAATCATTTATTTCTGTAATTTTCCATTTAATATTTTTTTGGATGACCGCTGATTTACAAGTAACAGAAACAGTAAAAAGTGAAACTGTGGATAAGGGGGATCACTACTATACTTAAAAATTACTACATTGTGACATGATAAGTTAGTTTTAATCCACACCCAAGGATGTGGTAATGAGAAATGAATACCCCAGTCAGGTGTGGTGGCACGTGCCTATAATCCCAGCAATGCAGGAGGCTGAGGCAAGAGGATCACAACTTTGAGGTCATCCTGAGCAACTTAGTGAGACCCTGTCTCAAAATAAAAAATGAAAAGAACTGGGAATGTGGCTAAGTGGTAAAGTGCCCTTGGGTCCAATGCCCAGTACCATATGCACACACACAAATTAAAAAAAAAAAAAGAAAGAAAGAAAGAGATACCCAAGGAGGTAAGTTGGCTTTTGAAAGTGTTCCTTCGGCATCTACTCTGTTTTAACCACATTTTCCCCAAAAGGCACTGCTGGGTTTGTTAAAGAGCATAAGAGAGGCTAGCAATAATTTTCACTGGAAGTTAAATGGTGCCAAAGACAAATGATTGTTTAGAAATACTGTCCTGGAATCTCTGCCTACGGACACGAGAATCTGGCAAACCCAGAGCCTATTGGGGCTCCGTTTTGACCTAGGGTTCTATTAGTTCTGGGTTCTAGCTCTCAAAGTCCTCTGCCCTCTGATCCTAGTAGAAGGAGAACTGAAACTTGCACCCAAAGTATGGCTGTAGCTGCCTCCGAAGCCTTCCCTCCCACGGCTCTGCAGAGTCAGAGATGGTGTTTCATTTCCTTCACTTGCAGAAAATGGTAATAGTGTTGCCACACCCAGGGGCCTGCCACGTGCCCTATGGGCCCTCTGTCCGGCAGGGAGAGGGTGGGTTAAGGTGACCCACCACCTCAGCAGACTAGCTGGGGCAGACAGGAGGACCTTCTCTGAGCTTCCAGAACAGGCTGAGTGGCTGTTGTGCCTGTAGACTGAGGAAGATCCATAGGAGTGGGAGAACTGGGTCTGCAGGGACCAGATTGCAGCGGGAGACAGTGGAGGATGGGGAGACATTCCGCTGCCACCTACCTGTAATCACTGGACGCTGAGCCCCCAAATGATCTGACCACGGGGCATGGCCAAGCTGGCACAGGTCAGGTGGTGATGCCAGGCCTGTCTGACTCCAAGGTCTATCCTGGGTCTTCAGGGCTCCACTGCTTCTTGGGCCCAAAGAAGGTGAATCAATGGTTACTTGTCAAGCCCAGAAGCAACACTCTCCAGAAAATGCCATGCCAAGGGGTTCTGTCCTTGGTGGCTATGCTGTTTCATATTTTTATCGGTAATTTGAATGGAGACAGGGAGTCACATTTATCAAATTTGCAGATGACAAATTCCAGGGCTTGTGAAGGTCAAATGATATAATGTGACAGCAGTCGTGTGGCATTATGGGAAGGCTCAACCCTCTGAAAGGAATCACAAAGTTTAAAGATATCTTGGCAGCCAGGAACAGGGTCCAAACCAGACCCTGGAAAGAATTTTTATGTGATTAAAAAAAAAAGTTCAAAATTTAAATTTCAAAAATGAATCAATAAAGTACCAGACAGATGGCATAAGTTCACGTAAGACATGTACAAAATGGGAGTGAGGTAGGGCTGCCCCTAGTTCCTGGGGAAGCTTCTGACCAAGAACCCAGACATGCCGTGACTTGACCTTGGACTTGGCGCTCTCTGCACAGTGCAGATTGTGACCTGCCAGGCAGACGTGGAGCCAGCCCTAACTGCAACATGGAAAGGCAATAAAAGAGAGAATCCCCCGTGGGTGCCACCTAAGTTGGGTTGTTCCCATTCCCTGCAAATGTTCCAAACTTTCCAGCCCAGCCAGGATATTTGGCTCAGAGACAATGGGTGGGAAGAGAGTTGGTAAAAGCCTGAAATTGAAGATCTTCTTCACAGACGATGGAAGAATGGGGGAGGGAGAACATGAAAATAGACCATCTACTGCCAAGCCACAGTGGTGTGTGCCCTTAAAGAAAAATCTCTTTATTTCCATGAATTTCATTTTGATGTTTTCCTTTATTTTTAATTTTTCACCTTTGTGGAATCTGAGTAACTTTCTGCCCAACACAACAGGAAGTCAGTCAAATTTATTTTTCATGTGGATAGAAAGTATCAGGAGCTCCTATGTGCCTATCAAGAAATGGGGTAAGTCTGTAGTCAGGACCCCAATTCATTGGATGCTCCATTCACCATGCATTAGGGAGCAATAATAGTCAAAAGCAAGAATAAAAGCCACAGCATAGCCATCACCACATGCAGACTTCTCCATGAAACTACTTCTGGCTTCCTGTATTCTCAGGGTTGCTACAGGATATGTAATGCCCTCTACTGTCCCGACATTCTAATATTCCTCTTTGCAAGTACAGAAAACCCAGCTGAAGGTGAAAAGGGAGAGAAGAAAATCAAACAACTTTATATTGGGTCCAAAGGGAGCTGTAACTGTCTGTGAGGCAATGACTGCTTTTGAGAAATTTGCAATTAAGTAGATGAAAATCCCATAAATATGAGTCAATAAATTACAAATTACCAGGAAAATATTGGCAGTCTGAATTTTTCAACAGTCTCTAAGTAAACTATTGTCTTTGTACAAAAGCGCTCAGACTTGGCTAATGCCTGGAATGTGGAGAAGGCTACTTGCAAAATTGATTAGTGGGTTAAAAACTCTTCCACGTCTAGCAATATTTTAAAGTTTGCAAATATAAGTTTTAGGTGAAATGTCATTCTTTCAAAACAATATGTGCCAGGGAAATGTAATTTGACATTTCTAGAAAATTAGTTTCTATTTTTGGCCATGTGATATTCCTTAGGCTTTTTACTCTAGTTCACGCAAACGCTCCAAAAATGGGCCTCATCAAATTAAAGTGGGAACTCTTACATCACTTTAAATCCTAGAAGCAAATAAAATACCATTTCACTTGTTAATGATAGTAATATAAATACAGTGTATACCAATTACTTCATGAGTTTCAGTATCTGCCAAGAATGGCTGGTCTTGCTAATATTTAGAAGAGGAGGATGGACGGCAGCGAGTTCCTCACGTGTCAGGGCTGGGATGGCAATGCTGGCTCTCTCCCACTACCCCCACACCCAGCTGGGGCTCACCAACAGCCCAGATTCTCTGTCCATTTTCCCCTGTGCCTGGTCACCATCCTATGTCAGAGCATTTGACTCATTTCTAGGATCTTCACATCTGACCATAGAAGCTGTCACCCGCCGAAGGCATCTAATAACCTCCCAGTCAATAAGAAGTCTTCAGATGAAAAATAAGAAGAGGATTCAAGGAAAGCAGGAATAGTAAAGATTCCCTACCTTTTTGCAGGCTTGGGGACAGCCTTGGAGAGGACTCAGCTACCCAGGCCTGGAGGCCCCACCACACTGGAGAGTGTGCAGGGACTGTAACCAGGACGCCCAGGGTGGTGTCCACTGCTCCAGTTCAGTCCTACCCACATGTCATTGTGGTTATGTTGCTTCCTTTCTTGGGGTCCCAGGTCCTTCCCTCTGTCCCCCTGTAAGGAAATGCTGTACCACCAGATAAACTGGGGGAAACTGCGGAGTTTCCTGAGATCAGAAGTGCAGTTACACCAAAATGCCACGTGCTGAGAACAGTTGAGAAATGAATAAGGCTGGAGACAGAGGTGTGAGCAAGGAGGAACAGAAATCCTGCCACCTCTGTGGGGCTCTTGAAAGGTTAATGCCCCCAAAACGCCCCCATCCCTGCTCCTGCCCACAAGAGAGCTCGCAGAACAGCCGTGTTCATTAGATGTTCACAAATGATCCAGAGAACAGAGCAGATCCATCGTCCCATTTGCAACTGTATTGCCATGTTGCAGCTAAAGTTATTTGATTCGTTGTACACAATTGGAGCAGAATTTTTAACTTCTCTGGTTGTGCATGAAGTAGAGTCACACCATTCGTGCAATCATACATGTGCCTAGGGTCATGATATCTGTCTCGTTCCACCAACTTTCCTACCTCTTTGCCCCCTCCCAAGTTCCTCCACTCATCCCATGCCCCCCCCTCATTATGGATTAGCATCCATTTACAAGAGAAAACATTCAGCACCAAAACAACAAACAACCCAATCAATAAATGGGCTAAGGAGCTGAACATACACTTCCCAGAAGACTACACACACACACACACACACACACACACACACACACACAAACATACAATCAATCAACAAATATATGAAAAAAAATGTTCAACATCTCAATTAATTAGAGAAATGCAAATCAAAACTTCTCTAAGATTTCATCTCACTCCAGTCAGAATGGCAGTTATCAAGAACACAAGAAACAATAAGTGTTGGCGAGGATGTAGAGGAAGAGGCACACTCATACACTGTTGGTGGGATTGCAAATTGATGCAGCCAATCTGGAAAGGAGTATGGAGATTCCTTAGAAAACTTGGAATGGAACCACCATTTGATCCAGCCATTCCGCTCCTCAGTCTATCGCCAAAGGACTTGACTCTAATATGTTAACCAATCAATTTTTCCCCCACATATTGGAAAGAGAAGGAATAAAAACTAGTCAAGTGTCTACTAGCACTAGGCTGTGTTTGGTATTTTAATTCAAATGTCTTCACCATAGATGTGCAAAACAAAAGTACAAGACCATGGTGTAGATCCTGTGACACCTTGGAAAGACTGTCCCTCCTAAATTTAGGCAGTAAAATAATAAAAATCTTCTTTAACACTCTTTATACCAAGCCACAGCTGTCTAGTGGCTAGATCCCTCCCATGGGCCTTGAGTAAGCAGACTGACTCCTACTACCCAGAATGTGGAATTAGACAAACTAAACATCATTCCTCAGGAGTAAGGTCAAAATTTTAATCACCATCTCTTAGCTCATGGTGGAGGTCATTTCACTAGACCATGCCATTTGCAGTGAGTGCTCAGTGAACGTGGGGGGCACGTACCCAGAAAGGGAACAAGCTCGGGTGCAGATAAAGGTTGGTCATTTGCCATTGACGTCCTTATTAGAGTTTGCTCTGTGATAGCCAAAGTACTATTCAGCCTCCTGGGACCTTTTCTTTTCCATTGGAAAATTGCAGGGCTCTCATAGGGGCACCCTGGAGTGCTATCAGAGTAATCTCAAGTAAATTGTTCAAGATGGTATGTTTAATTCAAAACACGGACCACTTGAAAATGTAAAAATCCACCTGTGGGTCTTCTTGCTTCTTTACCAAGCTTCTGCCAGATCCCAGAGGGAACTGCTAAAGTCCACAACTGGGATCGGAAGTAAACAGCAGGGAAGCACGAAAGGAAGCTGCCAGAAACACAAGAGCCTCAGATTTGCTGGCCTGCGGTCACCTCCACCTGCAAACTCCATATGGGCCTCAATTCACCATGTCCAGAGAAGAAAGCACCACCCCTCACTTGATGCGCACCCCCAAAACTAGTCTCACTCTAGAAATTTCTACCTCCATAAACCTTCCACTAGCCACCCAAGCTGGACACCTGCAGGGCATCCCCAACTCCCCCTCCCTTGCTCCCACCACCTGCACCACCATATTCAACATCTGTTACGGTAGAGCCTCTGTACCTCTCAAATCTGACCTTTGATCAGCCCCCTCTTGGGTCTCCCCTGGGTTGCTAGAGTTGCTTCACTGCCAACTCTTGTCCACATGAACCCCACTGAGGGCTGTCTACTACGTGAATCTGACTGTGTTAATTGTTTTACTTGGAAATCTTAGAGCCCAGCCACTGCCTGCCAGATAAATCCCTTGGCTGGACACTTACACAGGTCCTGGCACAGCCTCTCTTACACATCACACTCAGCTTTGAACTACTGCAGGTGGCCCAAGGGCTGTGTTCTTTTACCTCTTCTTACCTGTGTTGCTTCCTCCACCTGAAACCTCTTCTCCTGATTGGATGCTCCCTTCTTCTGCTTCTCAATGCTCTGCTTTTCATATCTGACAGGTGCCCATCTTACAATTCCCAGGGTACTCTCCTCATGCCCCAATCTCATGCCACATTGCCCCTAAATTCTCTATTCACTTTTGTGCTGGGGCTACACTGCACTGTACTAACAAGAACCATATCTTTCATCTGTGTCCCACCAATTCTAGCATGTTCAATACCTAGCACACAGCGGGCCTCAACAAATACTGGCGGAACTCACTGATTGGTCAGTTAGGTGGTTAAGCATTCCATCACATCACATCTAACCTTTCTATCTAAATTAGATGGAGCACAGTGAAAGGCAGACAGAGAGGGAGATCATGACCTCTTTTCTTTCTCCAAAGTCCCTGGTTTAACCTATACCATCAGTAACTGGGATCCACTCTCACCCCGCAATACGCAGGCCTTTGTCTCCTGTGCTAACCCTTCCCTCCCACTGTCTCCTGATACCCCAATTATGCTCTCCTTTCTGATCCTCAGCAAGTGACTTTTGCCCCTTATAGCTCTTCCCCAAATCAGCAAACACAGGAGCTGGTAAAGGTCTCAGGTGAGAGGCCCAGTTCCGTCTTCATTCTCTCTTTCTTGATCTTCCCTGACTCTGTGTGCAAATAGAACCTGTGTGTAAATAGAATCTAGTGACTCTCACCAGGTCCTTGAATATGTATGACCACATTCATGTTCACCCCCTGGCTGCAGATGGGGGACAGCAAGGGCTTATTTCCAGCTTTAAAGAAAGAGAAATTGAGGCCTAGGCCAGAAAGAACTCGCTGGAAGATATTCAGCAGATCTGGGATTAGAAGCTAGGTCTCCCTATTCCCTGGCCAGGACATAATACTTCTTCAATTGCTCTGAAAATGAAAACCTCAGGATTATTCTGCAGGAGGAAAAGGGGGGGAACAGAGGAGCTGGAGCCACATTTCCCACAAGCTCCATTCAGAGGACACCGTAACTTACATAAATGATTTCCTATTACACCACAATTGTCACTGCAACATGACAGTCTTTGCCGCTTCCTTGAAGTGCTGTCTTTGTTGTTCTTCTGTGCAGATTCCCCAGAAAGGAGAATCAAATATGGTCCGAGCAGGAAAACAAGCCACACAGCACCCGCAGCCCCAGATTCCCCTTCCACGTGATCCACCTGAGCAGGACCAAAGAGAATTCGATGAATAGTCCCCAGTGGACCTGAGCCCTTTCCCACCTGCCCTCTTCCCAAGATTCTGCTGTGTCCCTGCAAATAGGATTCCTTTTCTTAAAAAAAAAAAAAAAGAAAGAAAGAAAGAAAGAAAGAAAGAAAGAAAGAAAGAAAGAAAGAAAGAAAGCCAACAGTTTATGAAGAAGAAATGAAGTGGCAATTTCCCAGCATGGCTGGGAATCAATACAAGCTGTTGTCAGGATTTTCCTTTCAAAGGGTGGCTGCCACGCTTTTCCAAAGTCAAGAGCAACAGAGCTCCAGTGCTTGACTTACAACTGCTTCATCATAGCAAGATATTTTTAATTTAAAACTCACTGCAGTTGGGTTCGAACTCAGCTGGGACTTGATTTACTGCTAATTCATTTCTCCGATTCCTATAATTCTAAACTCAGTCACCAAACAGTTTAATGCTGATAGAATCACCAGTGCAATGCTTTATGAATGGGCACCAGGGGAATTTTGTGAGTAAGTGTGTGTTAGCAACTGTTATTCACTTTGGAATGGAGCGCAGTGCTTGGGCAGAGCATGGCAGAGGCCCTAGAATTGGGCACGTGAGTTATTAGAGGGTGTTCCCAGATGATCCAAACCCAGACATCTCTGAAGTGATACCCTCCTTTACCCCAACTCTTTCTCTCTCACAGACACATCATTACCTATGTAAAATGGTCCCAGGCAGTGACAGTGATCCCATGGGAAATGTCTAACTTTACTCTCTGGGTCACTACCTAATGGTGAAAAACAGGAACATACCCTCTAATCAGAAACCTTCAGCCCTCTCTAGAGCAGCAAAGTCTACGCACCCCACCACCAGGAGAAAATCTGTTTCAACCACCCAAAATTTACATCTTAATCACTCAACCTTCCTTTGTTAATTTGATCAAGAACATTTATCCTTGTCAGTTATATTGAAGCCTCTTATTCAATAAGTGTAGCTGGAAAAACACTGGAGAAGGTGAATGTCATTACTCACATATTTTACAAACATCCATCTTGATCTATAATGAATAATAATAATAAAAAATTGCTACTTGTTGGAAACAAGTCCAGAATCTGTCAGAGCCACATTCACACTTCTTGAAACAGTCCCTTTAGAAAATGGCTACCTGAAGGCAGATCATAGAGCCACGGTCACTGAAGTTATATGGGATTTCACAGTCATCTCTGGGATTCTCAAAAGCAAATGACAAGAATAGGAGGCAGGCAGCACCTCTGAAAGTTGGGCCTCACAGGTCTCCATTACACCACCTCAGTGAATTCATTTTCCTGTTTTTCTTTTCTTCCTCCAAACTAAACTTGAACTTGAAAGCTTCCAGTTGAAGGCCAGCATCTTCCAAAATGCTTTCTGTCAAACACTTGTTCCAGGATGTCAGCAGGTTGAAATACACCCACACAGAGGGACCCTCCGCCCCTAAATAAACTAAAAACAGCCAGCTAAGAATTAGCAGGCTTCCCAAGGGCCGGTGTCCTTCCCATTATTCAATGCCTACTGGGCATTTCAAGTCTCCACAAGGAAGACACAACTCAAGGTAACTGCAGAATGTACTTGGCCCCCGGAATGTTTTCCAGGACAGGTGCCTTGTGGACTGATCTTTGGAATACCCCCTGGGAAATGCAGCTGGATCATCCCTCTCAATCCACTGACACCCAACCCATAGCGAGTTTCACACAGAAAGCAAGACCAATTCTATGCCCATCCATGCGAAAACACCACTGTGCCCTCCCTCCCCTCAAGCCACCCTCACCCAGGACATGGTAGGTTGACGGATGAGCTCAGCCTGAACTGATCTCCAGCTTAATCCTCTGAAATAGGTCAGTGGGTCTGCCTTGATGTGCTCCAATCCAAGGCAGCTGCACAGCAGGGTCCCGCCATGTCCTTGCCTAGTTTTGCCTTTTTAATGTGTTCTTCTCCACCTTGTCTACTCCAATGTACAGAGTCAGCAAATATTTATCAATCACTTCCAGGAGGATAGGATCTGGGTTGAGCATAAAATACAAAAAAAACCTAAGAAATGGTCCCTCTCAATCTAAGACGTAAAGATACACAGTCATCCTTTGGCATCCACAGGAAATTGGTTGCAGGACTCCCCACAGAAACCAAAACCTGAAGATGCTCAGGACCCTTGAATAAAATGGTATAGTATTTGCACATAACCTATGCATACCCTCCTGTATACTTTAAATTATCTCTTGTTTATTTAAAATACCCAGTTCAATGGAAATGCTATGTAAACAGTTGTTATGTGGCATTGTTTAGGGAATAATGAAAAGAACAAAAGTCCATACACATTCAATACAGACACAGTTGTTTATTATTTTCAGTCCACAGTTCATTGAATCCTCAGGTGTGGAATTCACTAATATGGAGGGTCAGCTATACATAATTTTAATTGTCATCACTGCCACTTCAGCAATAGCTTCTTTGCCATTATGAAAAAGTATGAAGTGAGTTCCTGATTGCACAAGAGCTTGCTTCAGGTAGGGGCTGGCCCTACCGCCTGCCCTCAGGAGCCAGAATGCTCAGGGAGACCCAGGTCTCTCCATGTCAGCGTGTTGCTCACATTGGTCAGCAGCTAAGGGCAAGTGCATTTGGGGGAGGAAGAACAGGGGTCGGTATCTAATGAGGAAGACAGCTGAGACAGAGGTCTTGAGCATAGTGCAACCATCAGTCCTTTGCCCAGGCTGACCTTCAAGGGGCTTCATAGCACACAAGTTAGTTTTTGTTATTGTTGTTTTTAATGCAGGGAAGGGCAGGGCTGGCTAGAAGCAATGACTTTTGGAAAATATTCACGCCTAAATTTATTCTGTTTGATTATATTTCAATGCTTAGAATATTTCTTAACACCGGGAGAGTAGCAGAGGTCATTTGGCCTCAACCACTTCCAGCAGCCGTGCCCCTCAGCTAGCAGACATGCCTGGCACGTCCCCACACCACTCCATGACGGCACTCTTGGGGTTCACATACCAAGTTAAGAAAACCTCTTGACATCTGACTGGCACTCACTCTGGATGTGGATCCCATGGCGTTCTAAATTGGGAGACCCACTATGTGGTTGGCTGGTGCTGCCATAGCTCTGGGAGTTTGGGGGGCTTCTTAATGGAGCATCCTGATCAGGACAAGGTTGTAAAGAATCACATGTCCTTTATGCAGAACGAGCTCCTTATCCCCGATTCCCAGTTGATGCACCTGCCCCTGATTTGTCCCCATGTAGAGCACCATGCCCACCCACCTCTTTGCCTTGCTTCTCTCAAAGGTGGCCGCAATGATGCCTCTTGTCTTCCTACAGCTCCTGCTGCTTCTCCACCTGCAGAGGTAAAGGCGGGGCTCCTATAAGGGTCCCCCTTTCAGGCAACACTGGGAAAACCCCACCTTATGGACCTGAGCTTGGAGCTTATTTTGACCTTGAATAACAACCTCCAATTGAAGGGGTTGGTTCCTCGTGGGGTGGCCTCTGACTAGTGAGCGACAGCAGACTGGAAGGACCCACAGATGAATGCCTGGCTGCGCCTACCCTCCACTCTGTTCTGAGACCCTGTGTTTCCATCAGACCTCTTCTACATCCTGAGTGATCAAGCCAACAGCTGGGTTCTTGCTAAGCCTGACTAGCTGGGGAGTGTTTGTTTGCCTTCCTTCCCCTCTCTGTCCATTCCCTTTCACTAGTGTCCCCCCTGTAGCCCCACTCCTCAGTAAAGTGATATTATATGAGCTTCCAGGGAAGCCAAGCTGAGACTAGGGTGAAGGGCAGACAGGCTAGGTGCAAGCCCAGCCCCCAGCTTTACCCAGAACATCTGCTGTATGTGAGAATCCCATGCAGAATCTCACTTGACAAGAGGACATACAGATTTAAATGTTCTTTAAATCACTTACCTAGAACAACCTCCTCATTTTATAACTAGTGATGCTGAAACCCAAAGTGACTCCTTAGCTGCTAAGGACAGAGCTGGGATTGCTACATTTACCTGTGTCCAGAGACGACCTCTTCCTACCACATCAGTGCTTTGCAAGCAAGAGAACTTATAGAACAGGAATCTCCTATAAACCTAAGAAAATGTGCACATGCTTGAGAAAGTCTACTGCCCGCAAAGGACAAGGGGAAGAGTAGGGCATGGAGACAGCTGAGCAATGTGGAGGCTGGAGGTAGATGGCTGCTTACCTGACACAATTCAGCTTGAGAAGCTAGGGCCCGCACAATCCCCCAAACCCCGGACTTGATGTCATACTAAAGTTCAGTGAAATTACTCAGTCAAGAATGAAGGCGTGTGGACATTCGTATGTGCAGCTATGAACCTCCTTAATCCAGTGTTTCTCAGTGGATGCCACAGTATGTCTACGTTAGTGGTTTCACAATCCCTTCTAATGTGTTAAATGCTCTGAGAAGTCCTGCAACAAGGAACTGCTTTAGGTTTGCTTTACCCTCAAGGTTTTTTTTTTTTTTAACTTATTAGACATGGCAACTTTTGTGTGTGTGTTACACCAATTCACATACCCACAGAATTACTTTGGGAAAGTTTGCCCTCTTATAGACATCACCTTCAGGATGAAGGGCTGAGGAGATGGCAAGAGAGAAAATGGACACCACTGATCTCTGCAGTGTGAGTGACACTGAGCACAGGCTGATTCAAGTGCACACCCAATGGTCTGCCATCCCACCCCCATGCCCTCCTCTCTTCCTCTACTCCCTCCATCTGAAGAAACACAACCCACCAGGTCTGCTTTGCTTAGTTTCCCTCCTCTTGACCTCGGGCTGAATCCAAGAGTCCACTTGTCCACCCTCTAGGTCTAGGCTCACATGGCTCCAGGGAAAATGAGCTGGGCTCACACAAGAAGAGCTTCATGAGTGTCAGACAGGAACTGTTTGTAAGCAACGACCAGAAAAGCTTTGGAGTGGCTGTGATCTTCCTTCCTAAATTCCCAGGACCTCTTCCTCCGTTGCTTCTCTTCTCACACTCCCTAATGAAAAGATTCTTCCCTGTAAAACCTTGGGAATCGATTGTACTAGGCCATGGTTAGTGCGTTGACTGCAGAGACAAGATCCTCTTAGCTGGTGATCTGTTTTGTGTCGGAGTGACAAAACATCCTAAAATCCAATTTGCTGTTGAGAATCCTGGTTCGTGGAGAAGACACGGTGTAGAGGAGGGGATTGCCCATGCTTAGCAGCCCAGAGAGGATGCCCGACAGTTCAAAAATACCTGTTGGTTTAAGAAGGTGTAGTTTCTGCCACTCTGTGGCCTCTGAAGAGGCAATGAAATTCTAAATGCACCCCTTCTAGCCACTCCAAGTTTGGCAGAACTTTCACTCACTTTACAGCAGAGAGGAGAAGCCAAATAAATAATGCATGGAATGAAAATTTATCTTTTGAAGAAAAGAGAAAACAAAACAAAAAAACACTAACTAAACACCAGGACCTTACTTGTGACTACTCCCTAAAATGTGCAGAGAAGAGGGGCTGAGCTTTCACCCTGGCTTTGGGGTAGGACAGCACCCAACCTGGTCTATGGTGATCTCAGGACCTTATTGCCCACATCCCTCAGCATCGAGGTGTGATTCCTCAGGCCTCACCCCAGCCTGTGTCATCGCAGGTCCTGATTCTTTTCTCTACACTTCTGGGTCTCTGACAAAATTCTGCTGGACTCTATAGGCCATTAGCACCAATTTCTAATGAGCGCTGCCCCAGCTACCATCGGGTTCGGGCACCCAGCATGGCATGACATCCACAGACAGAGATTCTTTCCTGCCTCTGGATTCCAAATTCTAGAATCCTAGAGTTAGTGAATGAGTAGCACAACGGTAAGAATCCTTGCCCAAGAGTGAACCAGCCATGGGGAAGCTTTGCAACCTGGGGCCTGCAGCATCCCACTGAAGCCCTTTCCCAGCCTACGTTCTACAACCCCTGCCTCACACAGTCACTTGCAGGATTCAATGAGAAAGCACCGTTTCCACAGCACCAGGATTTCCAAGCAGTCAGTAAGGAGAGCCAGACTCCCACTCCACTTGGAGCATTCATGAATCAAAACCAGAGATGGGGACTTCACTCATTTCCTCTGCCTTAATTTTTTCCAGGAGAAAACTGGAGATGCCAAACAGAGTAACACTCACCCTCAGGAACAGAACATTCTTTGGAAAGATGCTTGCAACTTTACACCACAGCCAAGGATAACACTCATCTCCCTTGGAGAATGGGGTTGGGGACATTGAGGCTCAAAGAATAAATCTGGTCAGAGATAATCCAAGGGCAAAACTAGGGCCAGATATTCTCACCTGGCCCCCGCACACTCACCCAACACTGGGAAGCATCTTGCTGAGCACATACATTGTCAGGTGGCCAGCAGCAGAGTGACCAGGGGCCATGGCCAGGTCAGATTGCTTAGGGCTGAGCTGTGGCTCCACCACTTGGTGGCCCTGTGACCTTGGACAAAGTCCTGAGCCTCCCTCATCTCAGTGTCATCCTGGAAAACATGGAGATAGCATTAGTGATTGCCTTTCTGGACAGTTCTGAGGAATACATGAGCCAACCTGTGTGAATTACTTGAACGATGTCTCTCCCATCGCTGCATAAATCCTGGCCACCGTTATCATTATTAATTCGTATGATTTTCCATTCCCTGGTGTTCATAAGGACTAACACCAACACTAATGTCCTCACTGCCTCTTCCCCAGAGAGACTGATGGCACATGATGGTAGGACAGGGATCCTCCTGTAGACTCCAGGAGCTTTGCCTAGAAGCTGCTTCATACCAGACAGAGAAGCAGCCTGCTCCCTCTAGGACAAGCCTCTGTTGAGGAGCCCACCCGCCTGGTCCGCCTTCCCTTGAAGGTCCGTCCCTTACCACCTGGCAGCAAAGCCCCCTCCAGGCTCCCCACTGGCTCCACCTTCCTGCCACAACTAGAATGCTGCAGCCTGGGCAGCTAGGACAGGAGACCCAAGGCTAAGTCTGGACTGAGAGGGGATCAGGTGGGCTTTCTGGGGGAGGGAGCAGTGGGACTCACAGCTTTTAAAGAGACAGTGTCCGCAGGGCTCTGTGTGGACTGAGCCTTGCTCAATGGAGCCTCCAGGGGCAATTACCCTAATCACGTGCCTCTCCCAAACAGCCTTTTGATTTATTAACGCGACATCTTTTTAAAATGCCGCTCTTAAATATAAATAACACTTAATCATCCAGCTGTCGTTAAATTCATGTTATATTGATTTCTTGGAGTGCCGCAAATTTGAAGGCAAATGGGCAGGCGGAAATGCTTACAAAGCCAAGAGGTGGATTAGCAAGGGGGCAGCAGGAAACCAGGAAGAAGAAAAAAGGGGTGTCATGGGAGAGAAATCAACCCTGTTCAGAAGCCCAGGGTCAGAACCAGTTTCACAATGGGTAGAACCAGACACAAATCAGAGGATCAGAGAGGATGGTACATCTGTTGCACAGACTAATAATCGCAGTTAAGATCATGGTCGGCTGTCGGTAATGTTGCCGCCCCGTCATGGCCAGTCAGAGAGCCACTCCAACAGGTCTCTGATGTGCATTGTCTGTTCGGTGCCTTCTCAGGGTGAGAATGGGGAGAAGCAGCTAAGAAATGCCCCCTAGCTGGCTATGAGGAGACAGGCTTGCTGCAATTTCTTTGCTTCAAAGCCAGGTGATAACTATGAGCTGAGAGTAGTTACTAAGCCATCCCCCCAGTCCCCACCCCCAGGACTGCTGCTGCCCTAGAAAGCCCCCCACTCAATTCCCAGCAGCCCTCATTGTGATTAAAAGGATCCGGAGGCCAAGTGTAGGCAGAGTCTGCCTTTGCAGATTCCCCTGTCTGCAGGGAGCTGGAGCTGGGGCTGCAAGAATAGGAGAGGCACCGAGAAGCAGAAAGGAAGCAAGTTGGCTGCCTCCGATTCCTCCGGAATTGTTTGCAGAGCGTCAGTGGGCATCCAGGATGAAGTGCGGGAGGACAGAGGGAGCCCTGGGATTCCGGGAAGGAGCTGCTATGGGGGACCCACACCTTGTGTTCTTGGGTGAGCAGTGGGAACACAATCCAGCAACAGTGAGGGGCGTGGAGAGGATCATTTGTGCCTGGGCCTTTTCCAGGGTGGCTAACTCCCTTCCTAGTGAGGAAGACCCCGGAGAACTTGGAGGGAAGGTGTCAGAAGAGGTATGGAGGGAGAGTGACCCTGTAGCATATCCAGGGCTGGGCAATGAAGCCAGGAAAAAAAAAAATTAGAAGATGTATACCCAGCTTTACACAGATGTTAATTAATGCCTGACTTGGCCTAGAAACCAAACTGGTACCCTTAGAATAGTGCAGAAAGTGTGGGGGATTTTTGGACCCTGGTATTCAGCTTATAAGCAGCATAATGAGTGTTGACTTGGCATTAAAATGACAGAAAGGAAAGACAGGACGGCGGGAAGCAGAGAAAGGAGCAAATCAGGAAGATCTGCACCTTAACTTTTGCCCCTTCCATGTCCCATGAGAATGTTACACTGTTGCTGGAACTCACTATTCCTACTGCAAGGCAAACCATGTGCTGCCCTGCCCTATGCATTGGTGGGATCTCCCTGTCCACGCACTCAAGGGTATGCATGTGGAGACTGCCG
Organism: Urocitellus parryii; assembly: GCF_045843805.1. Lineage (NCBI taxonomy): Eukaryota > Metazoa > Chordata > Mammalia > Rodentia > Sciuridae > Urocitellus > Urocitellus parryii. The sequence continues at coordinate 20,866,829 of NC_135533.1, read as the reverse complement.
GTTTTCCACAGCCCAGAAGACAGAGATGGACCCCACTATCACACATGGTGGGACCGATTGAACACATTTGACTAGACTCCGAGAACACCGAGAACACGTGTGTCTATCTGCATGCGTGTGCACACACCCACCATTCTTAAAAAGAAAATAATATTTCTTCCTCCATGGACTGAGCTCTCCCCAGCCTGAGAGCTCTGCTTTATTCCATCTACCCTTTTCAATCAATCAAAGGGCAGCTCACACTGCACAGCAGGAATACAATCTCCCTCCTGGGGCGTCTGCTCTTCTCCCCAGCCTAGCCAGAAACCTTTGCAGGAACTGAAAAGTTTGAAAATAGAGCTGGGGGTACAGAAAAAGCCCTCTATTTCCACATCCATCTTCAGGATTTTTAAAAGCAACCCCAATTCTGTGCCCAGCACTGAGGCCTTCTTGTTCAAAAGAACATTTGCTCCCTGCCCCTCATGTTCCAGAAGGCTTCTCACCTATTTCTCCCATTAGTGGGCTTGTGGGACACCCTGACCGCATGACTTATATAGAGGGACAGGTTGGAAGGGACAGGTTGCCCAAAAAAGCCACCTCAGAGAGACAGCTATAGAAATATAGAAGCTTGTTATATGGATATTCAACCCTGAAATAATGAAATACTATTTTATTTGGCTCTCCCACTCTTCTTACAATAACTGAACCCCTAAATGAGTTACTCTTAGGCAGCCAAGATGGGAACTAAGGAAATGCCCCTCTGGAACCTCAACTACCTTCTTCCTCCTCCTGGAAAAGTTTAAAAATGAGCAGCCTGTGAAACTCCAACCTGAGAGAAAAGGAAAAGGAAAGGTTCTGGGAAATAAAACCTGGAAGCACTGGCTTCTGGAGAGATTTCTACTCTCAGGAGCAGCCAGGGCTCTGGGGGACGCTGCCAGACCCGAGAATACCGTGGGCATTGCCCACGTGGTCATGAGAGACAGGACCTTCTTCCCTTGAAGACTACTCCCCTCTGGCTCCGGCTCCTAGGTCTTTTTCTCAAACCCACACCTCCAAAGGCATGTGACAGGTGTTGGCCAGAGACAGGGGAAAGGGTAGGGAGGTGAGAGGGAGACCCAAGTCCTGAGTCCCAAGCTCTGCCTGCTTAGGTCTCCTAGCGACTGGGGATGTGAATAAGGTCAAACCTTTTAAGGAGGATCTGACCCTGGCACCTTCCCTAGACAAGCAACACACACACCCCAGCGACGCGATGCTGAAACCCCTTCCTGCCTGAAATCCCGGCGCATTCCCGGGAAGCCGTGCCACGCTTTGGAAAGGCGTTTGTGCTGCCTCTTACTGGGGAAACGCAGTGTCTTTTCCATATGCACCGCCCTACAGAACTGCAGCCCCATCCGCCTATGTGGCCTCCTCCCGGTGCGCGGGGCTACCACGCTCTCCAAAATTCTGTCCGAATATCTGTCCGTCTGCCTCTCATTAAAACCTCAGGGTGTCCAAAGGCCACCGAGTCGCGATCGCGTTGGGCGGGTCTCCCAAGACCTCCCATGACTTCTCCCGTTTTAAAAACCAGCTAGAGATGAAAGGGGCTGGAAACTGAAATATCGCTCCCTCATCCTACCCGGGTGGGAGGGAGAGCCATTCATACACCGAATCCCACCCTGAAAGTCCTGGGTAAGAGAAGTCTGAGTCCCGGAGCGTACGAGGAGAAAGAACACGGGAAATCCCTGCTCCGGCCGCGCTGCACCTATGCCGGTGTCCAGGTGGGACGTGGGCAGGTGCGTGAGCGCAGTGTGTGCCTGTGTGTATTTGTGTGTGCGCGTGTTTGTGCGTGTGCAATGGGATGGCTCCGGGGCAGCGAGGACTCCCGGACCGGACCCGGTATCTTCTCCTGCGCTACCCTCGCCGCCCGCCCGGCCCCGCGTCCCAGCCGATCGGTTCCTTACCTGGAAGCACCGCGTTTCCCTCCTTCAGTGGGAGCGCCGCATTGACACTGCAGATGGTGCCTGTGCCGCTGCCTCTCGCCCTCCTCTGAACGTGTGCGTGTGCGCGCGTGTGGCTGCCTCCTCCAGCCCCAGCCCAGAACGCAAATACTCCACCGAGGCACAGGGAAGCCGGGAGCAGCCAAGGAAAGCGGAGGGGGCCAAATCAGAGCCTGCGGGGTTTGACAGCTCCTCTTGCAGCGTCCAAGGTGGGCGTAATGTCCAACAAAAAGGTCGGAAAATGTGGATGAATTCCCAGCACCCCTTTCCTCCACCTAGCCCCGGAGCCCAAGCAGCAGCGGCGGTTCTCGGGGGCTGCAGTGGCGACGCGGGGCTGCCCCCCTTCGTCCCCACCCCCGCGGGCTGAATGTCCTTGATGCCAAGCGGGCACAGCGGCGTCACTCCGCACCGCCCATGCTCGCCCGGTCGGGCCGCTGCCCGGGCGCGGCGAGTGCACTGGGGACCCGCCGCGGAGCACTCTCGGCGCCTCTGCGTGCCTGGCTGGGCAGCGGCTGCCGCCCCCCGGCAGTCCGCTGCCGATTGCGCCGCTGCTGCCCCCGCCCCTGCCGAGGGACTCGCCGGGTAGTTCCCAGGGGCTGGGTCTGGGGGGCCGCGGGAGCCACCGGCTGCTCCCCTGGGAGGCGCGGGGCTGCAGCGGTGGCGGCAGCGGCGGCTGGCGCTGCGGCGGCCGAGAGCACGGCCGCGGTCCGAGCCGGGCCTCCCGGGCGCGCCCCCGGCCCCCCGGGCGGGCTGCTCGCAAAGTTTGCAGGGGGCAGGGAGCCGGGCCGCCGCTGGCTCGGCCGCCGCCGGAGCTCCCGGGCTGCCTGCTGCCGCCGCGGCTCGCTGCTGCTGTGCATTGAAGCCCGGCCAAGCGCTGCAAAAACTCCAGCTGCCTGGCGCTCTCTGGGTCCTCCTCTCCTCCCTCCCGCCCTCCCTGCTTCCCTTCCTCCCTCCCTCGCCTCGCCTCCTCCCCTCCCCGCCGTCCGCCGCCTGCCGCCCGCCGCCCGCCGCCGCTCCCTCTCTGGATCGCTCTCGCTGGCTCGGAGCTCGCGGCTGACATCTAAACCGAGGGAGAACGGCCGGCAGAGGGGGCAGGGGGCGCCTCCCCACAGGCACACGCCCGCCGCCGCGGGTTTGCCCGCTCTCCCCAGCGCGGATGTGTGCAGACACCCTCCTGGGTCCCCTTGGCTTGACCCGAGAAAATCCTGACAGTGGTGATGTGGGATAGAGGGGTGCAGACACCGTAATACCCGCGCACGATGCGCACTCGGAGCGAGGCACATTCAACCTCCTCCAAAGGTGGTGATGTGGGCGCGGACCATCTCATCCGAGGGACCCAGGGACCGAGGGTCAGAGATGACATAAGGCACTCCCCAACACCAAAGTATACACACATATCTAATCAGAACCCCCCAGCTCCCCCGACGAAGGCACCCCTATGTGGCACCTCAAGTCAACCCGGACGAAGGACTGAAGACCTGGGAGAGAGAGCATGAATGGCAGGTGCCCCAGAGCTCACTGGTTACCTGACTTGTCCAGTGATGTCTACATGAAGAGGCGGGACTGGCTGTTCTCTGAAACCCTAGATCCTAGACTACATCCTAAACAATGATGGTATCAGGGTAGTTTCAGAAAGCCCCAAGAAAGAAATCAGAGGTGCTCTGGTTTAAAAAGCTTTCTGACAGGGAGGAAATAGAGGAGGACAGGAAGTGAAACCCTTGCACAGACCCCCCCCCATGAGCCCCACCCACCAAAAGAAATCTCAGGGGTGCCCACCTTGTTTACTCAACTCTGGAAGTGCATCCCTCACCCCTGCTCCTACCATAGTTCCAGAGAAGTGGCATAGTCTTCCCCAGGATGGGCACCCATCAAAGATGTCCATGGTTTCCTCTCCTCCCCACATGTCCCTTCTCCCACCTAACATTTCCTCACACCCAGAACTTCCTGCCCACTATTCTCCCTCCCATCCAAACATCTCAAAACCTTCTTATTAGGTGGGAATGACTGACAACAGCATAAAATCCCACACCTTCCCATAGAGGTTATATTTTCACAGAAATCAAAGTTGTAAACTGGGGGGACTTTGAAACGAGCTGTGAGATGACAGGTTATACAAGTCCCAAGGTGGGCAGCACATGTGGGTCAGGCTGGGCTTACCCACACAGGACTTTGCTGAAACTGCTCTCACCAAGAAGGTGATGAATCAAACCCGAGCAGGAGGAATCCAATGTTTGATTCTTTGGTTAAAGGATATTCCAGGAGACAGCGTGGAGCCCTGTTAGTCCCCAGTTCTCCTCTGAGTATTACGTGACCCAGAAGGCACGAGGAGTCATCTTATTAGCTTACGTTAATACATTGATCTGGCTCCTCTCTTCTCAGAAACCCTGGATCCCAGACTCTAGATAAAGCACACAATATCAAGTTAGTTTCAGAAGTACAGAGAAACATATTACAAAATAACTCAATGCTGCTGCTTCTTTGACATCCTTCTGGGGCTGACGAAGCCTGCGGCCAAATGTCTGTCTATGCAGGACGGAGACCAGCATGAGTCCAGCAAGGCACCTTGGATGGAGAACCAGAGGGGGTCCCACTCTCAGGGCTTGTAAACCAGGCCTCTGTGGGTCCTGGCCCCATGTCCAGGGGTCTCCTCTAAAATTGCTACATGGCACTATTATAGGCCATGCCCAGAGATGACATCAAGATAGTCCTACAGAAAACCCTATTGGGTTGCTTAAGGAATGTATATATCAATCAATGTGTGTGCAATGGAGTCTTTTCAAATGCCTGTTTGCCACGGAGCTTTCAGGATATGCTATAAAAACACTGAAAAGAAGAGGGAAGTAGGAAAACAGCCCTTGCTCCCTTCTCAGTCATTCCAGTGTGTAGTTTTAATACCATCTGATTGTTTTTTCTGCCTGTTGTAACTCTGTGTGTGTGTGTGTGTGTGTGTGTGTGTGTGTGTGTGTAAGAATATAGCTGCAAGTTCCAGACCCACTTCCTGATGGATGGACCGGAAGTCAAGGATTTTTTTCAGAGGTGGCAAATAAAATGTGTTTATTATTCTTTATCTGCCGTCTAGCATGTGGTGTCATTTATTTTCATTGAGAGAAATGAATGTCATGAGGTGTCTGAAGAGTCCTATCAGAGCTGAATGATGGGGAAGAAGTGTGCAGAAAGCGGGGTGACAATGGGCAGGTGAGGGACACACACCCCCTCCCCCCACGCTGCCCCACATACCCAGTTCTCCTGTTCTTAATGGGACCCTACCTCACACTGCCTTTCCTGTCCTTCCATTGAATGACACAGGTGAAAGGCATGGGAAGGGGCAGTGACAGTGTAATGGAAGAGCAGGAAGGGGCAAACTAACTCCCTCGTGCGGCTTGCCAGTGGCCCATTGGACTTGCTCCCTCAAGTCTGGAGAAGGGGATGAGGGGCCTGAAGGTCTCGGTGCTGCAGGTAAAACCCCTGTGTCCTGTTCCTGGCTCTGCAACCGCCCAGGGCTCTCATTTGGAGCAGGCCATGTGCTTCCTGTGAGACTCCATCCCTCACCTGCCACGTTTACCCCTAGCAGTGACAGTCAAGGAAAGCACTATCTATTGGTGTTTTTTGAGACCCTAAGGTAAGGACACTGCCCAGGTGAGGATTTAGTATCTCTTTTCAAATGGACATGTTTTTTTTGTTTTTTTTTTTTAAATTTCAAAGGGCACATCACAATGAGGGCAGGCCTTCTGCTATTTTGACCCATCTCTGAATAAAAACACTAGGAAAAGAAGAGCCACACGACTGTTTGGGCGTATTGGTACAAGCCCTCCAGCTCCCACACCTCTGCCACCCACAGCAGCTGGTGAGGGGGAAGGGAGACCCTCCAGGGCAGTCTAGCTGCTCCCTGAGGGCACTGTTCTGTGAGTCACCTGCTCTACCTCTAGCCTGTCATTGACTGGCCGCATGGCCACAAGAGGGAGAAGTAAATGGCATTTTGCTCTACAGACTCCTATTTTCTAAAAAGCCTATTTTTTTGTGTGAGATTTTGGTTGTGGTTTATTGCCATGTTTGGGGAGAAAAGTACTGGCTCATCTCTCACAGCTGAATAGAAAGGGCCAGATTTAATAGGAGGGAGAAGAAATGCTCGTTTTCCTTCACTTAACTAGCCCCATTTTATTAGCCTAGAAACAGCAACGCTGTTTTAAACCCAGATTTGCCCGTTAAACAAATCGCCAGAGCCTGGTGGTGCTATAGAGGAATGTTTTCCCCAAGAGCTGCCCCATGACTGGGCCTGCAGGGCTCGGTAAAACCTCAGGCCGGCTGCAGCGGCTTGAAAACCTACATTGTGGCGCCACCTGCAGGAGAGCAGAAATATCAACATTATCCCAAATCTCAGCCGGGAATGGGAGGGAAGAGGAGCCTGGCACAGTGGTGCTTCCCTGCCCACACTAGGCCAGGGTTGTGGACAGAAAGAAGGATCCCGACTGTCCACTGACCCCTATGTCCTGCACAAGTCACCAGATGGCTTCCCTACAGCCAGTACCTTTCAATTAGCATCCTCCTTGGAAGCTGCCATTTCTAGGGATCCATCCTTGGCAGCTCTAGAGATTGCCAATTCATTCAGACAAACTTATTCTTTCCTTGGTTTACTAAGAGGCTAAGTTTCCAATCCAGGAGTTCTGTCTTCAAGACTTCAGGCCACAGGATAGTAACCCAGAAGTAACCCTTGGAAACAGGCAGGGAGAGGAACATCCCCTGGCCACCCCAGTCCCTAGCTGAGGATTGAACTCTGGGGTCGAACGGCTCCAGGTTTAACCAGCCATTGGATGTGAATAAGGATCAGATATTAACATCTGAATCTCAACCCCAGTATTTTCTGCTCTTCTGAGGTTTTGGCCCCGGGTGATGTCCCCCTTACCTGTCAGAGACTCCCAGTGGTAATAGTGCTTAGGAGTCCATCATGTTAGTCTCCAAAGGTCTCCCCACTGTCTCCACTGCCCACGAGCCATTTGATGGGAGGACATTTCGATATTGCCAGCAATGCTGTGTCCTTCTAAGGACACCATGTGGCTATAGTGCTGTATGTGGTCAGCTCTGCAGCTCTGCTGTGGCTTTCTGGGCCACACTGGGGGTGGATACCAAGATAAGGAGGGTCCCCCATTCCCAACCAGAGAGGGAGAGAAAGAGAGTGTGCATAGGTCTTCGTCCTCCAGGCCTCAAACAGCTCCTGCCTCCCATGGCCCAAATCTTATTCCCTCTCTCCCCACAGCCCTTCCTCCACTACCACCTCTCCACAATCATTCCTTCTTTTTCAGCTAAGAAGCAAATTGATCTTTTCAATGGCAGAAGCCAAAAGTTAGAGGAAGCAGTGGGGTGAAGGGAGATGGGAGAGGAAAGGGTCTGACCTAATTCCAGTGGCCAGAATTAACAGTGTCCCAGATCTGGCCAGATCCATGTCTTGCTACAACAAAAACCATAAATATAAAGACTTCAGCGTGACCCTTCTTGTAGGTTTGATCCTAGAAGGCACAAAGTCCCACTGTATGCCTGAATTCCAAGGACTGCATGAAGCTGCAGGCTCTCTCAGAAAACCTCCATCTTGGCATGGCCAGTTCATTTGCCAAGTGGTTTAAGTGAGACACTTGGCCTCCCTGGGATACAAATAGCATAAAGGCCCCCACTTGTTTCCTGGTAGTGAAGATGGATTTATATTGGTGGATTGGACGCTCTTGTCTGGTAGCAGACGGAATATGGGTGACTGGGTGTTCTGACTATGTCTATCTCAGGGACTATGGTAGACAGCCTCCAAAATGGCCCCAGTGAGCCTCACCCATTGCTATATTCATGCCTTCATGCAGACCCCTCCCACTCTGAGTCAGAGCTGACGTAAATGACCAAGAAATTACTGCAGAAGGGACAGTGTGTCCAAAGCTAGATTGAAAGACATTTCAGTGCCCAGCTCTGTCTTTTGCATCACTTAGGGGTGGCTGTGGGGTAAGAAACTGAGGCCACCAACAATAACCAGCACCAACTTGTGGGGCCCAAGAGCGAGCCACCTTGGAAACAAATCCTCCATCCCCAGTCAAGTCTTCAGATATTTCCAGCCTTCAAAATCTTTCAAATGAGGCCCAAGACATTGTGAAATACAAACAATATATTGTTTTAGGATGATTTTTTATGCAGCAGAACTTGGTGAATACAATGGCTTGCAGAGAGAAATCATTCCCCTGGCTTTATTCGCCTCTTTGTATTATTATTTGAGCCCACTTGGCTACAGAATAAGAAGGACAAAGGGGGCATGTCTGACATGTCATATTCCCATATGAGGCAGGACTGGACGCCAGCAGTTGGACTGCCAGGACCTCCCTTCAGGGCTCCAGGGTTAAGCCTCTTAGCACGTTTCAGTATGCTCAGTGAAAATGAGAGAACCCAGCCCCCGGGGCTGGAAGGCACCGGCCTATAGAGTGCTGGAGTCCAGCGCTCCTGTGAAGTGGTCTATCTTCAGGTCCAGGGAGTCAGTGATCAGAGATATCCCAGAATGGTGTGGAAAGCATTCTGTGTGCCGTGTGCATTTCAGCAAGCTGTCTGGCTCCTGCCCCTGATAGAGAGCTTTCTGGAGGCCAGGTTGCTTGGACCCTCGTGGGAGACCTTGTGTCTGCAGAGCACCAGTCCCCCTGGGGCTAAAAACTTTTCCTGCACATGGTCCTGACCCTCACCATACTGCAGGGCAGGAGAGAGGTCCAAGGACACTACTGTTGACAGAAAGTACCACAAACAGAGACCAAGCGAGACTGGAAGCTGATAGTCCAGATTTTCTTCCCCCAATTTCCATGAGGACCCTCTTGCAGAGCCTTCTCTCCTCAGTCCTCAGCAGAGACTGAGAGTCAGTAGGACCAAGGCCAACACAAGGGTTGGGAGGCAGGGGAAGTAAAGAGGAAGAGGAAGAAGGGGGAAGTTCTTGTCCTGAGTCAGATAGAAAGAGAGCCAAGACTTTCCTCAGGGAGGTCCTGGGCACAATGCTCAGGCCTAAGGTGACCTCTTCCCTTTTAAATGTCTCCACGGGCCTCTGTCCTGTCCCCATTCTCCTTCTGGCTCTATTTTTCTGGGCAGACCCCATTCCTGCACCTCTGTTTTTACAGTGCTTCCTTTTCAAACACAGGGGCTGGCTGTAGACTTTGCAAGTGTGAGGTGCCCTTGGGGAGTTCAGAGGGAGCAGTGGCCACCAAAATCCCAAGGCCACTATGGTGTGCAGAGGCAAATGAGGGTTTGGGAGAGCCAACCGTGCACATCTCTCCCTAGCTCCTCTTTCAGTGGAACCCTGCTGGCCGTCAGAAACCAGCCACTGTGGAAGTATTTACATCATGGCAATCAGGTACTCTTATTTTTGTGGAGACCCAGTTATTTACCACTTGCTAGCACACCACTGGTGAGGACCAAAGACAAACCAGATAGAGTGGGTCAATCCCCATCAAGCCTTTACAACCAGTCAGGAAATTTTTCACAGGAAAATATTATTTATTTTTTGTTATTATAATAAAATACCAGAGACTGGGTAACTTTATAAAGAAAAGAGGTTTATTTAGGCCACAGTTCTAGAGATTACAGTGCATGGTGTCTGCCTTAGCTCAGCCCTGGTGAGGACCTGGTGATGTGTGGCATGCAATCCCAATAAGAGTATACAAAAGGGAGAGATCGCATTGCCAGTCGGGAAGCCAAAGAGACTAGGGAGTGGTCAGGCTGACTCCCTTTTAACAACCCTCTTGCAAAAATTAACTCAGGGGTCTCAAGAAAACAGCCACAATCCCTTCCCAGGGCAGTGCTGCCAATGACCTTAGAGTCTCCCACTCGGCTCCACTTCTTAAAGATCTCCCCACGTCTACACTGCATGCTGAGAACTAAGCCTCCAACACAGGAATACTTGGAAGATGTCCTCAAGCCATATCCAAACCAGAGCCCCATCAGAGACACCAATACATCAGTCTAGATCACTATTGTTATAACCAAAGTTAGGGCTCTCTTCTGCCTACACGCCACATTTTCAATATAAGAAAACATAAAAAGGTAAATACATACTGTTTCTATTCGCTGTTTTCCCTAAGTTCTATATTCAAGGAGCCTAACTCTCATTTTTTTCACACTAGAATCAAGAAGGAACATGATTCCCTTTCATTGATAAATAAACTGAGGCAAAGGATGTTGATCTGACCCCGCTCAGGTTACACAGGAAGCTCAAAATGTAAACGTCTTAATGCCTCTCGTTCCCTTCCTCCACTTCAAACTTAAGATTCACACCCTGGGTTTGGCATAAATTCTGTTTTCATTCCTTCCAAGCCCAGCTGTTAAAATTATGGTCCACCCCTACAGTAGAACCCAGTACAGATGTTAAACAAGATGAGCCGAATCCAGGTACACCCCTCTGAACAACAGCAGCAGGAAGTGCAGGAGAGTGTCTTGGGATAGACACTTGCCTATTTCTAAGTATACAGAAGGGTGTGCTCATATCTACATAGGCTTGTAGATGCAGAACATTTTTGGAAGGGTGCAAAAAGAAGCTCCACAGCAGAAACCTCAGTGCTGGAGGCAGAGTGATATATATATTTTATTGTTTTATGGTATCCTTTGTTCTTTTTGACATTTTATCATGTGCAAGTACTACATTCTCCATTTTTTGAAACGGCTCGTTAAAATATGAACAACAACAACAAAAATACTGCTGCTAAAAGGATCTTCATCACACTGCCAGTCCCCTGTTCTCTCGAATCTCAAACCCAGCCAACCACTCCTCCACCCCATCTGTATCGGATTCAGACTTGCCTTTGTTCTAGATTACTTCTCTGTGATCCACGATGCTCCTCTTTTGTAGGCTGCTACGGGGGTCACACAGCAGCCTGCCTGCTCTGGTGTGATGTGGTTAATGCCCCAGAGAGGACACCCTCATCTCTCATTTCCTAGAGACCAGCCAAAGCCTGTTTGGCCTGAGGACCCCTGACTGGCACAGGAGATTCCAGGGCATCCTTCCTGTGCTAAAGCAAGTAACTTTAGATCAAGTCAAAGTAAATATTCTTTGCACTAGGGTCTGTCCACTCATGACAACCAACACCCAGAGACAGTACAGGCTCAAAACAGGATAAGGGCAGTAAAGACTTAGATGACAACAGGAGAAAGCTTGGTATTGTTGTTCTTATCAGGAACTGTGTAGGGAGAGGCGAAGAAAGGCTAGAGATGGGTAAATGTCATTTGAGATTTGCAAAACGGAAAAAAAAATCAAGTTCTGAAGACTACAAACAAATGAACATGGCCAGAAATTGATGTTGAATCCGTAAAAGGAAGGAAACTGATTCTTTAGAAACTGATGTGGTCGATCACTCGGAGTAAGCCTGAAATCTATAAGCTATAATGAAATGTACACTGGGTGGCTTGAACAACATATGTTTATTTTTTTAGTTTTGGAAGCTGGAAATTGGAGATCTGGGGGCCAGTATGGAGGGGTTCTTGGTGAAGAACCCCTGGTTATGTTCTCCCCATGCCTTGCCTTGGTTCATGCGGGTGGGGTAGGGGGTGCGTCTCAATTGTCTCTTCCTCTTTTCGAAGGTCATCAATCCTATTATAGGTGGGCGCTCCAATCTCAAGACCTCATCTAAACCTCATCTCAAGACTTCATCTACAAACACCATCCATAGTGGGGGATGAGGCTTCAACATATGTATTTAGGAGAAACACTAACCTTCAGTTCATAGCAATCATGTCTCATTCAGTACCCCCAAAAAACTGTGAGGCTTTTAGATTAAGGAAACATAAGAGAGATTATATATATATATATATATATATATATATATATATATATATATATATATATATTTAAAATGCATTGATTTAACTGGGGATTTAACCTGGAGGTGCTCTTTGTATTTTTTTTTTAATATTTTTCAGAGACAAGGTTTTGCTAAGTTGCTTTTCTAAATATTTTATTCAGAGACAAGGTTTTGCTTAGTTGCTGAGACTGGCTTTGAACTTGTGATCCTCCTGGCTCAGCCACCCAAGTCGCTGGGATTACAGGCATGTGTCACCATGCCCAGCTTGATAGCCTTTTAAATAAAATTCTCATAGAACATGAAGCAACGTGGGATGGTAAATTAATTGACTCAATGGTTAAACCCCAAGGATGTTCATTAATGCATCAAAGACAACATGAGGAAAGGTTTATTTCGGGATGTGTGTCCGAGCTCTCCAAACTAATCCTCTTCTACACATTTACTGATAACTTGGATAAAGGTAAAGGAGACATGATCATCAAATTTATCTAAGACTACAGTAAAATGAAAACATTAAGCATCAGTATTTACAATGTTTCTCCCTCTTAACGATAAAGGAAGCTTTGTTCGATATTGGGTATTTGGTGGGGGGGGGTGTTATAGAGCATTGTGGCATTAACTTGGGGTATCATATTAAGGAGCGCAAAAGGTCGAAGAAGGTAAACAGAGCTATGTTTGAAAATATATGGAGCTTTCCAGAAAGAAGAGCATTTGGTAATGGAGAGGAGTATACCACAGGAGCCAGGGAGGGAAGCAGGAGAGAGAATGGGAACTGCCAGGCAGGGCAAGCTGTGAGGACAAGGAACCCAAGGAGAGTTGGGCTGCAGCCGAGAAGGTTTGTAGGAAGTCTTCCAGAGCATACGAAGCACTCCCCCTCTTAGGTGCTTCCTTCCTTCCTCTTTCCAAGAGGATATGGTAAAGAAAGGGTCGTTTTTTAATGCTTTGAAGGGGTTGATTTTGCATTTCTTTTGGATACCTCATCAGGTTGCAGGGGTTCTTAAGTCAGCAGCAAACTTCTTGATGTTCCTTATTCAGACTCCAACTTCAGGATCAGCAATGAGGAATCAACTGTATTCAAAAGTAATTTTGCCTCCTGAACCTATGGGGAAGCTTTAACAAAATGCAGTGTGATCTGGATCTAACCAAAGTCCTCTATGTGGCTGTAGAGAACAACTTTGCAAGTATAGGACCAAGGAGACATGACCACAGGTTTTTTGTTTTGTTTTTTTTTTTAAGTACAAGCTAAAGTTGTCAATAAGCTCAATATGAATCAACAGCGAGATGCTGCCAAAATCAATGGGCTCATAAGCAACATTAATAGAGAGTGGAGTCCCAAAGGGAGCCATGATGGTATGGCTTCACTTTGAGATAGACCATAATTGTGTTATTGTATCCTGCCCAATGTCCCTCACTTGATGATAAATTTGAGCAGATTAAGGTGACAATGGCCAAGCTCAAAAAGAAAGGAAGCAATCAAGAGAACTATCATCTTGTGATAGATTCAAATATTTGGGGATCTGCCAAGGGCAAGCATTGCTTTGTTGGTTCTACATAACTTTGGCATGGAAGGAGGACCAATGAATGGCGTTTATCTTATGTAGAGACATTTTGGCCCTGTAGGAGGAATATCTTTCTAATAAAGTTCTCTGAGGACAGAACAGATTTCCTTGGGTGGTAGTGAGATCTCCACAATTGGATGTGTTTAGGAAAGAACAAGGTGGTGCTTCCGTGAAGATGGGAATTTGGATTTAATGACCTCGGATGTCTCGAAGGGTCTGAAATGTTGGTTGTGTCTATAGTCGTATCCATCTCAGTACCAGAGGCTTTGCATGGTTTAATTTTGCATCTTCATTGATTTGAACTGAAATGCTTTTGAGGTAACGCCTAGGGAAGATAATTGATATCCCACCCAAGGCCACCATGAAGGAGGGAGGGCAAGGATGAAGTCAGAACCACTGAGTCAAAGAGTGAAAGGAAGCCAATGAGTGGGCACAGAGCCCCCTGAGACCTCACTCTTCCCTGCTGTTTCACAGACACAATTCACCAGGCACAGGTCCCCCCCAGCACTGGCCAATGTGGAGCCATCATCCGATCACTTCTCCAGGATGCACATGTAATTCCCTTTAGTTTTCAAACCTGCCCTCCATCCCATGTACGCCATGGTCCCAAGTCTTTCTCCTTTGTAGGCCCAGATTGCTTCTGTCTTCCTTCTTACGAGGTGGTGTGTCCCTTCCCTGCAGTGGGGGTGTGTCTTTCTATTCCTCCATTCCTGCTCCCCTTAGGCCTCAGAAGCTTTCCATAGCTAAAGGGCCTGAGAGTCAGGCCGGGGATCTCAGTGACTCAGGGGGTCTCAGTAAATTGGTGTCACATCAAGTAGCTTCATCTTATCCACTGATCATAAACCTAGAGACAGGGTGGGCATTTGTCCTACCCCGACCACACTGTGGACACTTGAAACACTTTAAATAGTGACTGTTCCTTCCTCCTCCAGTTTGTCTCGAATGGCCTGAGCGATGACATCCTCACCTCTCCCCTGGTGATTCCATCATCAAGCTCTGTCTCTGGGAGGGACTGTGCCTGCTCCTGCTGCAGCAGCTCCAGACATTCAGTCTAGGTATCCCTTGGTCATTCCCAACCATGCTTCCTCCATGCCACCGGCAGTTTCAACACCCACATCATTTTCTGCGGCCATCAAACGTCCCCAGTGATGTTATCAACACCTTTCAGGAGTGGAATCATTTTACCTCCTGATACCTCATGCTTATTCAGGCAAATAAACTCAAGGAAGAGAGAACACATCTCGAAAGAGAAAGGAAAGGAAGAGAGAGAGACAGAAGGAAGAAAGGGTAGGATAGTGACAATGACAAAGTCATCTTCCAGGCACCATCTTCCAGATACCACAGATTTTCGTGGGTCTATAAAGGCTTTTTAATTTTTATTTTTTTTACATTTCATTGTAATTGTACAGAAAAACATGCCAACAGGATATTGTGTATAACTCATATCATGTTTAGAAGCATCCATTAAGAAAAAAAAAAACATTTATGGGATGCCTAGCAGATGGCACTGTGCTGCAGATCAAAGCTGTTTCAGCCCCAGTTGGTCCCCTCAGGGGTTTCCAGGTGAGGGGGGACATAAACATAAGCTTGGGCGTGGTGCTGATGGGAGATACAAGTGTTCACCTGTGGCATGAAGTTGTAAGGGAGAGTGTGTCATCCAGAGAGCAATTCTTCTTGACTCAGACCACAATACCATATTCAAATTATAAATATATTTTTTTTATTAATAGTGTCTCTGCTGTTTCAATATTTTAAAACTCATCTCAATGAAAAATAGTAACAGTAATACATGTTCTTCTAAGTTAAGGTTTAAACTGTAAAAGTTGATGATAGCACAATATTTAATTAGCACATTGCACAGGAAGCTGATGGCGCTGCCTTTTAGTATCCCCAGTTCATAAATATTGAAGTGTTTCCTTGGGGAACAAAGCCAAGGACTCAGATGAGCTGGTACCTCAGACTCACTCACTCTTTTTTATGTCCTGGTCATGTGAACATGTTCTGAGCTCCTAGGATACGCCAGGCGCTGCATTAGGTGCTGGCGACAAAGTGGAGCTCACGGCCGATGAGGTGCTTGCTCAAGTGCAATGTGTATTCTGGGGAGAAGCAAGAATTAACGAGTTAAATGAAGGAGCAAGATCACTTCTGGTTGTGGTAAGTCCTAGGAAGAAAACGAGAATTTGGTTCAGTGATAAGTGGAGCCTCGCAGGTGAGGAGAAACTCCAGGCGATGACAGAGGAGGACTTAGAGGCCAGAAGGAGCCAGCCAGGCCAAGAGAATAGCAAAGAGAGGAAGGAGGAGGTTCAAAGGTCCCAACGGAGGAGGGCTGTGCAGGAAGAATACTATTTGATTCTAAGGAAAGCAAGTATTGAGATCCATCAAAGGGTCATTGTGGGTGGGAAAAACACACAGAGGAAAAAGACGGGAGGAACCATCATCAACACTCAAGTGCCCACAGAGTGATATGTCATGGAAGGTGACGCAAAAGAGTTCGAAAATCAGTCATAGCTCTAGGAAGATCTTTGGGTCACATGACTTCTTATGCCATATGGACCAAGTCTGGTCCCATAAAAATTAGTGTGTAGACAAGGCACCAAAGGAGACCGGGGAGGTGGAGTAAAGATGGACGATACGAATGAGAAATAGAGGCTGGGTCCACTAGGAAGGCTTTTTTGTCTGCACTCATCTCACGGAAGCAGCATGGAGGTAGGTGATTTCTGGTTCAGTGCAGGGATTCGGGAGGTTGCCATGTCTCATTCTTGGCAAGTTGGCTATGTACCCTCGGACTTAGTTCCTCATGGCCAGAAGAGGACTGGTCTCAGCTTTAGGGATCCCCCACCACATCATCATATTTTAAGATACACAGAGAGGAGAAGAAGGGTTTTACTAACATTGATTTGGACGAGCCAAGAGTTGGAGTCATCCCCTGCAGACACAATCAACACGGGAGCCTTGGGATGGAAATCAGAGGAAACGGTGGGCCAGGGAACCCCAGGGCTGTGCCTCAGGATCCACGTGGAAGGCAGAGGGGAGGAGCAGGAGGAGAGACTCTGGAACGGGAAGAACAGGATCTGCAGTCCAAAGACATGGGTCGCAACCCCAGCTCTGAGCAAATCACTAAAGCCATCTCAGCCACCATTCTTCATCTGTAACACAAGAGCGACAACAGCTACGTGTCAAGCAGGCTGTGAGGATCGGAAATTGCCAGAGTGGGTGGGCTATGAGCACCTAGCATCTGCCCACAACTTCATGGGGATGCAGGCAGAAAATGTAACTTCTGTCTCTATTTATTTTTCTCAGCCTTTAAAATCACATACAGTTGTGCATATATTATAGTATACATAATACATTACAATAGCATATATATATAACTCATAAATAAATACATGTACATATGTTGGGAGTGCTCAAAAAAATTTACTTATAAAGGCCCAAAGTTTTTAGGTTTGGAAACATGTTTTAAAAAATGAAATGACATAAAGTACTTAGTACGGGAGTGGGTACCTATTGGGCCCTCCAAAAAGGCTGTCTGTGTTCTCCCTTTCAACTGTCATAATTTCTAATGGCAAGGACAGGCATCTGTCATACTCCTTTCTAACTCCACTCACAAAAACTGTGTATAATGTGCTTCTTTGGGCACCTCAGATCCCTCTCCCAGGAAAGAGGATTACAAGCCCTGTGCCATACAAACAGTCCCAAGGGCTTTATCCCTTAGCATCCCAGTCCCTAGTGTCCCCTCTTTCCACCTGCTGTCCATCTTTGGAATTTTCTTTGGCTGGTGGCACTTCCAGGAAGGGAAGGAGGTAAGGAGAGGAGGGGAAATAAAACCAGGCAGGGAGCTGACCCGCTAGCACAGGAAGGAAAAGTCCCCTCCAGGAGGGGAGGATTGAAACTCGAGATCTGGGCATTAACAGTGCAAGTCAGTTCTCCCTGGGAACCCTGCCTCCTATTAGCAGAAAAATGAGAATTTCTGGCCTCTCCTCTCCATCTGCCTCATCTTTCTCTGTAAGTACTCTAGGCACTTCTCGTTCTTCCTCCTATCATCACCTTAATGGCAGGCAAGAGACAGAGATGGAGGGGACACACTGGAGAAACTAAATCACAAGGTCATTTGGTGGCTCCACTAGGATCTTCCCAGGAGTCCTAATTTGTGATTCAAATCACTTTTCTTATTAAAAGCACAAGGATAGCCAGGGTTGGTGTCGCATGCCTGTAATCCCAGTGGCTTGGGAGACTGAGGCAGGAGGATCACGAGTTCAAAGCCAGCCTGAGTAATTTAGCAAGGCCCTAAGCAACTTAGCGAGACCCTGTCTCTAAATAAAATATAAAAAAAAAGGTCTGGGGAGGTAGCTCAGTGGTTAAATGTCCCTGAGTTCAATCCCAGGGCCCAAACAAAAGACAAAAATGCACACACACACACACACACACACACAGATAAAACCCCTTTTATAAATCTGAGGCCCTTCCATAGTACCCTTCACCCTGAGTTATACCTGCTACATGGACACTGTTCACTTATGTACCTTCCTTCTCACCCCCCAAAAGCTTTGGAGTTTGCCATGAAAAATCCACGTTAAATTCTCAAGGAACAATTTGACTGGGTCCTCTTTAAAGGATATGCTGATAAAGAAATGAACTTGCTGAAGAAATAGAGAAAGAAGCTTCCAGAACAGCACAGTCTTTCATACTGTGGTTGTCCAGGCTGAAGCCCCTCTCAAATGAATTGAGAGATAATGCTAATGGAATTCCACCTGGGACTAGATCAGGGGCTGCCACAGGAAGATAAATACCAAGGCAAGGCTAAGGCAGTTAATCAAAAATAAACCTCCTACATGTCTAGTTTTTTTTTTTTTTCCTGAAAAGGGGGAAAAAAATTAAAGCCAAGACCTTCCTTAGTTTGCCACAGATACCACTTCACTTGCCTTGATGCTATTTTTTTTTTTTCAAAAAATTTGGTGGAGAGGTTCCCCCGCCCACACACACACATCTCTGAAAGTGAATTAAATTAGGAAGAGTGACCCACCCACCTATGTTTACGGTGACATAAATGGCACCATGGCAAACGTCTCAGAAGATAAACCACACGCGGATTAATTCCTGGAAATGATATAGTGCTTATCTGTTTTGTTTAGGCTCAATTTTAACAAGATAAAATCACTGGGCCCTGTGATCTGCCACGGGTGAAGCTGTTTCCCCGCACAATTGACATGCAACGTGGGCTGTAGGGGAATAGGAATTAGCATGTGGCAGCTGGCAGTCGCCTGCTTTCCCTACCCAGCTCCAACCTGGCTGGGTTCGTCACGCCTTCAGAGAACAGGTCTCAAGTCTCACGCAGGGAAAAAAGAAATCCATATCATAATAATTTGTTATCTTTTAGGCCTCGTGATATGTTCTGAGTCATTCTAAAGTTAAATAAATGTAGTGACACCTCCCCGGATGGCCAGGGACACCTCGGGTGCATCTATCAGAGCTTGCTTCTGCAAGTAGCAGAGATGGATTCCTCTCTTGGGCAAAAATGGAATTTAACTGGAAGAACATCAGGACTCAGAAAAGCAGAAAGTCAGGAAGTTCGGAAGAGGGACCAGTGAGACCGCCAGGAACCACCCTGCAGGGACGAGCTGATCTAGTGCTGCCACAGCAGAAGAAAGCAGAGTGGCTTCCGTGGGAGGCTGCACTCACCCAGGAGATAGAGCCCAGGTGGACGCGGTCTAAGGCACATGTCCAGCACTGGCTCACTGGAGACAGAAGGAGCTGGTAGAGAGAGAGAATAGAGTGCTTTCTGCCAAGGAAGTGCCACCCAACGGGGGAGTCCCCAAAAGAGAGATTAGGTGCTCATCAAAAGAGGTTGGAAGAAGAGGCACCCCAGAACTGATCAGAGACTGATATACTATGCCTACAAAGAGTATGTTTGAGAATCCCATGGCGTCTGAGCATCAGGTGGGAGGCAGTCTGCAGTAATGGAAAGAGACTGAAGGAGGAGTCCGGAGGTGTAGACCTACCTTGGGTGTCACTATAGTTAAACGGATTTTCTTTAAGCTCATGGTTATGGATTTAGCTGTATTTCCCCACCCCCCAAATTTGTATGCCAAAGTTCTCATGCCCCACTACCTCAGAACATGACTTATTTGGAAATAGGATCACTGCAGATGTAATTAGTTAAGATGATGTCATACTGGAGTAGGCGGGCTCCTAATCCAATTCGACTGGTGTCCTCATAAACCGGAAATTTAGACCCTGATACACAGAGGGAGAATACTGTGCTCTCCCTAATTGAGGTTATTCTGTCGTAAGTCAAGGAAGCATCCAAAGCAAGATCAAAGCTTGGTAGCATGACCCTGCCAACAACTGAGCTTGGTCTTTCTGCCTTCTGACTGTGTGGCAGTAAATTTCTACTCACAAAAGCTACTCAGTTTGCGTGTGGTACTTGGTTATAAGCACCACTGGGAAACTCAGACACTCTCTATCATTAGGAGATGCTGTTAGAATAGATCTGTAGCTTTCAAACTATTTGGGTCTTCACTTGACTTTGATCTTGGGTCTCAGAGTCCTAAAGCTTCTTGGCAGCACCCTTTGAAAACCATGGGGCCAGGTGATCTCTAAGGTCCCTTCAGCTGTCATTCTTTATATCAAAGACCCTTTCAATTTTGACAAACGATTGTTCAAAAATTTGGAAAGAATGTTCAAACACGAAGAGTGTTCTCCAGCTGTGTGGAAAATGAGGCCCCTGCTTGGCCCCCTGTAGACCACCATCCACACCCATCCATCAGTTTCATCAGGCACAGGGCCCTGGAAGGAGGAGGCTACTCCATCCATGAGCCAGGAAGTATAGAAATTACTTGGTCTGCTCCTGTGACACTCCGCCCAGACATTTATATCTTTTCTGGGCTTGGATATCAGAGATCGGAGTTTCATTTTAGATCACGGTCACCTGCTCAAGCTCCCCAGTGGTACAGTCAGTTGAAAGGCTCTGTCACCTACCATTCCCCTACCTCCCTGCACAACTCCCAGCATCCGGTGGTGAAGTCCAGTACCTCAAAGAACAATAGACACCACTTTGACATTATTACTGTCATCTTTAAACAGAGAAAGAAAGATCACGGTATCATCGATATTGGGGGTGGGGGATACTAGGCATCATACCAGCCTTGACTACATGTCTATCAGAATCCTGCAGATGGGAAGATTTCATTGTGGAGACTGGATTACTGATTATTCATACGTCTCCCAGGCTACACTGGAGGACCATGAGAACGGGGACCATTGTGCTCAGCAGTTTTGAATCCTCAGATACAAATGGATAAACCCTAAGTACTGGGAAGACCTGAACAGCTCTCTTCCTCCTGAGGCTCCTGTTCTTTTATAAGCTGGGAAGGCATACATTCACATCATTCAGACACTAAGTCACAGAAGGGAGGGAGCTTGTCCAGATAGACTTGCCCAGGTTGACTCAGTCACGATCTTGATAAATAGGTGATCCTGACACAAAGACAGAGGTTGCTGATCTCTTTCCTGACCCAAGTATTGTTATAAAATTGATTCATCCATCCATAAACAGTTTAAAAAGCAGCAAAATGAGCTGATTTATGTACTCCATCTAGACCCCCAAATTATCTTTTTCCACGTTCACAGATGTCATGAAATTCTACTCAATTCTAGTTATATCAGTATGCCTCTCCTGATAATAAAACATACATACCTATAGTACCATCATCACATGTATAAAATTAATAACTCCACAGGTATTATCTAACATTCAATTTTCCCTTGTTTTATAGTTGTGTTGCATATCTCTTTTATTCAGAATATGTTTTATCATTGTTGCTCTTGCTTTGTCCAATCAAGATTCCAAGTTCACACATTGTACTTGGTTGTAGCATCTTTGTCTTCCAGTACAGTCCTTCAATTTCTTTCTTCGTGACTATGGCTTTGTGAAGAACCCAACCTAATGGTTTTATGGGATGCTTTGCATTTCTGACTTGTTTGATCGTCTCCCGCCTGATGCTCTTTAACTTGTCCCTCAA
This sequence comes from Urocitellus parryii, assembly GCF_045843805.1. Taxonomy (NCBI): domain Eukaryota; kingdom Metazoa; phylum Chordata; class Mammalia; order Rodentia; family Sciuridae; genus Urocitellus; species Urocitellus parryii. The sequence goes on along the minus strand of NC_135533.1, from coordinate 20,845,500 downwards.
TCCTCTTGAGGTGGCTGCCATCTTGTCCTACCAAAAACTCTGAGTGTGGACTTTGGTTAAGAGAGAAATAGGAGCACTAATCACTAGGATATATAAAAAAACTAAAAATTCTTATCTCTCTCACACACACAAAACAAATAACCCAATCAATAAATGGGTCAAGGAACTGAACAGATACTTCTCAGAAGATGATATACAATCAATCAACAAATATATGAAAAAAATGTTCAACATCGCTAGCAATTAGAGAAATGCAAATCAAAATTACTCTAATATTTCATCTCACTCTAGTCAGAATGGCAGCTATTAAGAATACAAACAACAATAAGTGTTGGCGGGGATGTGAGGAGAAGAGCACACTCATACATTGCTGGTGGACTGCAAATTGGTGTAACCAATATGGGAAGCAGTATGGAGATTCCTTGGAAAACTTGGAATGGACCCACAATTTGACCCAGCTATCCCATCCCACTCCCCAAAGGACTTAAAAACAGCATACTATAGTAACAAAACCACATCAATGTTTATAGCAGCACAATTCATAAGAGCTAAATTGTGGAACCAACCTAGATACCCTTCAGTAAATGAATGGATAAAGAAACTGTGGTATATATAAATAGTGGAATATTACTCAGCATTAAAAGAGAATAAAATCTTTTATGCTAAGTGAAGTAAGCTAATCCTAAATGACAAAATGCTGAATGTTTTATGAGGATGCTGATCCATAAGGGGGATGGGGAGGGGGGGAGCATGGGGGAAATGGAGGAACTTTAGATAGGGCAAAGGGGAGGGAGGGGCAAGGAGAGGGAAGGGTAGTAGGACAGATGGCGGAATGAGATGGACATCATTTCCCCAAGAACATGTATGAAGACACAAGTGGTGTGAGTCTACTTTGTTTATGACCAGAGACATGAAAATTTGTGCTCTATGTGTACTATGAATTGAAATGCATTCTGCTGTAATATATTAAAAATTAGAATAAATAAATAATTTTTTTAAAAAAGAGAAATAGGACTGAACATTCCCAGGATCTCTCTTCACAAAAATGCAGGCTCCATGCCAGCAGTTCCCCATGACACAGCCACCCAATGCCCAGCCTTGCTGAGCCGCTGCTCCAGGACACTGGGAAGAAGTGCTGAACCTTTCCAAAGCCTGGTGCCTTTGAGGTTGGAGTGAACACAGCTGGAAACATACATAATACCCCATAAAAGACCATGAAGATTTAAAGGTTTCTCAGTGATTTATGTCTCTTTAATTAAGAGCTTTTAAGCTTTAATTAAAAAGTTACAGAAGTTGTCTTTACTTCTGAAAAATGTGTTTATGGTTGACTGCTTTAGAGAATTAAGTGGCATCAGAACCCCGGGTTGGTTCTATGCTAGAGTCCTTGAGCTCATTTTCAGGGTAGGGGAAAGGAGGTCAGTGAGAAATGTCATTAAAATGGGAAGCTGTGACAACTTTCATTACTTTTTGATGATTGTGCAATATTTTTTCATGATAAATCATCTCATTAAATCTACAAACTTGGAGGCAGAATCTAAATGCCATGGTCCTGAAAAACAGAACACATATACACACATACATTGGAACCTGGTCTTACAGGGATCTATCTTCTCTCTAAGGATATAGAAAAAAAAAGTTTATATTTTATTACTAAACTTCCAGTTGGTTCTCAGGTCACTCACTTTGGTGTACCATTGTGCAGAGCTTTAATATGGACTTCCACACACAGTCCACCAACACCAGCTTCCACTTCTGAAACCAGATGTAACCCCTGGCTGGCTGATTGTCACTTGCCCAGTACCATGAATCCTGGATTCCCTATTTGGCATTATAATCTCTTTCCTTTGAATTCTCAGTGGTATTTATTTTAATAATAATTCACTTTAACTTTTCCCTCTCCTCCTTTGCATTATATTATTTATGCCCATGCCTATCTCTCCTGTCTTGGCTTCTCTACAAGACCACACCTCATCTCTCTGGACCCCCAGATAGAAATGGCTACAGCCACCTTTGTATCTCTATTCTATCATGAACAAAATCATTTCAAAATATCTAAATAATTCTATTCCATTTTCTAAACAAACTATGTTCCTCTCCTTTATTGAATTGTAAATCCTGGTGACAACAATTTGGTCATCTCTTTTTTCTTTTCTGTTCTACCTAACATTAGGTCAAGGAATTGATTCAGCCAGACTCCTAACTCATGACACATTCAATCCTGCATGGTCTATATATTTATGTGTTCCTGTTTCTCCCCTTTCCCAATCCTGTTACCTTGATCACTGACAACCATTCGAAGGAAGCGAATGAAATTCTTTTATTTATTTGCATTCTTACAAAATATGTAGACCTTTTGTGCATTTAAAATTTTAATTTGCTCCATTATGTTTCTTATTCTTTTTACTCTGTGTTATGCTTTGAAGACCCATCCATGTCTCCACATGTATATCCACTCTGTAACTTTTAACTTCTACTGGGATTCCATATTCTGCTTTTAGTGCATTGTACATTTTTCACTCCCCATTAAGAGACACTCAGATTGCTTTTAACTCCCCTCAGGTACCTGTGGAATGGAATTTCTGGATTATGGGGTTAACAAATATTTATGACTAAGCTGTGCTATGTTGCCCTTAAAAACATCTTCCCTTAAAAACACTGAGGTGCCACGGCACCTGTGACCCCAGTGACTTGGGAGCCTGAGATAGGAGGATCGCATCTTTGAGGCCAGCCACAGCAACTTAGTGATACCTTGTCTCAAAATAAAATAAATAAATGAAAAGGGCTGGAGGTGTACCTTAGTGGTAAAGAACCCTTGAGTTAAATCCCCAATACTTACTAAATGATTAAATAAATATCTGCAATGCTATACATCCTTACTGGTGGAGAAGGAGAATTTTCCTTATTTCTCCACACCTAAAAAGCACTATCTGACTTTCTAATTTTTATCAGTTTCATAGACTAAAGTGATATTTTAATTCTCTTTAAAAAATTAGATTTGGATTTCCTCTACATACACTGGTTAACATTTTGGGTTTCCTCTTCTATAATTTACTGTTCCTTACTTATTCCCATGTTTTATTTGGAGTTCTTATCTTTTGCTTGTTGACTTGTAAGAATTTCCTATGAATTCTAGACAGTAGGTTTTTGTTCATTTTAGTCACAGAAAAACATCGTCTCCCAATTGTCATCTGCTAGTTAATTGTCCGTGGTACCTTCCATTCAATAGAAATTAAAGTTTTTATATGAATATGATTAAATGCAACAGTTTCTGCCTAATATTTTAAATTTTGCTGAAGAAGTCTTGTCTTAGCCTGCTCTCAAAGGTAGTCTTCTAAACCTTACAGTTTAAACTTATGCTTTTTTACTTAGGTCCTTAATTCTAATTCACTCTTGTTCAGGGCATTACCTAAGAATCTGGCTTAATGCTCTGCTGTAGTAAGTAGATGTACCCAAGTACATTAATTGACCCATCTTTCTCCACATTTATTGGAGAGTCACCTACACTGTATCTGAGTTCTCACCTCAACACAGGGCGCTTTCTGGGCCACACTGATCCACCGATCTTTGTCCTTGTCCAACTACTCCACTGTGCCTTTCTAATGTGTCTTGATGTCTGGTAGGTATTCCTACTTACCCTTCCCTTTCAAAGTTGATCTAGCTTTGTGGTTGGGCCATTACCTTCCATATACATTTGAGAGTAGATTATTAAGTTCCTTAAATAAATTGAAATTTAGATTCAAAATTGCAATAAATTGGTTAATTAGACATGAATTCACATCTTTAATATGCTGAAATTTCATATTTGGGCAATGCATTTGTTTTTTATTCAGACTAAATTTTCATGACCTTATGACAGTATTAACTTTTTCTCTGAAAAGGGCTCAGATATTCTTAATTCCTGGTTCCTTTTTATGCTAATAAGAATACCCTGTTTTAAAATATTTTGTATTTTATTATTGTTGTAGAAAAATGCTATTTTAATACAGGTAGATCTGTGGTCCAAAAATCTTTTGTTTATTCTAACAGTTTTTCTTGTATTGTCAAGGTAAATGATCATGACATCTGCAAATGATAACACTTTTCTCTATTACTTTCGGCTCTTAGACCTCCAATTTATTTTCTTGATTTATAACTGTATTTTTTTTTAGAGTGAGAGAGGAGAGAGGAGAGAGAGAGAATTTTTAATATTTATTTTTTAGTTTTCGGCGGACACAACATCTTTGTTGGTATGTGGTGCTGAGGATCGAACCCGGGCTGCACGCATGCCAGGCAAGCGCGCTACCACTTGAGCCAAATCCCCAGCCCAGCTGTATTGTCTTAAACAGTGACAATGATAATGGAACTCTATTAAAAGAAATGTATCCAACATTTCTCCAATGAAGATATTTACTATATACTTTAAGTGTAAGACTTTTACGAGTGTAAAGAGTTTCTATTCCATCCCAGTTTGCTAAGAGTTTTGTCATGAATAGTCATTGAACCTTATCAAATAATTTTTCTGCATCGATTAAGTTAATGGCATGAACTTTCTCCTTAACCTATTACATTGATAGATTTTCTGATGTTAAGCCATCCTTGCTTTCCTAGAATAAAATCTACTCAATCATGATATATTTTAATATACTGATGAATTTAGTTGGCCAATATTTTAGTTACAATTTTTGTACTTACATTCCTAAATGAAATATACCTACATTTTTCTTGTTTTTTATATTGGGCTTATCTCATTTGAAACAAAGATTACACTAATCTAAAAAATCAGGCTGTATAGTTTTTATTCTTTTTCTCTTCCCTGGAATAGCATATACATGCCCAGCAAAGTGGTGCACACCTGTAACCCTAGCTGCTCAGGAGGCTAAGAGAGGAGAATTGCAAGTTCAAAGCCAGCCTCAGCAATGGTGAAGCACTAAGTAACTCAGTGAGACCATGTCTCTAAATAAAATACAAAATAGGGCTGGGAATGTGGCTCAGAGGTCAAGTGCCCCTGAGTTCAATCCCTAGTAGCTCCTCCCACCCCTGAAAAAAGAATAGCATATACATAAGGTTGGAATTCCCAGTTACTTGAATGGGAATTCCCAGTTACTAGAATGAAGCATAATGAAACATTAAATTATCTGGGACAGGATTTTGAAAGAATAAGAGGCTTTTGGTTACCATTCTAATTTCTTTTTATTATTCTAATTATATTCTCTAATTTTTTATCTTGAGCCAATTTTGGCATTTTATATTTTCTAAAAATGTATCCATTATATCTCGCCTGTAATTATTCATAGTACTTTTATTATTTTGATCCCTGCTTTATCTATAGTAATTCCTTTTTATTCCATATTTTATTTATTTGTATCTTCTTTCTTTTTTCTTAAATAGTCTTTCAGAAGACTAACTATGATCTGGGAGTGTAGCTCTATGACAGAGTGTTTGCCTAGCTTTTGCAAGGCCCTGGGTTCAATCCCCAACACTTTCACCACACAGATACACACACACACACAATTTCAGAGGTCTAGCTATTTTACTAATAATATCAACGAAACAGCCTTTGATTTTATTAATCTTTTTTTATATTTTTTCTCTTGTTCTCAGTCTTATTGATGTATGCCCTTTTGTTTTTTATTTACTCTTTGTTTCTTTGGTTCAACTCCATAGTATGCTCTTTTTTTTTGATGTTATCATCTCCAGATCTCAGCATATACTTAGTTTGCAGAAGCTTTTTATCAAATATTTATTGAAAAAATGAATAAATTATAAACACCTTGAGATCAGATAATATGTCTTGTCCATCTTCCTTGAGATCAGAAAATGTCTTATCCATCTTCAAAGTCCTCCAAATACCTACTGTACTCCCTAGTACATAGGAAACCTCAGTACTTTTGAGAATATTTACCAAGGGAATATTTAATATAAATAAATACACTTCTGTCTAAAGGAACCCCCAGGGGACATCTAATAAGACTTTCTGAGTCAAAAGCAAAAAACAAACAAACAAACAAACAAATAGCCACATCTGATGGTGATCCTCCATTCTTTTCCTCCTCGTTGGTGATAATGCCCCTAATTTCAGTCAGATATACAAACATTTGGGAGAAAGACCAAGGGACCAGATTCTGGCCAATGGGATATAAGTGGAAATTCCGGGTATGACTTGGGAAAATGTAAAGGGGAAGAGATGTGTCCTTCTTCTTCCTCTTTTCTCATCTTGCTTTCTGGAATCTGTGTATAATGATTAGGGTTCTAGTAGTTCCAGTGAATCAGGAGGCGCCCTTGGCAATAAAAGCCCTCTACATGATAGAGCAACAAGGCAAAGTGCCCAGCTTCCTTGTTTCTGGAAGCTTCCATGGTAGCCCCAGATGATCATTTTTAAGAGTGCTCCTATTTAAGATCTCATTTTGGTTCTTTCAGTGGGGAAGTAAGCAAAGCATCTTTGACCTGTAGCTGAACAACTTGACTATTTAGAATAAATTAGATCAGTAACTGATTCAGTGGGTGCATGTCAATCTTTCCCGAAAAATGTTCTTCCTCATAGAACAAAGACCTAAGAGAAGCTGATGTTATAACCACATTTCATACATGGGAAAAGCAATGAGGGAGCTGAGAGTAAGATCATCCCTTGATCTCACTCAGACCTCAATTTGCTAGATAAATTTATTGCTTCTCAACTAAATCAATGAGAAGAAGGCTGGTCCCAAAGATTCTCACCATAGAAGAGTCCAGGTTTCTCATGGAAACTCCCAATAATCGGTAGCTCTAGTGATTGCCAGGGCAAAGTCCAAGTGAACCTCAATTTTTCAGTCTGAAATTTCTGAATCTGAAATGATTTTTCTCTGGTCGAACTCTCTGACTAACTAGCTAATTAGGTTCCCAGTTCTTCTTAAGAAAGTCAAAGACACTTAAATAAAAATATGAAAACCTAGCTCAACTTTTGTGGCTAATGAGCTTGACTCTCAAAGGGCTACTCCACCTCCTTTTTTATGATCTGGGGTTGGGAGTTCACCATCAGTCATGGCTTTGCAGGGAGATTTTGAAGTTCAAATCAGAACAAGCTCTCTTTCTGGATGACATCGAACGCTCCATAATCTATACAATCAAAAGGGCATGTTGCCTCTGTCACTCCATCAACTTCTTCATGACCCTGTGGCCTCCTTGGGTGCTTCTTAGTATGTCTTCTCAAAACCAACATCAAAATCAGCTGAGATTTAGAGTTAAACAGGACTTAAATGGGAATGAAAGCACGGCTTTTCTTTTAGCAGGAGGCAAGTTTAAATGCAGAACCAAAGCAAGAATTATTTGGCAGATCATAATTCTACTCTTTCTTCCCAAGTCCCAAAGCTGGTCCTCACACACAGGGAGGTTTGGGCCTGCAGAACAGATGTTTACCTGACTACCAAGACAGTTACCCAGGATCAAAAAGGGCCTGACCACCTTCTCAGCCAGAGAAAGGAGTGCAAGAGAGACCAGAACCAGGAGAATTAGCCTTGGATGCAGACCTTATGCCATGGAGAGACACAGCCAAAGAGATGTCAGACTGTCATCACATCACCTGTTAGTGAAAGCCCCCTTTGCCCCTGGAGAAGCCAGCAAGAGGTAAAAAGGTATTTCTGACACAGACAGGAAGTGTTTGTACAATCCTGTGAACCAGAAGAGTCATTGAGAAATAAAGAGAATTTCTCCCCTACCATAACCCCAAATTCCCAATACATATGCTCCTCAATCATTTACAATTGATTAATTAATACAAAAATAAAATAGGGCTGGGGGTGTAGCTTAATGGTTGAGCACTCGCCTAGCAGGCATGAGACCCTGGGTCCAATCCTTAGCACCACAAAAAAATAAAATAAAATAAAATAAAAAATAAAGACAAATTCCCAAATACCTAGAAAAGGGGTCTTAGCCTGGAAATGAAAGTGTTAAAAAACTTGAACCAGTTCTCTTTCTTTTCCATGCCATGTTTCTATTCTTCTCATAGCCAGTTTGCTGGTTTCAATTTTCCTTCAAGTAGTTCCCACACTATTGCTGCGGCTGGAAGTTTAAATATCTAAAAGAAACGGCATAGACTGTTGGGATCTGTATCCACTTTCTTGAAAAAAAAATATCAAATGGACTGCAGAGAATTAGGTGGAATTAATTCCACCCTGGGAAGAGAGGAGCGAAGCTGCTTCTGTCTCGTGGTTTATAAGGTCACCAGAATCCCTTGTTGGGAATTATTCCTCTGTAAATCACTTCTGCCCAGCTACTTCGGCAGCCCTGAGTTGCAGATAATCCAGACAGTGTCTGGTCTCAGAGCAGAAGCTCCCCTGACCTCCCCTACAAGGATTCTGATACCAGCTTTGGCTGCAGGAAGAAGTGGGGGCCCCTAATACACACCAACTTTTTTGATCACCTTCAGACCAGAATTCAGCTTCACAGATAAATGCTTTGGGTAGAAGTCACTGCTAAAAATACAGACTCCAACATAGGCAAGGGCCCCCGCACCCCAGGGCCAACTTCGACAGCATGCAGGAGGGTGGAATGTGCATTAGGACTTGGGAGCTTGGGTGGCCAACTCCAATCAAGGATGCTATGCTCCCACCGCTCAGAGCATTTGTAGGTTTTCTGTGCCTATGTTTTTGCGTTTAAAAAAAAAAATATGTCACACTGATTAATCCATCTTTAACTGAAAATTATTTGGCATTGGACAAATGACTTTATTTTGAGTGGGGGACTTAGTTTCAAGTAGATATAAATTAAAACCCTACATCTGCTATATATCAATAATGCCTTTGAGCAAAATATACAATCACACTGAACCTGTTTCTCTACAAGTATATGGAGAATGCTAATTCACACTTCACAAGGTTGTGATGAGAATTTTAAAAATAACACAGAGCCAGGTACAGTGGCACACACCTGTAATTCCAGAGGTTTGGGAGGCTGAGGCAGGAGGATATCAAGTTCAAAGCCAGCACTCAGCAAAAGTGAGGCACTAAGCAACTCAGTGAGACCCTGTTTCTAAATAAAATACAAAGGGGCTGGGGATGTGTCTCAGTGGTTGAGGGCCCTGAGTTAAATCCCCAGTACCAAAAAAATAAAAAATAAACAAAAAATAAAATAACACAAACTAGATAGCAGACCACCTAGTTGTATTAGGCTCTAGTTGAGGTTATTTGACCAGCTATTTCTATCTGAGAAGTCTCCTTGTCTCCAGTATGCAGAGGTAGAGGGTGGGTGCTGGGGTTCTGTGGTCTAGGGTGGGCACACACACCATGCCAGACCAATAAGAGTGTCCCCCACCACCAGATTTAGCACTGGATGGGTGCTGAGAGAGATGAGCCTCCCTCTGGAGAGTGGGCTACAAAAATCCACTAGCTCAGGAGATGATGGGGACTCCATGCTCTGCCAAGAACCTGGGGCAGAGGGAGCAGTCAGTCTTCAGATAGAGAGAAGAGGATCACAGATCTGTAGAGAGGACAGGGGAGACGGAGAGCAGATCACCTTCAAGTTCCTGCCTTCTAATCATATTTATCTGTGGGCTCCAGGAAGCCCACACCTGTGTGTCCTCATAAGAAAATTGTCTCCCTTGTTAGCTTGTGGTGGCTCTTGTTACAGGGAATAGAACACTGGTCTATCTCATTATTCAATAAACAGTAAATACCAACTATGTAAAATGAGAGAATTGGCCAAGAAGAGAGGCTATTTGTTCTCCACCCAGCCCCCCACCCATCCTCTGACTCTATATAACTGGTTCCTGGGAGCCCGTCACCATCTACATCTTCTACAACTACCTCAACCTAAACTTGCTATTCACTGATTCACGCATGTGATAAGCCGTTTCTCTGTACGTGGGCAGGAACCATGACATACCTCTAGTTCCACATCAGATGGCTGTACTTCTCAGCCCTGTCCCTGCACCAGACTCTGTCCCTGGCCACAGCCCCTTGCTGGGACCTCACCCATGTGCTCCTGCACTTCTCTCTTTATCCCAGCCATTGCTGTCCCTTCTTTGTTGACTCCTGTCCTAGTGGTACAGAGCAGCCCAGCCTTGGAACCACCCAAGAAAGGGGAACTTTTAAAAGCCAAATATCCTCAGTACTCAGAGTAAAATTTGCAAATCTGTGGCCCCCTGCTGAGCATTCCCCAGGACTCATCTCCTTGAACTCCTGTGATAACTTGCGACACTGGCAGTGATTGGCCACATTTTGTTGATGAAGAAGCTGAGGCACAGAGAGGATCAGTAATTTATTCAAGATCACACAGGAAATGGCAAAGCTAAGATCCAAACCCATGCTGTGTCATGCCAAAACCACTCACAGTTTTGAAGGCTCGAGTCCATGGCTGGTCAGCCCAAATTTTAGGGGACCTGTGGTGAGGCACACATCATGGCAGAAACATGTGGCAGAGTTAAACTGCTCCTCTTTTGTCCAGGAAGCAGAGAGAAAGAGGAAGCAGCCAGGGTCCTACTATCCCCTCTGAGGTCCTGCCCTCCTGTCCCCCACCCCATGACATAAGGGATTCCTACTGGGCCTCACCTCCCAAAGATTCCACAACCTCCCAATAGAACTACCCTGGGGACCAAGCCCTTGGCACATGAGCTCTTGGGAGACATTCTGGATCCAAACTAGAGCAGAAGGTGATCTAAAGTCAGACAGGCGGCTGTGACATCAGATGGGACAGTTGTGGCTTATGACATACTCAGGGAACTGAGGTAGCCCACTGCTGCTTAAGGGATGGTCCCTGTGCATTTTATACCTTCTTAGAACGCTCAGTTCCGCCACAGCCATTTTCTGCATTCACATAGTGCTTCTAGAGGCTAAATCACATGTAAGTAAATGTGAAATTCATGTTATGCTCAAATCATTCCTTAATCCATCAATTGCATTGGAACAGATTTGCGTTTCCAAAACAGGCATGATTGCAGAGCCGGGTGAACATCCAAACTCACACAGGGAGTCAGCGCTAGAGCCCGGGCAGCGGACATGTGACTCTCCTAAATCGCAGGGTCCAATTCACTTTTAGCCCAGAACCAATGGGGAGATTCTGAGAGTGTGGCAAAAGTTTCATTAGTCAAAACGCAACTCGAACTTCATAGATGGAGAATTATCTGCCTTCAACATAAGAAGAAATAAATCCCAAGAAACAAGCAATATCTGAAATTGAGCCAAACAGCATCAAGCACATGTCCCCAAATGAGTTCACCCCATCCCTGAGCCTTCCACACCTAAGTGTTAAGCGTGATAAAAATTGGCATTTTGCAATGGGATTTCTGAATCATGATCCTGGATGCATTTTTGAATCACCAAATCAAGGGTAAACAGTGTTCAACATTGAAATGGCCCGAGGAAAGAAAATGGACTGATAACCTTTAAAAAGGAGTTGTAACCAGCCTGATCCAAACAAGGATTTTAGACAATCCACAGTAAACCAGAAAACCTAGGCCCGGAGCAGCCCTGTTCTAGGAGGCCAGCCGGCACCTGTCCACGGCAGGTGTGCCGTCTGAGCACACAAGGTGTCTCAGCTTAGAGTTCTGGAGAAATTTGTGTATTTCAACTGGTCTAAGGTGAAGCTGCCTCTCTCTCTCTTCCTCATTCTCCCCCACAAACCTGGCACCACTGGCTTCCCTGGAGGCAGACAGGGCTTCCCCCACCTCCCCAGGAGCAGCAGAGTTCACCACAGAATAGCAGCCACAGTCTGTACTGAGCAGATGAGGAATCAAGGGGACGTTTCATAGATGGAGAGAGGAGCGGTTCTGAAGTGTAATGAGCAGGCTAAGAGGATGGGAGCTTTCTACCTTTGATGAAGAGCTGTAACAGGGCCCCACGTGAGCTCTGATAGCAGTGATCACTGTGTAATGGGACCGTTCCCCGAGCTGATGGCTTCTTCCAACCTAGAAGTTCCAATCAGGGCACTTTACTCACATTAATTAATTAAGCCTCCTGTGTTCCCAGAGAAGCTCAGAAGCATTATGTTCTGGAAAGAGGAAGGTCCCCAGCAGCACCTCATCACCATCGATACCATCATCATCATCATCCCTCAGGGGCCATGCTAGGGGCTATAAAAAGCCAACTGGACACAAATAGTCCTCCAGGGGGTTAAGTGAGAGGCAGAATAATAGCTCACTCCTACATGCATTTACTTACCTATCAACATATTATCTCTGTGGTCATTAACCCTGTTCTGGATTAGCATAAGGGGTATAGGTGGAATGCTAAGACAGAGTCCCCACACTCAAGGAGCACCCAGTCTAATGGCAAAGGCAAAGTAAACTGCAAGCGTGACAACTGAAGTGCCCAAGAGAAAGTCGCCCCAAGATTCTAGTTACCTGAGAAAGCAATAAGGTAAGGGCCCTCAGCCTCCTGTCACTCACCGCATGTTCAGCTCGTCATCAAAACTGCCCTGGCCTGAGGAGGGTGAAGGGGAGGGTAGGAATGATAGCAGCATGAATCGGACTTTATTTCCCTGTGTGCATATATGATTGCGTGACCTGTGTAACTCTACATCAGGTACCACCAGGCGAATGAGAAGGTGTACTCCATTTATGTATGATGGGTCAAAATGCATTCTACTGTCATTAGAACAAACTTAAAAATATTTTTTAAATACTGCCCTGTCTCTCCTCTCAAAGTGACTCACATCTGCCTCTCATGCCACTGCCTTGGTTTTAGGCCCTCATGGACCTTGGAATAGCATCAAAACTAGCCTATCCCAGTGCCATCTGATGGAAGCAAAACCTGAAGGAGTCACTCAGTCCACTGGCCCACAGTCAGGGTAGGCCTTCCTCTGGGAATTCCGTGGGTCTCACTGCTCCCTGGAAGAGCTGGGCACGGCCACACTCCAAGGCCTTGCTCCAGCCTGACCCGCCTGCCTGGGTGGCCCTTCCTCCCCTCGTCAACCTGCTGCAATGCCCCTTGTGCCAGAAGGCCCAGCTCAGTGCTTGCTTGAGTGACATCTCCCTCCACACGGCTCCTTCCCACTCCAAGCAGGATTCAGCACATCTTGATTATAGCGTTTTAAAAGTTTTGTCATAATTATTTGTTTGAATGTCTATCTAGACTCCAAAGTCCTTGAAGGCAGAGCCAGTCTCCCAATGCCGGGTCAGTGACTGACACAGGGGAGGGGGACTCAGTATTGGTGGGTGGAAGGAATGGTCAGGGACAAACTGCCTGTTCCCAGAATGTGCCCTTGGCCCCTTCCAGCACATGAACTGCTCTATCACGTGACCATAAGCCCCACAGGATAAAGAACCATCCTTCCTTCACATATGGCTGACTACATCAGCCTGTGGTTTGTGGGAAATATTCTAGCAAGAAGTGGAATGTGCCCCGGGCCAGTCACACTCCGTGATCCCTCTGCCAACCCTCCGGTCACCACTGTCCTTTGTAGCTGAAGGTTGGATGGGGTCAGAGTGGGGTTGGCAGCCATTACTAATAAGCAATGGTTACAGAGTCCTACCACATAGGGCTCCTTTACCCTCATTTACTTAGATTAATAAATACTGTCATCACCATTTTATAAGTGAATGAGCAGCCTCTCTGGAGGTACCACAGCTGGGATTTGAAGCCGTGGTGGACTGAAGTACCACAGCTAGGATTTGAACCCGTGGCTGCTGACTCAGAGCTGGGGTTCATTCTGCCACTCTGGGCTGCCTCCCAGCAGCAGTGGAAGGGGGCAGCCTGTGGGCTGTGGAGGGCAGTTTGGACAGCATTGCCTCTATATCCTGTAGGGCCCAAACTCCATGAAAACTGGTTTTTATTTACCTTATATGGTGAAAAGAGAGGTGCCCATTTTTTTTCCCATTTCTGCAGACTCTAACAGACGGGTGCTAATTTGGTAAGTGCAAATTGTCTGGCTTCAGTTCTATCTACCATCTGCCTGCGTGAACTAGTGAAACCAGGGTGACTTGTAATTATGCCCAGTTCTCTTCCCAAGGTCCTTCCATCCCTTCAGATGAGTTCATCCTCTTCCTATTTTAAGACGGAGCTTTGCAGAGCAGGGCACTTATGGAACTCTTCCAAGGACCAGAGCAGAAAGTGATAAGATGAAACCAAAGCAGTCATGCAGACAAAACCCTTCAGCAAGATGCCAGGAGACCCAGGCTGGCCGCGCTCCTCCTAGGGATTTTCTGGAGGAAGGGCCACGAGTCACTACAACTCTCTGGGCCTCAGTTTCTCTGCCAAACCACTGGCACTTGGAGTCCCTGAAAATAGAAAGTGGAGCGGTGCTGTGCCTGTGGCCTGCCTGCCCTGCTGTTGCTGCTGATCTGTGCACAGGTGTTTGCAGGGACCACGCCCCAAACTTCTCATCCTCATATCCTAAAGGAGCCCTCTAAACTCCTCTGGAAGATTCTCTCTACTCCCCCAACCCCTGCTAAAAAATAAAGGGCTGGGCTTCATCTTATTCAGGACACAGCTAGGACACAGCTGGGGAGGTTCTACCTCCCTGCTCTCTGCAGCACCTTCCCCAGTAGCCAGCCTCCAAAATGGTGAGAGGGTCCTAAGGCTCAGAGAAGCCGTTTGCCCAACCAAAGCACAGCCTTTAAACCCCAGGTGTCATTCATTCTAATCTGAAGGAAGACTTTTCATTCCTTCACCTAAGCTCTTCCTTCCCGGCTAGTTTCCACTTCCTTTTCTGCATCTTGCAGGAAATAATCATTCATATGACGGAGGCCTGGATCCCCCCTTCAGTGTGCTGGTTCTGTTTCTCAAAGAGGCAAGGGTCTGGCTACCTGCAAGGTGGGTGAGCAAACAAGGGGGTGGCCCATGGAAGTGGTTTCCTACCTGATTCCACAAGGAAAGGAGACTTTCTCACCTGCTCAGGAACCTCCTTTCCTTCCTCCTCCTGTGCTGGACTCCCCAGCCCCAGTCACATGCTCCCCCCAATCCCCCCATCTCTGAGACTGGCAAATGAGCCAGTCCCTCCACCAGCCGCCAAGTTAATTTTATAAAGTCTCTCTTTGACAAACTAAGAGGGAAAGTTGGCTGTTTCATTTGGTGGTTTTCTTTAGCAACACTGAAATGTCTAACATCTAAATGTGTGGTGTTTGCGAACTTAAATATGTCGCCTCTGGACCAGCCATTCCTGAGGAACATCTGCTCTCCAGAGGAGCAAGAGTGAGAAACCACAAAGTTGCATGTCTTCTCTTTCCATAAAGAAACGAAAGGTGTTTCTCTCCCCCTCAAAGTAACAGCTCCTTCTCCACTGCACATCAAAACTCCAGCCTTTGGCAAACACGCCTGAACGCTTCCAAAGCTAAGCGCGGGTGCAGAACTTCAGGCTTCAAAAGTGACATTCCTCAGTCCCGGGCTCCATCACAACTTCCAACCATCTCTGAGGAATCAGAGTTCAAGGAGGCTACTGCACTGTGCCTGCACCACAGCTTCCACCCCAAGGCGGAGAATTCGTTAAGCATGCTGACCTGGAAGATGGGCTCCAAGCAAGTCTCCCCATCCATAGCATCTGGCCTAGAACTTGAAAATTCTGACTAAGGCTGCCGACAAGTTAGCATGGAAGGGAGACCAGTTCAAAGAGAAGTGCAGATGGTTACAGTGAGGACAGAGCCCCCAAGAAGAGACATGGGGCAATAGAACAGACCCTAGACTTTTAACCTTCTTGATGATACTTCAGCTAGACATAGATTCAGTGGCATGTTACAGGCAACTCAAGTAAGAGATGTCAACATGCAGGATGCATTCTTTCATGTAAAAAAAAAAATCTGAAGGCAGAGAGATAAGGACTCCAGAGTCATCATGAAACCATCAGAAACCAAAGCTTCTCCTGACTTTGTGCTGTCATCTTCAAGGTCATTGGCATTCCAAGATGGCTCTTTTGAGCAACTGCTATTGCACTGTATTCTAGGGCGCAAGAAGATAGGAACACAAGAGCAAATGTCTCCTTGACACATCTGTAAGCCAAGTCAACTCCATTTTAGCAACTGGACCCCAAAGATGAGACATTTCTGCTTATATCTCAGCAGCTAGTCACTAGCCACTCCTACTGCATGGGCACTAGGGAAATACCCTCTTAGCTGGATGCATTGTGACTTTGAAGAACTTGAGCTTCTCCTCTAAAGAATGAGGAACAATGGATAAGAGAGGCCACCTGGCAGCCTCTGTGACAGCTCAGCTTTCCATCTACAGAATATGTTCATCCTGACTCTTACTCAATGTCACCACTATTGACATTTGGGGATAGATACATCTTTATTGTAAGTGTGTGTGTTGGAGACTGTCCTGTGTATTATGTTTGGCAGCATCCCTGGCCACTAACCACTAGATGCTAGTAGCCACACCACTGCTCCAGAAGTTGGGGCATCAAATAATATCTCTAGACATTGCTCAATGTCCCAGGGTGACAAAAGTCACTCCTGGGTGAGAACCCCTGATTTATATCAAAAGGACATTATAATGAGATTATAGACACGGTATCCATAAGAAATAGTGTATGTGTGTGTGTATACACTTTAAAATAGTATTCAAATATATTATTAGATACCTGTTTACCTAGATATAGTAATGCATGAAAATGGAATTAATCTTTATGCTTTATTGGAAAGGACCTTGAGAGATGTTAAGTCAGATGTTCTCTATGATGCACCCAAAGTTCCAAAGAGTCAACACAGAGGGCAGACAGGAAACTGACCTGATAGCCATTCCTCTCAAGAGGTTGCAGCTAAGTACAGTGGTACACACCTATAATCCCAACAACTCAGGAGGCTGAGGCAGGAGGATCCCAATTTTGAGGTCAGCCTCAGCAACTTAGTGAGACCCTAAGCACCTTTGGGAGACCCTGTCTCAAAAAAAAAAAAAAAATAGAAAGTATAGGGCTATAGCTCACTGGTAAAGCACCTCTGGGTTCAATTTCCAACACTGCATCTCCCCTCACCCCCAGGGGGAAAAAAAGAATCCAGAGGTTGCCCTAAAGAGAAAATGACCTTGGACTTCATATAATCTTCCCCCTCCCTGGACTCCAGCACACCTTGGGCTGTCCCATCTCAGACCTCCAGGTCAGCTACCCCTGCCTGGGCCCCTTTTCCTCTGCTCTGTGCATAGCTGAGTCCTCATCCTGCCAGGATCTGCTTCAAGGTCATTGCCTCAAATTGACCACAAATCTAAATAAACCTGCTCCCCCTCTGAATCATCCACGTCACAGTTCATAAATGTGTATTCATCAACTCACTTTTTTATTATGCCTCTCCCCATTAGATTGTGGCTTCTATTAAGGTAGAGACCATGTCTCTTCAGTCACCAGCATGCACCTATAGTTATCAGCACCTGCACCTGCCAGGAAACATTTGATGAACAAATGAGCATGGTAATGAGGGCGAGAGAGAGGGCACGTGTGGTATGGGAGGGAGAGGGCGAGTGGGGATGGGAGGACCTGGAACATAGACCAGGACAAAGGCCTCACCTGAGTCCAGGATGACCAATCAGTAAGTAGCAAGGGTGAGGTTCACTGAGACTTCTTAATTCCAAGTCACTGTAGATATTTGTGGATATTTGTGTATACCTGGAATAGAAAAACAAAACATGATTACCAGAGCCTACAATATGATACAGGCAATAAAACATGCATTTTCATAATAATAATTAATATAAAAAGTGCTAAAGTGTACATTTATACATATATATATATATATATATATTTTTTTTTTTTTTCTTCATTTTGGTGCTGGGGATCCATCCCAAGGCCTTGTAAATCTACCACTGAACTACATCTCCAATCCCTAAAGTTGGGGAATGTATAATATTTTAAGATTTATTTTTATTAGTGCATTATAGTTACACATAATATTGGGGTTCATTTTGACAAAATTACACAGGTACAGAATATAACTTGCTCCAATTCATCCTCCGCTCCTTCCTCTTTCCCTCCCCTCTTCCTTCCTCCTGTCCTCTTTCCTCCACTCTGCTGATCTTTCTTCTATTTGTTTATAGTTTTTTAAAATTAGTGCATTATGAATACATATAAAGGTGAAAGTCACTCTGGCATATTCACGTGCCACCATTCATGTGCATCACATATGTGCATAGGAACGTTTGGTCAGATCCGTTTCACCATTCCTCCCTCTTCCCACCCTTTCTCCCTCCCCCTCAATCCCCTTCCTCTACTCCACTGATCTGGCTTCTAATTTCATGAGATTCCTACCCCCAGCTTATTTAACTCTAGCTTCCACATAGGAGAGAACGCTTCAACACCTGACTATCTGAGTCTGGCTTATCTCGCTTAGCATGATGTTCTCAGGTTTCCATCCATTTACCAGCAAATGCCATAATTTCATTCTTCTTTACGCCTGAGTAAAAAAACTCCATTGTGTATATTTTAAATATAAAACAAGTAAAATTAAAAGAGAAAAAAGCACAACATTTCTGAAGGTGGAGCGTTTACTTTTAACTATGGGCATGCAACTTTAAAGGCAATGTTGGCGGGGGTGTTCTAGGATGCGTAGGAGCTGGGTAGGGGAAAGATGGAGATACCTCCTAAAAGGAAGACCAACTTGGGTAAGGCAGCATGTGTGAGAAAGCTCAGGCCTTTCCTGAGCACGTAGTTATCCCAGCACTGTCCAGTAGAAACGTAATACGAGTCACCAAGTAAGGTTAAATTTTCTAGTAGCCACATTAAGAAAGTAAAAAGAGGGACTGGAGGTGTAGCTCAGTGCCAGAACTCTTGCTTAGCATGATTGAGGCCCTGGGTTCAATCCCCAGCATGAGCGGGGAGGGGGAGAGAGGGTGTGGAAGAGGGAGAGAGAAAGAGAAAGAGGGAGAGAGAGATAAGTGAGTAAAGCCAGCTAACTTCAATGCCATAATTTACTTAACATATCCAAAATAGAACCATTCCAACATGTAAAAAGTTACTGAGATGCATACTAGCCACATTTCAAGTGCTGAGTAGCTATATGTGGCTAGAGTAACTATATGCAGCCATGTATTGAACCTGCTAGTCCACGTGGCCCAGGCCCACCCTGGGAAGACAACAGAATGAGGCAGATGGAGAGGGAAGTTGGAACAGGCTTTTCCAATACTTTTTCCATGATGCAAGTTACCAGAAATGAAGCTCAAAGACGGGAAGGCACACAAGACTGAGGGAACATCCTCCGGAGCAGAGGTTTATAAAAGCAAGACCCACAGGGATGGTGCCCAGGCCCGGCTGATAGGAGGCAGACAAGCAGCCTCAACTGTGGGTAATGATTTGACTGCCTGCCACAACTGACAGACAGAGGGACCTGGCCCAACTGGGCTAATGAGAAATTTCCGAGGAACTTGGGACTGGTTCAGTTTAGTTGGATCTCTTCAATGGAGGAGATGTAAATACCACGGAGATGCAGGAGGCACCTCCCACCACAGAAATGAGCAGCAGAAAAACAAGCGGCAGAGAAAGAGAAGGAAGCAGATGTGCAGGGAGAGGCTAAGATGGCTATAAGAAGGCCTTGTGTCCCCATCAGTTTTCAAGGTCAAGCTTCTGAGCATCCCCTGAACTTCTGACCTTTGGCTTTATGAGCTATCCCTTACCCTTGAGTTAAAATCAGACTAACTTCCTCTCCCCCTCTCTCTCTCTCTCTCTCTCTCTCTCTCTGTGTGTGTGTGTGTGTGTGTGTGTGTGTGTGTGTGTGTTCTCCCTCCACTGTTTCTTTCAGCTGCCCACCTCTTTCCTCATTTCAGAATATTGGTTTCTGTTCTTGCAATTAAAGATTTAGAAAGTCCTGAAAGACTGTCAACACAGGGCTTTGTGACATTTCATGATTTTCTCATCCTGAGCTGGGCAGAAGGCAGAAGGTAGAAGGAACCCACATGAGAGATGAAATTGCCAGGATTTGACAACCGACAGGAGAGGACGGGGTGCTGCAGAGGTGGGTGAAGTTTTCGGCCTGGGTGACTGGAAGATAGATGGTGTCCATCATGGAGGAGAGGGAGGAAGCCAGTCTCTGAGGGGAAATGGTGCCGGGTTCTGCACTGATGTGGACGCTCAACCTTCTGCCTTGCCTGCAGCTGTAGAGATCCTGGGAGCCTGTGCCCTGGATGAGGGGGACATATGGGGCTGGACTCCTCCTGCTCATCCCCAGGCTCCCTGGAACCCAGGCCCGGCAGTCCCCAGGGCCTTGGGATCACAGGCTTTCATCTCCATGGCTTTGGATACAGTGAAGTGTCATTCTGGTCCTTACTCTAGGATCTGTCTCCTGATCCACATAGCTACCTTTTTTCCTGCACCTTCTCCCCTCCTTGGTCTTCCTCTCTGTTTATGGTTTAGATATGAGGTATCCCCAAAACTCATGTGTGAGACAATGGGAAATATTCAGAAGTGAAATGATTGGATGGTGAGAGTTGTCACCTATTTAGTGAATTAACCCACTGCTGGATTAACTGGGTGGTAACTGCAGGCAGCCAGGGGTGTGGCCAGAGGAAGGAGGGCACTGGAGACGTGACTTTGGGTTATATTTTGTCTCTCTCTCTGCTTCCCGGTTGCTATGTGCTGCTTTCCTTCACCACATTCTTCCGCCATGATGCTCTGCCTCACCTGGAGCCCAGAGCTGTGCAGTTAGCCCACCATGAACTGAACCTCTGAAAATGTAAACCAAAATAAACTTCTCCTCCTCTATTTTTTTTTTCAAGCATTTTGGTCACAGTGACAAAAAGCTCACTGAAACACTTCCCTTCAGCAGCTATGGACAGGAAATAACTGTCTTTCATGTCCCAAATGTAGAGAGCTCACTGTAACCAGAAGAAAAACAGACTGTGATGTCAGCTTCTAACAATTTGTACAACCACACATACACACACATACATGCACACACACACACACACACACACACATGCACACACACGAATTCATTCTCTCTCCTCCCTCCTTCAATCCCTCCACCTCTTCCCTCCCCTCAGGTAATCGAATTAGCCATAAGGCACTTCTCCCTCACTGATCCTTCTGTCTCCCTCTCCCCCTTTTCCTTCCCTCCTCCATTACTCTCTCCATCAGCTAGATTTATACAGCAACCCTCTTTCCTTGGAGTGAATCTTTCAAAGACTCTGGCCACTACAGGAAAAGCAATGGCAGGTGACATCTGAATTCCCTGGCTCTGCTGCCCTTGGGTCTCCAGACTGAGGCAGAATCCTCTCCCTGACCTCTCACTGCACCCACACCATGCATCTGCGTGCTTTACAAATGCACTCCACCTCTTTGCAGAGTTTCTGCAAAGTGCTCAGCTGCTTTTGCATTTGCTACAGAAAAAGAGAGGAGAAAAGACATTTACCCTAATTCTACCCTGTCTCAGCCTCCAAGGACTTTCTAGGTATTGAGTTTATAAGCTGATGAAAAGTGAATGATGATCATGATCAGAATTTCATGGCCAAGGAAACCGAGTCAATGTGCTCTCTGGGTTAAGGATTTTCAAAGAGCTCTCAGCATTCACAACCTAAGGTTCTCTGGGTTCTCTTCTCCGCCCAGTGGACTCTAAACATTTTTGATTGCTTGCCCCATCCGTAGAACTTTTTTGAGCATCCACCTCCAGTATATACATATTTATTTATTTATAATTATAATCACGTACAACCACATGTCCAAAATTATGTATATTATAAATAGACATACTCATTATAATGGAAGTAACAGACACACTCAGAAAATAGAAATTGTAAAAGAAGATAAAGAATAAACATAAGTAGACATTTCATTATGTTCTCTCTGCACCCTGTGGATCATCTCATGCACCTCCTGGGCACGTGCTAGATCATCTTGTGCACCTCCTAGGCACACATCTGCTTTGAAGCCTCTCTGGAATTGCCCATCAACCTCTTTACAGCTCCTTCACAGATAATCTCTATTTCAGTTCCCTTCCTGCACACACACTTCCCCTTGAATCTGGAGTGGCTGCATGAATTTCTTTGTTCAATCAATGGGTCAATTCCGACTGGGCATCAAGAACTATGACTTTTCTTCTTTTTTAATGGCACAACAGAGCCTGAAACCTCCTGTTGGAATATGTCTCATAAGAGGATCATCCCAGACGTCTTGAGTAGCTAAAATGAGCAGACATTGCCACCCATTTTGGATTTGAAGATTGGAAGCTTTTGTTACTGCAGCACAAACTAACTTATCTTAACTAGTCCTGTTTTGAAGAACCTAAGCACCATTGTGATTGTGGTCATGGGCTTGTTCTCTGAGACCTGATCTCTCCCAGCAGTCACACTGAGATGATACTCCTTGGTAGTGATGATAAGCCACTGCAACATGGAGGAGGAAGAGCAGGGAACATGGGATCAAGATGAAGAAATAGCCCAGAGTCAGAAGACCAAAAACAGAGATCGAGAAGGCACCATCTGGGAAGATTTAGCCCAGGAATTGATGGGCATTTTCCACTGGGATCCAAAGGCTATCAGGATCCCTGGCTAATAAGCTCCAAGCCAGAGAGTGAAAGATGACGCTGTAATCCTGGTTTCTGCATGTTGTGTGCCTTCCTAATAAAAAGAAGTTTGATTTCAGGCCAAAACAGGAATTTCTCCATTTTAAGGCTATTCTTTCAACTCCCAAGACAGTGGATCTCTGTCACTTAGAAGTTTCCAGGAGAATTAAGTAGAAAAATACCTAGTTAACTGAGGTTACCTCTCCATGGAATCTAGAACACTGACAGCCCATTTCCCAAATGCCTCCCAGATTATTGACTCAAGCTATTGAATTGCACTGTGGGGTCCCAAGTGGTTAGAAAGAGGAGATTAGGAATTTGGAATTGTCTTTTAAATCTGATAAGATTTAACATATTGGTCCAAATACCTTAACAGAAACTAAATAGCAATAGAACTTTTTTTTTTCTATCTCAAATAAACAGACTGCAGGTCTTAGGCTGGTAGGGCAACTCCACTGCATA
Source organism: Urocitellus parryii (assembly GCF_045843805.1). Lineage (NCBI taxonomy): Eukaryota > Metazoa > Chordata > Mammalia > Rodentia > Sciuridae > Urocitellus > Urocitellus parryii. Next base: position 20,822,684 of record NC_135533.1, on the reverse strand, counting down.
AAATTATTCCAAATGTGTTTTTTTTCCTCTGCCGCCTTTACCATTGAGCTTCTATCACCTGGGTCTAAAATGGCGGTTCCAGTTACCACCTTTATACCTACATTCTAGACAATAGGAATAGGAGAAGAAAGGTATACCTTTCATGTTACAGGCATAAACTAGAAGTTATATACATTACTTCTGCTCACATCTCATTGACCAGGATTTAGTCATATGGCCAAACTTAGCTGCAAGGAAGCCTGGGAAATGTAGTCTCCTGCTTATTATTTAAAAAAGAAGAGGAGAAGGGATACCTCTGGCTGGTTGGTATGCTGTGTGGCCTTCTTCAGGAAGCTTTTCTCCAACTTCCTCCTAGCCCCTGAGCTTTCATGGTGCCCAGAGCATTCATTGCAATTCACTGAGTTTTATTTACTCCTCTGTGTTCACTAGATGAAGCTCCATGAAGGCAGAGCTGCGCCATCCTGTTTATCCTTGTATCCCAGGCACTTTGTAAGGACTTGATGAATGTGCATGGGAGTCCTCCCTTATCCTCACCCATGGTTTTGTTTTCCCTGGCTTCAGTTATCCCTGGCTATTGAACCCTGCCTATACAGTACAATAAGATATTTTGAAAAAGAGAACCTATGTTCGTATAAAGTTTTGTTGCAATATATTATTTTTTAAGACCTTTATTAACAGATGCTTGCAGTTTGTTAACTTTTTTGAAAAAAAAAACAAGTTGTAAACTTTTATTACAAATTAAAAATGAAGTTCTTAAAAATCTCAACTTGACCAGATATGAAGCAATATATTATTATAATTGGTCTAGCTTATTATTTTTAATCTCAGTATTACTATGTTTCATTTGTAAATTAAACTTTATCATAGATATGTATGTATAGGATAAAGCATGCATAGGGTTCGAACTATCTACAGTTTCAGACATCCACTGGAGATTCTAGAATTTAATCCCCCTTCCCACTCCTGAAAAGGGGGACAACTGTATTGACTAAGTGAATTATTATGCAAATGAGTCTGTGAAAAGGCAATCCTGAGGAACCTCTGACTGTTCCTCTTTCTCTCCCTTCTCCCCCGGTTCTGTCTAGCTTCACCTACCCTAGCTCTCCATCTTTCCTTCCCCCTCTCCAGGCCTGGCGTCTTGTGGTGTGCATGTGTGTGGAAAGGAGGAGGAGAGAGACAAGAAGCAGAAGATGAAAGTTGGGGGACAGTGTTCAACTCATCAGGCTTCATGAGGGAAGTGGATAGGAAAGAAAAGTGGACTTACGAAGTATCAGCATGGACTTCCGGGCATTAGAAAACCATGCAGAGGATGTAAACTATTTGGGAAATGTTTAAATTTATTCACCTGTGTTTACAGGATCCAGACATCGCTTGGTGACTGGACAAGCTATGGCTCAGAGGGAAGGAAAATGTCAGCAGAGTAGAAATCCCAGAAAGCCTTCTTCACAAAGATTTCTGCCCACTGAATTCTTAGGAGAAATAAACAAATCTGCAAAACACTGTCAGTGGTTCTCAACTGTTTTCAGGTTGGCTGAGCTTGGAGAGTGTGCTTGTCTCTGCAGAGCCCCCTGAGATGTTTGTATCCTTAATTCCATTTACAAATCAACAATTTTAGTTAAAGACAACAGGATTATATCATAATACAAATCACAATATCATGCCCATGCATACATGTCCAAAAAGATCAGTCATCAAAATTAAACTAAAAAAAACTGTTTCTGAAGTTTACTGTTAGTGCTCCTTTGCTCCTGGTCATTAACTTTATTGATGTTTTCTGTCTGTGCTTCCTGGTTTGTGAGCAAAAATATCAAAAATCAAAGGAAAAGTATATGGAGAAACACAAAAAAATGGAGAAGATTCTATTAATTCACTAATTTTTTGGCAATTAAGAAAATATGCATAGACTATAAGCTCTATAAACAAAATGGCAATAACTGTCTTATCCATTGCTACTGCAGCTCCTAGTAGAGTGTCCAGAATATTCTAGATACTAAACAAATATGTGTGGCCAACTACTTTACTTTAGCTATAGAACCTCACTCCAAGTGCTGAAGCATTTGAGAACTCCTGCACAATAGCAGCAGTCCTTGACGGTTTTCTCGATGAGCTCTTCCTTATGGTTATTAAGTTCAAGACTATAAGTCCACATTATCCCCTAAGACGAAAGGACACTCCCAATATGCATGATTTTCTAACCCCAACTACTCCTGTGACTTTTGAAGTGACCTTGGATAAGTGGTCTACTGCTGAGCAGTTAGGTGGAGCCCTGATTTGGGGGTCCAGCCATTAGAATTCAGTGAAGGGAGGTGTGCACTTCACACATGAAAACCTTCCACACACTATCTTCTACGTTCTTTTCCCCTCCACGGCTCTGATACAAATAGGTGAGCTAAACCTGGAAGCCATACATTGAAGATGGCAAAAACACAGAGGAAAGATGCCTGAGTGCTGGAAAAACAACTTGGAAGAGAGAGACTCACAATCCAAAACACCTGTTTAGATTTAATGTGAGCAAGAGACAAACTACTATCTTGTTTGAGCATTTGAGGGCCTATTCATCTTCCTAGTCATCTTATATAGTGGAAATTTCTTCATAAAAAGTTTGCAAAAAAAACCATCAATGCCCAGTTCTCTAACATTTTAGGTATATCTCCCAGGACAGAAATCCCACCTTAGGAACCATCTAAATATTTATGAGCTATCTGAAGTCAGAGACCCTTGGACTTTTTTTTTTTTTTCATAGTTTGGCTAAAAAGGGAATTTCATCCATTTTCCAGTCTCTACTGTAACCTGAAAAGGACCATTTAATGGAAGACTGGTTGTGGATCAGTGCTTCAGGCTTGGGGACTGTCCCTTGGAAATGTCCTGTGAGCCATCAAGGTCAATTACTGCAGAAAGTCTGGATGCTACAAAATTGTTTCATCTGAGGTCAAAGATTCACAGAATGGCATTTGCTGTTAGAATGCCGCCCACGAGCTTGGGGCCACGGCCGAAGCTACCACATGGTTATCTGCAGAGATTGACTTTCTGTGGAGCAGAGAAAGCGCCTTAGGTAGAGTCATGGCCAGCATTTCTGAAGAGGCACAGCTGCCTAGCTGGGTAGCTATCAAAAGCTATTTGTGTAGGCTGTTGTCCTGTGGCTATCAAAGGAAACCAGCCCTCCCCTCCAGATGACCTGCCACCCACCCAGCTCCTTTCCTATTATGTGTAAGAACTGGAATTAAGGTCACCATACCCTGGTTGCATTCCAATAACAGCAACAAGCTATCTATGCCTCTGGTTGCCACTGGGAAGGGTGAACCTTTAGAGAGTCTCACCCAAAAGTCAACTGCAAAAGTTAGAAAAGATCAAGTAGCCAAGTGATCTCACTCCTTCCACCAAGGCAGCAGTTTTCAGACAATCAAATAAAGCAAAGAGAAGCAAACCCATCTGGAGGCAGTGAGGAAGACCCAGGATCACTCACTCCCTTGTGAGCTTCAAATTGGCACTCTTGGATCCTGCAGAGTATAGTTTTTAAATGGCCCATCCGAAGACCCTTCCATGTGGCCCATCCAAAGTTCTAGCAAGAAGCAAACTCCAATCTACACAGCTCTGTCCCCAGAAGTGGCAGCCAAGCAAATCTGAATGTGGAAATCTTACTGGACTACAAAGACATTCTGATTATCTGCTTTCTGCCTCTTGGATTTCCAGCATCTGCTGAGCATCCCACACATGGCTGGTACTTCATATCCAGGGAATGAAAGAATAAAAGAAGCTTCGCTTTTATATTGCAATTGGAAACAGTCACAGGAAATTGGCTACATAGCACTTCACAGTTGATAGGACATTTCTCACTGTATTGTCTCATTCAGTCCCCAGACCCCATTGTGAGGGAGGAAATCAAAGATCATCATCTTGTTAGTAGAAACTGAATTTCAGAGAGAAAGAGATGACCTACTCAAGACCACACAGTCAAGGGCAGTGGCAGGTGTGGGGTCACATCTTCAGGCTCTGAGTACCAATGATCTTTCTACTACCTTCACCACTGAGATTCTTTGATGGTAACAAATCATAAGGTAGGCGTGCTAGTAGCCTCTGATTTATTAAGATCTCAGCAACAGGCAAAGCTCAGACGGACTCCAATCTTTGGCCAATAAGGATATGCCTGGCTGGTTATCTCATAAGCTGCAGGTTCTGTCTCTTTACACTGAGAAAAGTGACCCCAGCTCCACAAGCATAGATTACAGACCCCACAACAGAGTCTAAATGCTCATGCCAGAGGTCACTGTGGATATAGAATAGGAGCAGATCAGAACCGCCTCATCCTCCTGACATAGAAACCAACACAAAACCCAAGTCAAACTGCACATGAAAAGTCACATCTGGGTGTTACTCAATCTTGGAAAAGGAAGCATCAAGCTTGAAAGCTACAATTCCTGGGTCCTGGTGTAAGTCATGAACTTGGTCCATAAAACTCACAAGTTGCTAATTTAGTGTGTAGTGTCTAAGGTTTAAACAACAGCCCCATCAGCAAATTTTGCAAAGGCTGACCTATCTAGACTCCCCATAGCCTACCTGCTAAGAGTGTAGGATCAAATTCACCACAAACCCTACATCTAAGTCAGTCCTCAAGCATGAGCAGGAGGTGTGACTACAGAGGGGTCTTGTGTACAAGACAATAAAAGCTCAAGTCATGGGACTTTCATTAAAGTCTCATATTTTTAGGTTGCCCAGGGTCTTCTCCTCATCTAAAGTAGAGACAATAACTCCTTCTCCATGAATGACCAATGCTAGGAATGCATTTTTGCCAACAGAAAACTGAGCCCCAATAATACAAAAAATATATTTGACCCTCAAGGTCCTTTCTTTCTTTTATTCTTCAAATTTCTCCTCTATTTGCTTTTTTCATCTCAAAAGTGAGAGCCAATTTCTAAGAAACTAAATCCCTCATGATGGGGCACAGACCAATGATTTAAGCTTGGAAGGATTAGAGGATGTTGAATCCACCCTCTCTGGGTTGAGGGTTGTACAATCACATAATGAAGGACACCCCCCCCACACACACACACACACAGACACCTCCAGAGCCCAGAACAATTCTGGAGCTTGAAGGAACACAGTTAGGATGATCAGGGGGTCACTAGCTTTTTCTTTCTGAATTTTGTGGCCCTAAAATGCAACTATCTCCCTATCCTGCTAAGGTATATGATCTGAGCTCATCTCTTACAAAACTGACTACACAATAATTTAAATGTTTTAAATTCCCCCTCTTTCTGGGCACCCAGTTCTCACACAATTGACACAGATCCTGCAGATCACTTGGCATATCCAGCACCAGAGAGAACCTCACAGAATATGGGAACAGGTCGGAGAGGCAGAATGGGCTGTGTGGAGTTCTAGATGACGAAGGGCCTGAGATTCCCCTGGCCAGTCATCAATTGCTTGGCTCACGTGCACATGGCATGTTGTATTCTGTGCCCAACACTGTGCTGGACGCTGTGGGATGCACAGAAGTAAAATAATTTATAACAACAGCAACAAAAGGCCTAGCCTCTTATTGAAGAGGCCAGACAAACAGAGAGACGATACTGAGGTCAGAATCCTAGATCAACAAAACGAGTTCATATAGGCTACATACTGAATATAGGATCTGCTCCAGGTACTGGGACACAGCGAAGCCCCAGACAGATAAAAATCTCCTCCCTCGTGAAGCAGGATATATATTTCAGGGTTTGATTGTGGAGTTCAGAAATAAAAAAAAAAAATCATCAGTAGTGTAGAGAAGAGATCCAGATGGCTAAGGTCAAAGTTTTCAAGCAGATCTTCTCCCCTCAGCCTTTTTTTTTTTTTTAGTCCATCTCAAACTGAATTCATCACTATGTCCTCCACCCATGAAGCCACAACCCAGTTCAAGCCATCATCATTTCATACCTACTATGGTGGATTCTGTCACATACAGTCTAGGTCCCTCTTTAATGAAAGATTTGCTGCCTCGGCTCTGGGAGTGCTGTTGGCACCCAGCCTCCAGCTGTCATACCCTTCAGGTTTTGCTGCTGCTGCAGAAAGCTGGCTCCTCCAAGGTTCGTGCATTTCCGTTTTCATGCAGAGAACTATTTGATCCAAGGTTGGTGCCTTTAACCCAGGGCGACTCCCAAGAGCCGCTATTCTAGTTCCAGAGCTTCCTGCGGGGCTAGCTGAGGCTGCGGTGGGTCCTTCATCACAGCAGGGCACGTTCTTCTGCCTCCTCCCTTCTACAGGTGCTGATCTCAAGGGTCCTCCTGAAATGAGCACCCTGCCTGGTGGAATCCAACCTGTGATTCCAGGAAAATTGCAGAGCCGCCTCCTGACTTTAATGCCTCTGCTCAATGCTTCACCAATCTTATCTCTGATTACCTACAAAGCCTGATATTTCTAACTTTTAAGATTTAACTTTTACTTTTATCGAAGTACTACAGAGATTATGAAATCAAATATAACTTAAGGATTAGACAGAAGAATGGTGCTCCCCTCCCTGACCCACACCTTCACCTTTTGCCATTCGTTTTCACATTTCTGAATAACGCTTATGCTTTTACTTATTGACACTTTTTAGTTTTAGATATCTGTTGACTTCCTACTCTGGAAGATGAGAGTTTAGATCATTTAAACACACACACATTTTTTTTTCTCTCTGCATTCTCCTGAAATTGTTAAATCGCAGTTTTAATTGTTTTTTTTTCTTGTTTTGACTCTGTCTTTTCACAGCTGATCCATGTTTTATACTGTGATTTACTTCTTTTTTTTTTTTTTTTTTTACAGAGAGGGGGTAGAGAGAGAGAGAGAGAGAGAATTTTTTTTTAATATTTATTTTTTAGTTCTCAGCAGACACAACATCTTTGTTGGTATGTGGTGCTGAGGATGGAACCCGGGCCGCACGCATGCCAGGCGAGCTCGCTACCGCTTGAGCCACATCCCCAGCCCGACTTCTTTTCCTGTACATTTTTGCTGGTTTGTTTTCCTGGGTTGCTTTATTTGCTTAGGTATTGTGTACCTTTCAGTATTAGAGTCTGAACGTATGTGTCCTCGGGAAATTCCTATGTTGGAATTAAGACCCAGTGGGCGAGTGTTAAGAGGTGGGGCCTTTGAGAGTTGATTAGCAACAAGGACTCTGCATTCATGAGTGGGATTAGTGCCCTTGTCAAGGGTTTGAGGAAACTGCCCTTAGTCAGTTCTACCATATAAGACTCAGTGTTCATCCCTTCCATTCTGTGAGGATTCAGCAAGGAGGTGCCACCTTTGAACAGAGAACAGCACTCACCACACAACAAATCTGCTGGTGCCTTGATCTTGGATTTTCCTGACTTCAGAACTGTGAGAAAATAAATTTCTATTCTTTATAAATTATCCAGCTAAGGTATTTTGTTTTACCAGCAAGAATGGAGTAAGATGCCTTTACTAATTCCTCTCTAAACTCTCCGCCAGAATACTTCTCAATATGCCCAAACACACCTGGTAATCAGTCTACTGAATGTCTTTCTTTTTGGAGGGCTGGGGATGTGGCTCGGTGGTAGACTGCCTGCCTAGCAGGCACAAGCTGCAGTCCTGGGGAAAAATATTCTTCTTCTTGGAAACATCCTTCCTGGAGATCTCCCCTCTTGTTTTCAATATGGACAAAAGCCCTCTGATGCTGCTCAATAGTCCTCATTCTTGTAGAACACATTTTCTGGCAGTTACCTGATAAGGGGTTCCTAGGAGGTCATTTCATACTTTAGGTAGTTTGGCTGGATATAGAATTCTAGGGTCTAGACCATATTGCTTCAGAATGCTGAAAATATGGCTTATGTCTTAACTTTTAATATTGTTGATGAGAAAACCATGCATGTTGACTTCTATACTTTTATGTTTCTCTCTCTCTGTGTGTGTGTGTGTGTGTGTGTGTGTGTGTGTGTCTCCTCTCTTCATCTCTCTCATTTCCTCTTCTACTTTTCTAAATATATTTTATCCAGATTCGGGATGTCCTGAAATTTCTTTTTATCTTTCACTTCTTGTTTGGACCCAATTTCTTGAAGGGTTTCCTCAAGTTTATCTTGTGATTTTTTGGTTAGATTTATTTCTGTTCTCTTATTTTTAATTTCTGAGAGCTTATTCTCTGCAATGTCTTGTTTTACTATTTTCTGTTCTTTCTTTCCCCTTAAATACAGTGTCTTGTCTTGCATCTCAAAGTATTTTAATAATAGGAATACTTTTTCCTTCTATACTAAGCCTTGAATTTGTTTTTTCTGAATTCTTTCTAGTTTGCTGAGTTCAAATTTTTGTCTGTTAAAATCTTTCTTCCAATGTCTGATGCCCTTGCCTATTTATTTACGTTCAAAAGTGAGGTAATCAGATGCTAACTGGAAGTTCCATTATTGTATTTCCCATTGACTTTAGCATAGGGTGATTATTTGGGGAACAGGCCTTTTGGTTTGGAGAACCCAAATGTTGATACCTTTAGATCCTGTATCTTGGATGAATTGCTTACTCAGAGAAGAATCCTTGGAACTCCTCTTTGGGGCAGATAAGCCTAATTACTGGTTTTATGGAAAGCTAAATGGGAGAAGGGGGATGAGGTTGTCTTTAACTCCCCCCATGGCTTTGAGACCACAGACTCTCCAGAGACTAAAGCTATATTCCTGTGCTGGGAATGTAGCAGCTACCTGGTGTGCAGAGTTGGAAAGAGAATCTGTTTGGAATTATTCCATAAACCTAATGCTGAGTGTACATTAGGATCACCTGGGGAACATTTTTAAAACTGCTATCTCTGGACCCTCTCCTGAACCAATTAAATTTGAGTCTCTCCTGGGCTGGGATTTAGCTTAGTGGTAGAGTGTTTGCCTAGCATGTGTGAGGCACTGGGTTCGATTCTCAGCACTGCAAATAAATAAATAAAATAAAGGTCCTTTGATTATATATATATATATATATATATATATATAAATTTGATTCTCTCAGGGTAAGGTTCTGACCAGTATATTTTGAAACTCTTCCAGGAAAATCATGCATTCTGACAACTGCAAACCCTAGCTCTAACTACTGTTCTTTATAAATATGTTCAACCATTTCTTCCATTAGTGGCCACAATATATATATATATATATATATATATATATATATTTTTTTTTTTTTTTTTTTGGCGGCGGGTAGAGTGCAGTACTAGGGATTGAACTCAGGGGCACTTGACCACTGAGCCACATCCCCAGCCCTATTTTATATTTTATGTATTTAGAGACAGGGTCTCACTGGGTTGCTTAGGGCCTCACCATTGCTGAGGCTGGCTTTGAACTCACAATCATTCTGTCTCAGCCTCTGGAGCCACTGGGACTGGCCACAATATCTTAGCTGGTATAATCAAACAAAATAGAATGGGTGGTATAAACAATGGAAGGTTACTTTCTCGCAGTTCTGAAGGCTAGAAGTCCAAGATTAAGATTCTAGCTAATTTGATTTCTGGTAAAAGTTCTCTTCCTGGCTTGCAGATGGCCTTACGTGGCCTTTCTTCTGTGCAGGCATGGACAGAGTTGTCTAGTGTCTCTTTTTATAAGGAAATTAAGCATATCAGGTTAGGAGTCCACCTTCATGATCTCAATTCATCTTAATTATCTCCTAAAGGTCCTATCTTCAAATACAGTCACTTTTGGGATAGGGCTTCACCATATGAATAGGGGGACACAATTCATTCAATAGCACACAGTCTATAAAAAGACGACTTCAGAGGAAATCATTACCTTTGATCCCTGGTTCTTTCTGCAAATCAATTTGCTTCTTCTTGACTTCTCCCTAAAATAGTTTAAGCTTTCTCTGCACTGATAAGTCATTTGTGCCCATTACTTTTCCCCTTCACAATTTTGTACGCATTGCTTGCCCTTTTAAAACATTCTTTATAGTCATTTCAGTGAAGTTTGGGGAAAGAGTAGAAATAAATGCAAGTGTTCAATCTGTAAATTTACCTAGTATTTCTTAAGAATGACATTTCTAAACCTCAATCTTTATTATGACTCATTCCTGACTAAAACCTTTCAATATCTCCCTGTGACATACAGAAAGAACTTTCAAACTTTTTAACCAATTCACCCATAGTGGCAGAAGAGAATTAACATGTGTATTCCCAAGTTTCTGGGATGCAGTCCAAAAAAGTCAACCACTTGCATGAAATTTCTTTGAAATCTCAAGTTTTATTTTTTAAGTATATGCAAATTTTGCCCCTATTCCATAATAGAACTGTTTATTTTAATATAAGAATATTATTTTAAATTACTTGGCACTCAACTTGCTTTGCTTTCCTTGCCTTCCCCAATCTTCAAGTAAAATTGTTGCTTTGGAAGACTGATTGTGTTTATCTCATTGCTTTGTGTATCCATGAGACACATGCCTCAACTTGAGTCTCAACCCTTAGTCTAAAAGTGCCTTATTCTTATTGTGTTCCCAACACCAGCCAGAGTCTATGGTCCTCAGGAAATACTTATCAGGTATTTGATTCATGAACTGAATGAAATGAACATTTGGATGGGGAATGGCGAGATATGGCACATCTGGTAGATTTTAACTATGCCACATTCAAAAGGGAGGAATGAATACACGATCTAGCATGAGCTCTGGATAGTACCCTGGGCTGGAAGCTTTTCCAAATTTTCTTACATCCAAACTTTTGCCCTGAGATCCCAGGGTAGCTGTATCTCTGGCTGAGCCTCATAACTGAAGGGTCTTACCCTATCTCCTAACCTGAGAACCTCCCGCACTGCACTCTTCCCTGCTCCTCACTGGCCCCTCCTCATTACCCTTGGGAAGATTAAACCTATGCTTCCTGTCCAGGCCCATGTGAAGCGGTGTTCTCGGAAGCAGGGCTGGTCGTACACTGAGGGGATAGACAGATGCAGTACTGCAGAGGTAGCCCCCTAACCTAAAGCAATCTCCTGCTGAAGGCGGAAATTCTTCCTCTGAATCATTACACCTTCCCTCTACAAAATGTCCTGGGAGGGATGCCTCGGGAAGTCCTTCACATCCAGGGTGAAGAAATATAAAGGTAAGCTACCTGTCCTCCAGGAACAAGAGAGAGATTAGAGGCCATGGAAAGGAGGGATTACTACTGGGGAATTTCTTCAGCTTTTCCTGTAGCTAAGAGCCAGGTCTAGTGGGGAGGAAGAGAAGAAGGGGAAGAAGGAGGAGGAGAAGAAACAGGAGGAGAAAGAGAAGAATGAAGAAGAGGAGGAGGAAGAGGAGGAGGAGGAAAAGAAGAAAGGGAAAAAGAAGGAGGAAGAGGAGGAATAACAAAAGGAAGAAGAGGAAAAGGGAAGGGAAGAAGAAGAGGAGAAAAAGGAGGAGGAGGAAGAGGAGGAGGAAAAGGAGGAGGAAAAGGAGGAGGAGGAAGATGAGAAAGAAGAGGAGGAGGAGGAGGAGGAGGAGGAGGAGGAGGAGGAGGAGGAGGAGGAGGAAAGGAGAGGAGGAGAGGAGAAAACAAAACAGCTCCTGGGTTCTAGGGAGTGGAGGCAGCTATTGAAGAGTCCCTTTGTCCTGAGTCTTTTATGTTGGCCATAACAGTGACACAGTCATCCCTCCATTCAGTATGATTGATCCTCATATACAACCAACCATGGATCAAAAATATTTAGAAAAAAAAGTATGAGTACTAAATATGCAGACTTATTTATCCCTTAACAGTTCAGCATAACAACTATACAGAGCTTTTACTTTGGATTAGGTATTGTAAGTGATAATTTAAAGCATGCCATGTGCCCAGGCCATACACAAATATTATGCCATTTTTGGAGGGACTTGCGTATCCTTACATTGTGCTATCTGTGGGGCATCCTGATACCAAAGGATAACCAGACAGGTACGTGGCTCTACAGCACTGTCTTAGCTTTTTCTTCTTTCAGTCCCCCTCCATCCTTTCCTTTCACCAAAACCCTGAATGCCAGAGAAATATGAGAGAGGTCAGATTAATCAGCTGGGCGGGAAATGTTCTAAGTTTCCTGTGTAGAATTTGTAGATTACAACTTATGATAGAAAAGGAAAGGATATCTTTAATGGAACTCTTTAGAAGCAACAATAATAGAGAACAGGAACTCATTCAACCCTCCCAACCCTATAGGTAGGTTCTACATTAGTCCCACTTTATAGATGGGGCACCTGAAGCCCAGAAGTTACACAGCTCATGGCTGCTGTCTGGGCATGAACCCAGTCTGTGCCTCGCTCCAGAGTGGCCTTCTCCTCACTCTCTACCTTCTGAAGCAGAAATGTAGCATCTACCTCAACAGCTCCCAGGCTCAAACATTTCACATGCCAAGAACACTTCAAGATAATTTGGGGGAAGGTAGATCAACACAGGATTGCCAAGTTTATATTGCCAAATAAGCACATTAAAAATAAATCCTATTATCACTATCATTTCATTTTTTTTAATGACTTGTTAACACCACCAAATAGGAAGAAAATAATCTCAGGATAAAAGCAGAAACTTCGGCAGAATAAATTTAGACTTATGAAAATCAGTACTTTCCTGTTCTCTTCCCTATTTTGCTGAAGACCTGCAGGAACTATCCAGGACCTGCTGCGATCTTTTTGCAGCCTCCGGAGCCACAGATCCGCTTGCTGGGTCTCTGTTTTCTCAAGACACAGAGCCGAATCTCTTCCACGCCCACTTGGATTCAGGGGTGGGGGGAGACAGACCCTGGGCTTCAATCCTAGGACCATTCCCAGGAGGGAAAGCCTGTATCTGTTCCTCACCAAGGCATCCTCCATGCAACCAGACTTCCCACACTCCCATCAACTCCACATCTTCCCAGGCCAAGAGCAAGCAGCGTGGTGGGGGAGGTGGGAGAGGCGACAGAGAGGGAGAAACCAAATCAATGAAGCCAGTGTGCTGAGTGGGCGGCAGAGACCAAAGGTCGAAACATGAAATGGGAGAGTTAATTGCCCAAGACAAGGGAGAACCAACAAAATTTGCTCAAAGTGATTGAGAAAACTGGGGCTTGATGTTCTCAATCTTGGGAATTATCCCTTCTTTGTTTCTACTGCCATCAACCAGCGTTTATTCAGTCACTGAATAGCTAAAGGTGAGGCTCTGGTCCTGACTGTTTTGCTTCCTAAATCTTTTTCACATTTTCCCCCACAGCTTCCCGGACTCTGCCCCTCATCAGTTTTTTGGGTTGACTATTGAAATAGTTTTGCCCAGTGTCCCCACGGCCTGTCCATCCTCTCCTGGACTGAGCTTTCTAAAATACAAATCTGACCATAGCATCCCCTGTGATTTAATTCCTCCTTTCATGTCTTCTCACCTGTCACCAAGTGAACCAAGTCAGAGCCCTCCAGCACAGCACTCCTGGTAGCTCCGTCTCACACACACACACACACACACGCACACTCAGCCACAACATTCTATGCCACTCCCTGCCTGGCATTCAGTTCTTCTGGGACATGAACCTCCCTCTCGATCTCTGTAAAGTGCCTCTGAGCCGTTGCCCGAAACTGTCCTCTGTGTAGACTGCCCTTGTCTCTTTCCACCTAATTCCTCTCTGCTCTTTCCAACCTCCCTGAGGTCCCTGCTTCTCCAGGAAGCACTGTGAGATCTTGGTCCGGCCCCTGCCTCTCACCTGGCTTGGTCACATGAGGGTGTGTGCATATGCCATGGTGATGGTCACTGTGCTGCAATGAAATCATGCTTTCCTCTTGGGATCAAGGTCGTATCATGTTTATGTTTGCATTCTCTTTGCCGGCAATACACTGGGCACAGAGCAGAACTTAAATAGGTTCTCTTACCTGTGTTCTTGTAGGGAACCAGATGAAAAGTGGTCTCTGTTCTTAAGAGCTTGTAAGTTAGCTGGAGACATGGTACCCAGAGGCATAAGACTACCTAGAGCTGGAATGCATGGCAAAGTACATTCCCAGCAACTGGGGAAAAAATAATATGAGTTGGGGCTGGGGTTGTGGCTCAGTGGTAGAATGCACCTTGCATGTGTGAGGCCCTGGGCTCAATCCTCAGAACAACATAAAAATAAATAAAAGTATTGTGTTTGTCTACAACTAAAAAAAATTTTTAAAAATAATATGAGTTAACATTGCTCAAAAAGGTTTTGTGGAGAACTGAGGAGGAGGAACACAGATACCTTCCCTCACCTGAGGACTGGCTTTCTTACTCCACGGGTCTATACCTTGCCCCAGGCCTTTGCCAAGCTAGTCTCAAATGTTCAACCAGGTCTGGAAGATGCAAAACCCAACAGGGACAGCATTGGGAAGCCTTTTTTGTACATTTAATAGCACAAGTATTTTCTGGGGACTGGGTTAGGCAAGGGTAAATTCTTTCCATCACTGTCTTGGGCAACTTTTAAAGAGAAGTACAATATGTGCTTATCTGCAGGCAGCCATGAGGGGATGTGAGGCTCAAGTCAGGCTGGGGATGAAGTGGGGCCCCAAGGTCTTGGAATAAGAAGCCCTTTGGACTGAACTCTAAGGATCAGGAGCTTCGGAAGCTGACATCCCCTCTAAAGGGGTTGCAGAGTAGAGGAGGAGCATCCACCATGTCTTGCCGTAAGAATGGTGTTGTGGTTTGAGGATGTCCCCCAAGTCTTCATGTGTTTTGATTTGGTCCCTGTTGTGAGGAATTTCAAGGGTGAAAACTTATTTCAACTATTGTGTTTACAGGTGGGGCTTTGGAATTGATTCGGATTAGATAAGGTCATTACGGTGGTCCCATGATCACATCCTGGTGGCTTTATAAGAAGACAGACCCCCCCCACCACACACACACACACACACACACACATTGTGTCTCCTCCTCCTTCCTCCCTCCCTGTCTCCTGCTATGGGGTACCCTTCTCCACTGTGGAAGTCTGCCGGCAAGAAAGCCATCATTGGATGAGAATTTCCAACCTGGGACCAGAACCATGAGCCAAAATGAACCTCATTTTTTATAATGCACCCAGTCAGAAAATGAACTAATAAAGATAGGAAATGGAGCGATAAGCCTCTGTCCCTGCACAGAAACTCCAAGAACACTGACACCTTTGTGGCCAGAAAGCAGGGGAGCTCTTTGGAAATGGTCACTAAGAGCTGTCAGGCTTCTGGGAGTCTGAGGAACCAGAGAAACCAGGCAGCACAGAAGTGACAGGGGATGCACAAGGTCAGGGAGGAAGCTGAGGTGCCAGCAACCTGGGATGGGAGATTCCCCTCCAGACCGATGCGCTAGGTGTGGCACTTTGGGGAATGGGTTTTCCAGGATTGGTGAGCTTCAGAGACCCATAACTAGGACTCACCCCGCAGTGGTGATGGGCAGCTGCTGTCCCACAGGCTCACCTCCATCCCATAAACGTCCTGATGCAACGGGGCTTCATGGCAGGGAGCAGGGAAGTTGCCTACAAATCCTGCTCTGGCTGTCGCTCTCCTGGATTTGCTTCAAGCCTTAACTGGCATCTGATTTGATGGGGTGTCACCACACATGCTTGTTTTTTTTACTGCACCCCAAAAGGGCACCCTCTTTGAGCAGAGAAAGGCGTTCTCAGCCTACCAGATCCCTGTGATTCATCCTCTTTCAGAAATGCAACTGGCCTCAGGCACTAAATCATTCAGTCCCCTTTGGAGACACCCCAGCCAGCCCATGGCCTTTGGCATTTGAAGAAGGTTACAGAAGCCACAACTCACTGAACCCAAAGGATGCAGGAGGTGGGAGTGGAAAGAGCGCTGCTCCATCCAGCATGTGCATCAAGTATCTCCTCCCTCCCGGGAACCTGTCCCCTCAAGCCTTCTTGGTCCTGTGTGATGCAGGAAATTAGTCCTTCAGTCCATTTCCAAAAAGCTGTTTGATCATTTGCTTGGCTCTTAGCTCCTCTCTCCCTCTCTGGCCAGGGCCACAATCTGTATGCACAATCCTTCTGCAGCCCTGCGTGTAAAAAGGATGAATTGCCTCCTTGATCTCCACGTGATGGCCCCTGTCCAAGCACCCCTCACCTGCTGGGTACATAATTGAAGTGTGGTCTCTGAGTCTGCAGCTGTCACAGAGGAATTGACAAAGAGACAAGAAGCTCCCGGTGCATGCCAGGCTCTCTCCGGCTGCTGGGAGCACAGGAGAAGGTAATTTTCCACACCTTGCACAAGGGGACAGCCACACAGTGTTCTCAGACACTGGAGTAAAAAAAATTAACAAAGATGCCCTTAGACTTTCTTTCAGTTTCCCTTTTCCTCTGCTCCTGCCTAAGAAGATTCTGGAAGGCTGCCAATCATAGATCAGGATTGCCTTTCAGTCTAAAAGAGACCTTAGCATTGGCCTGACCGGTACCTCAGTTTTCTAACCTGTGTTGCAGTTAATCGGGCAGCAAATAAATAAACGAGCAAATGAACAGAAATGAGAAACGGACCTCCATGTACCATGAGTTCAGGGCCTTCCTTCATTTCCCCCACATTTACCTTCCCTTGTCTTACAGGCTGAGTACCAGGCCTTCCCTTCCCACACCTCTGTCCAGCTCCCCAACCAATCCTCAAGAGGCAGGAAGCTTATAAAATGGCTCAGTCTCTATTTTCAAATGGAAAGTTTTCTACTTTAGTCCCAGCTTCTAAATCCGAAATGATGGAAACCAAGCAGGGGTCTGCCTGGTCCCTTTCAGTCCTGGAGACCGCCTGGAGCCCCAGCCCTCACCGGTCAGCTGGTGCCTGTGGTCATCCACAGCAGCTTCCTGACTCCAGTTGTCCAGGGCCCAGCCTGCGGCCCATCCCCCACAGGAAGCCTCTGCTCCAGAGTCTTTTCCCTGCAGAGCTGTGCCCTGAAGGGAGACTGCAGCTTAGTTTTCACATCTCTTACCCTGAACAGGAGTAGCTCTCGTGCCAGGCATGATCCTGTCCCCTCCCTGACTGCCCCACGGCATCATGATATCAACAGTTGTCATGTCAAGTGTAGGCTTAGCACAGCTGTTTGACTAAATGAGAAGGCATGTGTAAAACTGTAAAGGAGAATAGCAGTACCCAAGGTTACTGGGCTACGGTCGCTCCACTGTCTTTAACCTTTTTGCTTTTTTTACCCCCATAATATGAAAGGAGAAAAAGTGATGATCTTAAGAGGAAGCAAGAGATGCTCTGGTGTGTGTGTGATGGGAATGCCTCAGCCCGGGGGATAGATGTGCATGGATATTCCGTGCACAGATAGCAAGGCCTCAGAGTCCCAGTCTGTTAACTACAGAATATCTCACTCTTTTCCAGGTCCCCAAATATCCCTAAAGTCCTCAAAAATTTGCTTCTATTGTGTCCATTACTTCCCATCTCCAGAGGCACCCCTCATACAGTGGTCTAGGGGGTTGATGTCCAAAGTAGCAACCTTGCTACACCTTGGGTCTTTGTCAAGGCTCATCATGGAGGGTAAATGGAGTGTTTTACCCACATGGTGCCACATCTGGGCACCCTCGATGTTATCCAAGGAGGGGTAAGCCAGAGTAAGTAGCACGTTGGTGCCCAGACTCACTTCTATCCATCCTCCAAATCCTGGAGCCCACGCCAGGGCTTCCCCTGCTGAATGAGCTGGGATGGTTCTGAGCCCCGGGACATTCGGGCTCATTTTCTATGGCACAGTAGTCCGTGCCTCAGTTTCCATTTCCATCAAATCTCATGTTTCTGCTTCCATTTTCTTGAAAACCACTCCCAACCTCTCCTACCTGCCTATCAACATGTTTAGATAGACACTTTATACACAGTACATGTATAAAGCAAAGCAAGAATTCAGGAAAAGCGAAATAAAATGTTTACATTCAACCTCTCCCATGCCCCATAAAGCTCCCCAAGTTCCAGTCCCCGCTCCATGACTGACATAAAATGCTCCTAAGATGAACGTTTATCCTTTCAGGCTTTATCTCTGCATTAAGCCAAGCCTGCCCTCCCAGGTTCCGCAGCACAGGGGGATGCTGCTCTACATAACAAAGTGCCCGTTCAGGAGGTCTTGCAAAACAAAAGACTAATCTTCCCAAATATAATATTCAAGTTTTCATCTCTAGCTAGGAAAAAAAATGCATGCAATTTTCCAATGACCAATTTTCTGGCTTCTACACATCAAATAGCAAAAGTCTCAGAGCCAGGGCATTCAGTTCCACGTGACACTTGGGAGTTTCCAGGCTAGGGATCGGAGTCATGGCTTTGGGGCATTATAGAGGAGACCCAAGTCCAAGATCTAGTTCTGCCTCTGACTAGCTGAGTAAGGACTTTGCCCAGCTTTCTCATCTGTGAGTTGAGAGTATCTGGCTAGATTTGTAAGGATCACCCAGCTCTGACATTCTTGCATTGCACTGTCATTCACAATTAGTAAATTATGACTGAGACAGGATTGGGTCCTGACACCAGTGTCTGAAGCACATATGAGAGATCTCTGGCATTCTTTTCCAAAGCGGACACTGTGCACAGTTCTTGGAGAAGATCACTAAAAGATGCCAGTGAGACAACAAACATTCATGGAGCATCTACTGCATGCCAGACCATACACTAGGTGCTGGGGCGCAATGGTGACTTTATTTTAGTTTTCTATCACTATAATAAAATACCTGAGATAATTAACTTATAAAGAGAAAAGGTTCATTTGAACTTACAGTTTCAGAGATTTCAGCTCTTGATTGGGAAGACCCATTGCTTTTAGGCCCGTGTTGAGGTGCACATCATGCAGGAGTGCGTGGTAGATCAAAATCACTTATATCACAAGTGAGAGAACAAAGAGAAAGGAAGAGGCTGTGGTCCTACAATCCTCTTCAAGAACCTTCCCCCAATGACCTAAAGGCCTCTCACTAGGCCTCACTTTTAAAAGTCCCATCACTTCCCAATAGCACAGATCCAGGACCAAGACTTTAACATACAGGTCTTTGGGGGATATTCAAGACCCAAACTATAGTGTGACCAAAAAAGATGTGGTCCTCACAGAACTGACTGGCAGCTAAGGCTCCCTAATAAAATGTCACAGCCGGAGTGGCATCCACAACAGAGCCTTATGTTCTCACGGTCCTGGAGGCTGAAAGTTCAAGGACAGGCGAGGACAGTTCAGTTGCTGCTGAGGACTGCCTCCTGGCTTCTAGATCACCAGTGTCCTGCTGTGTCCTTAGGTGGCCTTTCCTCTGAGATGCACAACCTTTCTGTCTATTTGTCTTCTTATAAGGACATTCGTCCTGGGACAGAATTCTTTTCACAGCAGTCCTGTAAAACATTTTTATGCTACTTTACAAGAAAATATTGAAGTAATGTTGACTTTAACATGAAAATTTGCTTTGCTTGCTAACGACAAATGGACACTCAGCGCCGGGCATAGTGGTTCACGGCTCGGGAGACTGAGGCAAGAGGATCCTGAGTTCAAAGCCGGCCTCAACAAAAGCAAAGCTCCAAGCAACTCAGTAAGACCCTATCTCTAAATAAAATACAAAATGAGGCTGGGGATGTGGCTCAGTGGTCAAGTGCCCTCAGAAGTTCAATCCCTGGTACTCCCCTGCCCCCTGCCAAGAAAACAGAAAAATTCATGCTCAGGTATTTCTTCCTGTATGCGTGAATTTTTTGTTTCAGTGTCCAGAGTGACACCATTTTGAAGGTATTTTAAATACAAATTATACCTCACACATATAATGTCAACCAGGTACCTAACCTATTGAAAGGATGACAGTGTGGATGACGATGACCAAGACTGTGGTTGCTTAGACAGTAGCAGTAGCAGCAGCTGGGACTGCCACCCAGCTCATAATGTAAGGTCAGAAATGCTTCTAAATATGGAGAAGAGTGGCAAGTGTTATATACAATATGGTAAAATAAATTTGATTAGGATATCCATGTAGTTACTGTGCAGTTTGAGTTTTTAATAAATTTATTTCTATATAATATATACACACTTTGCAGAATGCAACAGAGAAGGAATTTAATCAAGATTTCGAGGAAAATTTTAATGATTCATTTACTGTAATTTCTTTCTTTAATTTTCTAGGTAATAAACCTTTTGCTATATAGAATGCTTATATCCCAGTGTATCTCAAATGATGCTGGTTATGTCAAAAGCCAACGTTTCTATAATTAAATAGAGTACATTATGATTAAGTTCTGTTTTCGTCTTGCAGATTGTTGGTATAATGTATAGGAGTGAAGTTACCAAAATCCCAAGCTGCTTGCGGACTTTAGGGCCTCCCTGTGCAGTGCTGAGTGGTTCCAAGCCTACAAAGTGCTGTGAAGGGGAAGGGAACCCATCTGGGAAAGGACTCTCAAGCTGAGACCAAGAAAGTGAGCTAGGAGGCGGCCAGGGAGAACATTCTAGAAGGAACGGCATGCACAGAGGCCAAAGAGGAGGAGGAGACTGAAAACTTGATGCTGAGGGTGGGATCAGAAGGACAAGTCGGGATGCAGTGTGGGATGCAAGAGGAGGTCTGCTTGGTCCCTCGGGCCATGACGGGACACATCACGGAGTGTGGGGAAGTCATTCATTGCTTCATTTACTGTAATAGCAAAAGATTCACGAATTGTCTAACTCTTTTGTCAATAAGAGACTGGCTAAATAAACTTTGGATCCAGCCAAAAGAGAATTCCTAGAAAGTTGCCGAAAAAGGAACTTTGAACTCTCTCCCTGGGGTTATGAAATGATCTCCAGGATAAAATCAATGTATAT
This sequence comes from Urocitellus parryii, assembly GCF_045843805.1. NCBI lineage: Eukaryota > Metazoa > Chordata > Mammalia > Rodentia > Sciuridae > Urocitellus > Urocitellus parryii. The sequence goes on along the minus strand of NC_135533.1, from coordinate 20,802,097 downwards.
TAAGTGCTAGATGCAAGAGGAGTTTTTTAATGTGATGTATGTTTTTTTTTTTTTCCAAAAGGAAAGAAAAAAGATTTATATGTGCTTGTGTTTACTCGACTATTTCTGGGAGGATACACAAGAAACTAGAAAACTGGGTTACCTCCAGAGAGGGACATCAGGTGGCTAGGGACGGGGGGCAGGAGGGACAATTTCAGTGGTCAGCCCTTTGGAGTCATTTAAGTCTGAAATCTTGCCAAGTTACTGCCTATTAGAAGGAGGAAGGAAAAAGGAAGAGAACAAAAGGAAGAGGGAAAAGAGGGGGCCAGGAGGTAGCAGAGCTGGGGGACGGGGCTAGGAGTAAGGGCACTTCATCCGGGGCTGCAGATCTTTGTGGAGGTCCTCCACATTCCCTCAGGTCTGTGCATGCCCAATACTGTCCTTCTGGTATTTCACCTGGGGATGCTGTTGAGAGAGATCATAAACTCGTCAAGGGCAGGAGCCTTCCTGTGCAAGTTCAGAATCCCCACAGCGCCCAGCACATGCTGGACTAAGCAAATAGCAAGGGGCGTCTCAATTCCAGCTGCCAGACTTGCTGGCTCATCTCCCTACCACAAGTCGGCCTCTGGAGTCCGCCCCAAAGACAAAAGCAGCCTGCGGGAGCTCAGGGATAGCTCCAGTTATATCTGCCCAGTCTCAGAGCCAGAGACACATGCCCTTCTCAGAATTGGGTTTTTGTGGGTAAAACAACTCTCAGAGGCACCCAGAGAAGGATCCACAAACTGAGAACTCACAACCCATTAGTGAGTCGTGAGATCAATTTAGTGGGTCCAAGGAGCCTTTTTAAAAGAGAATGGAATTTTATTAAAATCAGAGTGCATCACATTAATAAGGATGAAATATAATTTCTCACTGTGGGCTGCAGCCAGAAGTGTTGGAAAACCAGTGGTCCAGAGGAAGAAGGAAAAGACCCTGGAGTCAAGCCAATTGGGTTCAAATGCTACCTCTCTGATTTGTCCTCCCTGGTGAGTCACTTAACCTCCCAGCTTGGCACAACAGAGACGGTGGCTGTGTGCATCCCATGGGTGGATGTTAGGCGCTTGACCCAAAACTTGAGAAATGGGCACGAACACTGCCTCAACCACAGAACACTCCCCTGAGCTCACTCAAGCTCCTTGACCCCTGTACAGACCACAGAGCACCCAGTGGCTTGTGTTCTGAGCAAGGGCCACCATCCTGGTTGCCTCTGCTGTCCCCTGACCAGCTGCTGTTCCTTGGCCTCCTACCACCGGCTGCCTGGGCAGCAATGGGCTCCACAGCTTCCTGCCTCTACTCCACCAACGTGGAGTACAGTACGTGGGACTGTGTGGCCACAGAGGCACATCTCAACTCAGCAGAGAACGTCGCTTTTCTCTAAAAGGACATTTGTTATCCTGGGTCCCTTTCAGCATCAGTGCCAGGGACATAGGTGGTCCCCCATCATCTAATTCCTTCATGACAGACTGGAAGAGGAAGATGATGAAGAAGAAGGTGGCAGTGCATCTGTGGCTTGAAAGAATAGACGCTATGCATGTCCCACCCCAAATTAAAGATGACGAATCAACGTCTGAGGGGCGGCGGGCTTCCTACTGGGACTTTGGGCCCTGTGACTCTTCTCCCCTGCCTCCCAGTTTCAGTCTTTGAATGAGGGTGAGGGTCGATTCCGAGTCTCTTCACCTGATAAAAAACCCTAAACTCACTTCCCTCCCTCTCACACTTCCCAGACCAGCTGCCAACCCTGCATGCCCAGCCAGGACACAGGGAAGGAGAGGTGGGCGTAGCAGCCAAGAGCCTGAGGATCTGCGGGACCACTAGATCCTCCTTGTTGACCACACCGAATGCCTTCCCTATGAAATCACTGTGGTCTATGCCACATTCTCTCAGCCACGTGTGGCCTGGCTTGTGGAACTGAGCGGGGAAGCTCATGAGCTGTGAGCTAAGGAAGCTCATGAGGGACCCCCATCAGGACCAGGCCCCCGATCTCAACGCGCTTGCTTCCTTTCCCGTTGTTTCACGTCCCACTCTGTACAAATTCTAGCAGAGTATCTTAGGTGGCTTGGGATGCGGTCACAGAATCCCATAAACCGGGTGGCTTCAATGACACAATTCCAGAGGGTGAGAAGTCTAAGATCCAAGTGTCGATAGACTCGGTTCCTAGTGAGGGTCCGCTTCCTGGGCTGCAGATGGCTCCCTTCTTGCTGCATCCTCCCACAGTGGACTGAGAGTGTGGGTGTCTTTTCCTGTCCTTGTAAGATCATGAATCTCATCGGGGGACCTCACTGTCGTGACTTCATCTAAACCAAAGTAACTCCTAGAGGCCCCACCTCCAGATTCCACCTCATTGGAGGTGAAGGCTTTGATGGGTGAATTCTGAGGGGCACACAGACATTTAACCCCTAACAGGGAAGACGTAGAAAACTTCCCTTGTGCCTGGGATCTGAGTGTGGAAAGGAGCTGGGTCAGTCCGATCCCTTGGCTACCTCCTCACATGACTCAGCCCAAGAGACTTCTTACTTTTCCTGGGAGAAAAACACTCAGCGAGCTGGCAGGGAGGACATACTGTGCTCTATGAAGCTTGTCACCTTAATGGCCTGATGAAAGGAAGTGACAGAGATAGATCAGGATAATATTGCAGATTACTTACTGGATTGCCATTATCATTAACAGCCTTAATTAGTCTATAATATACTGTACCTCCGCCGCAAGAGCCACGGTTAGAAATGGAAATCAGGCCAGCCAGGGGGAAGACGGGCAGCAAGAACACCGAGTCCACAGCTCCTCAGATCGACGCAGAAGGCGAGCCTGACCTTGGGATTCAAAGCCCTCACCCACGCACAAAATTGAGTCTTGAGTTTCTAGGCAGGACTGTGACTCTAGATCCCCACTCTCTTCTCAGGTCCGGTTCTGTCCCCTCTCTGGCCAGTAACTCCAGCTCCTACTCCCCTACCGGCCTTGAAGATAACTCCACCCTGCGTGTGCACACCACTTTACATTTTCCCAAAGCACATTCATATTTATTTCCTCCTGCAGTGACCATGTGGGACTGAAGCCGCTCAGGTTATGGACTGAGAAATTGAGAAGCAGAATCACTGAATAAACCAAGCTTAGGACAAAATTCCAACCCACTCTCTGTCCTGTAGTCACACTCCCACACTCACACAGTTGTACACCCATATACACACTCTCACACAAGTACACTCACATGCATATACCCACTCACCCACTAATACACTCATGTAACGCATGCACACAGTCATGCAAACACACATATACTCATGTGCACACTCTCATATACATCAAGACTCTCCTTCTAACAGATTTATTTCCATTTCCATTAGTATCAAATTATTAAGATGAGTAACTTCTTATCCAACTCTTATCAATTTTTTTCAGTGAATCAAAATATAGGATTTGGCCATTTCCCTGGGGACTCGGCCAAGAGACATCATTAAGCTGTTACTCATGCCTTCCTCTATCACCACGCTTTCAACAGCAACCATGCTCAGTACCCCAGTGATTCTTACTAGAATGTTCCTCCACCCCATCCTTTTTCTGTATTTTGGGAAATGAAAGCATAACATCAAGGTTTGGGTGCCTAATTTCATCTCCCCTTGATCTTGTTCAAGAGGAAGAAACACTAACCTGATTGGTTGTGTCCCCAAACACTGACCAGGCAGTGGCTACTAGTGGGCAAGATCCCTGAGCACAAACACAGGGGGTCCACATGGTCTGCATCCCCAAATCCCATAACCCCAGCCTAATCAGAAGAAAACATCAGACGCTCCCAAGTGGAGCCGATCCCGCCAATGACGTGACCAGTACTCTTCTAAAGGGTCAGCATTGTGAAAAACAAGGGACAACTCAGAAAACTTAACAACTCAATGTCACACGGGACCCTGGAGTGGGTCCTAGGACAGAAAAGGATGCCAGTAGAAGAGCCGGAAAATCTGAATAAAGTGTCTACCCTGGGTAATGTGATTGTACTAGTGTTAATTTCCCTGTTCTGACAATAGCATGTTGGGTATGTAGGAGGATTAGGGATGCTGGAGGGAGGGTAGATGGGAATTTTCTGCACTATCTTGGCAGCTTTTCTGTAAATCCAAAATTATTTCCAAATAAAGTGTTTATCTAAAAACAGGCAGGCCCAGACTGCAGGAACACAAAGCAGCATATTACATGTTCCCTAGGCCTTGTGAAACCGATGATTATGGATGCCAGGAGCATGCCAGGAACACATACATCTGAGCCTCGCCTGGTGGTTAATTGCTCAGAGAGGGTGTGTGTTTTACACTAATGCACTTGCTGGTACTATTTCTTGGAATGGAGACCTGCTAAATAAGTGCAGGGCTACATCCTTCCAAATCAATGGCATGTTAATAAATAGTTTATACATACACACACAGAAAGAAACATACACATACACATATCTACACAGATGGTAGGTAGAGCTTTGTTCTAAGATCTGGATAAAAAATGAGTTCCCTTAGCAAACCAAAAAAAATTGGCATGTTGGGTTTTAATATGTTGATATTTGGCACATAACTCATCGGAGCTATGCTTTTCTGCTACATCGATAAAAAAGTTTTTGAATAGAGTCCAAATCACTGGAAGAGAGGGAAGACCTGGGTCCCACAGCACAGTATGAGGGTCCCTGGTGCAATCGTTGGCTCTTGTGGGTGCACATCTGGGTGATCTTCACCAGGATCACATGGCAAGTTGCAGCGAGGACACAGGACTCTTGATTTCCAGTCCCAGGCTCTTTGCATCACAGATGGGTCAAGGGCAGGCCCAGGGCTGGAGAGAGCCTGGTGCATGGTGGCCAAACAGGGAAGGCCAAGTTGGCTCGGGTAGCAAAGAGCATGAGACCCTGTGGCTCATGCCAAGGGGCTGCTTCTAGAAGATCACAGTGGGTAGCTCCAAAGAGGAGTAGAGCTCTCTAAGGAAGCCATCAAGTCCAGAGGAGGGTGTTGGAAGGGGGGACACGGTGTGGGGCAGCTAGAGAGTGAAAGACCACCTGCAAGAGTGTAGAAGAAACGCCAGGCCTCCCCAGGACGGGCGCACAGAGGGGCTCCCAGCTGGGCCCAGCTGCTCCTGTGACCAGCCCGTGTTGATGGACTGGGTTATCAGCTGCTGTATGACCGCGTCCAGGAGAAAGGGCAATGGCTGGGAAAGTCCGAGGCCCTGGGGGAAGGCCCTGCTGTTGGAGGAGGATAGTCAGGGACGAGCAGCCCTGCAGGAAACCACACCCCAGGTTCTCTACAAAATTGAACCCTTCTCTGATACATTTCCCAGCTGATTCCAACACCATCGGCAAAAGCTAGGTAGGAAGGGGTGCAGCCAGACCCAGGTCCACTCGCACCTGAAGCGCTCAAGGCCGTGGCCCCAAACCCTCGCTGACAGACAGACAGCACTATTCAGAGCATCAGCCCTGAGCCAGGCTGTCGGAGTCTGGACCAGAAATGACCCCCAGAAGTCTCATGTGGTACAGGCTTTGTCACCAGCCGGGGGGGTTATTAGGAGATAGTGGAATCTTTAGGAAGTGGGACCTAGTGGAAGAAGATAGGTCACTGAGGAGTGAGTGCCCTTGAAGGACCCATTGGGACACCCCCAACAGACCCCTTCCCTCCCTCTGCTTCCTGGCTGCCCTGAGGTGACGTCTTCCTGTACCGTGCTCTCCTGCCGCCATGATGTAATGGACCGCCACAGGCCCGAGGAACTGGGCCCAGTGACTGCGGACTGAAACCCCCAAAGCCGTGAGCCCAAACAACCCTCCTGGTAAGTTCACTTTGTCAGGTATTTTGCCACAGGGACAGACAGCGACCAACACCCAGGAGAAGGACAGACTGACAGCCAAGAGAAGGATCCCGAAGCACAGGCCGAGTGCTGGGCTGGGGGCCACGTGTGCTGCTGCTGCTGCTCCGCTGAGTGGCCTCGGTTTGGTCCTTCACCATGTGACCAAGAGACCTGACAGGAACAATTCTCAGGAGGAAAAGCACATAGTAGGTGCTCACGTTTCAGAGGTCTGAGTTCATGGACAGCCGGCTCCGTTCCTCAAGGCAGAACGTCAGGGAAAGAGTGTGGCCGAGTGAATCAGTCCCAGGAGATCAGGCAGCAGAGGGACCCATCCTGCAAACACACGCCAACGGCACGTCCCCAGGACCCTCCTGTCCCGCCACACCCCACCTGCCCCCAGTGGCCACTCAGCTAATCCTGCCAGGGGACGAGTTCACTGATGGGGTCTAACCCGATCGTTTCACCCCTACATCTTCTTGCATTGTCCCAAACCTGAGCTTTTGTGGGGACACCTCACATCCCGTCCATAGCCCAGTCCCCACAGAACTTCTTCCTTGTCTTACAGCACTTGCTCCTCACCTTTTGAACAAGACGATCCCCTTCGGAATCTCAGCCAGAGCACCTTACTTCCCTGATGAATACCCTCCAGTCCCTTCCCATCCCATCAGAGGAAAACCCGAGCTCCTGACCATGGCACGTACGTGTGTCACCTGGGACCTGGCTGCTGCCTGCCTTCTCAACGTCACAGGGCACTGCCTGGTCCTTATACCCCAGCCTCAGAGAGGTCCTCCCTGTCCCCCAAAGCACCTCAAGTTGTTCACTTGCTGTCTCCAACCAGAGCATTAGTATTCCAACACTCCCCAGGCTTGACTCTCCCTGTCATTCACCCTTCCTCATGGAAACCTCTCCTGAGCAACCCAGGTTTCTTTCTAGATAAGCGTGATTCATATCTAAGATCATCTCCATCCGTTGTGAGGACCTGTATTCCCCTCCCCCACGCTGACACCCCTAGAACGTCAGCAGCTGTCTGTCTTGCTCAGGGATGTGTTCCCCGTGTCCCAGAATAGTGCCTGGCACATAGTAGGTGCTCAGTAAATAGCTAGCATATGGATGGATCAATAGATTCTCCCCATATCTGATGATCCTTTGATTTTAGATTTTCTACATCAGAGACATTCCCTAGATGCATTTCAGAGACGGTTTGTCAAGAGGCGGAAGCTTTGATGGAAAAGCACTTTGCTGAGACTGTCTCCGGCAGTGGCTATTTTTCTGCCTCATTTTCTCCTCCTCATGTGTGACAGCACAGCACCACAGTCTGCAAGTCATCCTGAGACCAGGCTGAGTCTCTCCCGGGACTGTCACGTCCACTGCATCTGGTTTACAAGCCAAACGCTGGTGTTTTTCGCGTCCTGGGGTAAACTCTAACATTTGTGTCAGATGGTTCCCGTGTCTTAGGAATTCAGGACTTAGAAAGATATTGAAAGTAGAGCCCAAGGCTAAAAGACATTCAGAGTTTCCTACACTGAAAAGGGAACTTCACCATCCCCGACAGATGGTTTCGGCATTGTGTGCCCGATGCAGGCTTCATAAGCAAGCTTCACACACAAATTGTCAGAGTCCTACATCCAGGGGATTCATGATTTAGGGCGCCAGCACCACCATTTTTACTGCGGATTCTCAGGAACGGAAGAAAGATCTTCCTTAAGAAGAAGAAGGAAGGAGGGCGTCTGCCCCACCAGCTCTCAAGATTCACTATGTAGAGCCACATCCTTGAAGCCGAAGGGGCCTTTCAGATCACTGAGGAAGAGACGAGTTTACAGTAAACCGTCTATTGGCTGGCCACGAAAGGATGGGGAGAAGGAGGGGAATGTGTGAGTTCCTAAATCTGGTCTCACATAAAATCAATTCCACGTGCACTGAAGGCTTAATAGGAAATGCAAACACAAAAACGTTCGTAAGATGGAATCGGGGAGCATTTTATAAGATTAAGATAAGAAAGAGATTCACACATACACACACACACCCCCACACACACACACACAAGACTGACAAATGTGGACCACTCTAAAATCAAGAATTCCTGTCCAAAAATTAAAAAAAGAAATTTGAGTTCTCAAAAGATATCATTAAATAAGTAAAATAAGTAAGTAGAAACTGGGAGAAAACATTGAAAGGATGCATAATCAGCAAAGGATTGGTGTCTAAAACACAGAGCAAAGACATGAAAAGGGATGTCACTGAAGAGGAAATATGGGAAAAAGGGTCTCAGTAATTAGAATGTACGTTACAAGCCGAGAGAGACACAAGATGCACTCACCAGCCTAACAGAGAAGAAGAAATCTGAGAATAACAAGAGGGAGTTGGGGGGTGCAGCAGCAGGAGCTCTGTTTTGAGGGGAGTAAGCTAATTCAGTTATTTCAGAAAATAGAATTAAAACATCTTGAAAACTAAAACTGCACCTACCACAGGCCATGTGATGTTACTCTAGGTATACACAATAGAGAAATTCATACCTGTGTGTACCAGGAAAAATAGACACATTTCCAGCTATGATATTCTCAAAACTATGAAACAACCCCAATGTCCACCAACAGAAAAAGCAAATATACAATATACAAATTCTGGTATATTCACACACTGGAATATTAGACAGCAATGAAAATGAATGTAATACCACTACACACAGTTACAAGGATTATCTTAGAAATGTAATGTTGAATTAAAAAATGAGTCTCGAAGAACAATCATTAATATATCTTTTAGAAACTCAAAAGCAAGCAGAATAAATCAATCAACATATTGTTTGATTCACAGAAATGAGGAAGTAAAACCATCTTCTAAAAATCCATGAAATGCTGATGGGATTGCAAATTGGTGCAACCGTTATGGAAGGCAGTATGGAGATTCCTCAGAAAACTTGAAATGGAACCACCATTTGACCTAGCTCTCCCACTCCTAGGTTTACACCCAAAGGTCTTAAAATCAGCACATTACAGTGACATAGCCACATGGATGTTTATAACAGCTCAACTGTCAATAGCTAAATTACAGAAACAATCTAGGTGTCCTTCAGCAGATGAATGGATAAAGAAAATGTGGCATATATACCTGTTGGAATATTACTCAGCCTTAAAGAAGAATGAAATAATGGCATTTGCAGGTAAATGGATGGAGCTGGAGAACATCATGCTAAGTGAAACAAGCCAATGCCCCAAACCAAAGGCTGAATGTTTTCTCTGATATGTGGATGCTAATTCACAATGGGGTTGGGGGTGGCTAGGGAAGAATAGAGTTACTTTTGATTAGATAGAGGGGAGTGAAGGGAGGAGAGTGGATATGGGGGTAGAAGGTAGGAGAATGAATCTGACATTATGACCCTGTGTGAATACATGATTACACAACTGGTGTGATTCTACATCATGTGCAACCAGAAGAATGAGAAATTATACTCCGTTTACATATGGTGTGTCAAAGTGCATTCTACTGTCAGGTATAACTAATTAGAACAAAAAAAAAATCCATGACATGATAACCACAAACTTCAGAATTCAAACGATCAAAATAGTGGGCCGTGCTGATCCATAAAGACTTATAGGGAGAATACAGATAATTTATTGGTAAAACTTTAATTCTTAATTCATGTGGTGCATTTCCTCATCGGGCTTTACTACTCTACTATACAGACACTACATATGTTTTGTACATATTAAATATCATTTAATAAAAAATTAAAATATTGAGAAAGAATATGAAGCAAAGCTGTGTCTGGTTCCAAATGTCATCTTCCGTAAAAGACATTTGACATTTGAGGGCATGTTTGGGCCGGGTAAGGCCAGATGCATTAGAGTTGTAGAATCATTGCTGATTATTCATTCAACAAAAATTAGGGAGCACCTGCCCTGTGCCCCCAGGGATTGGTCACTAAGCAGAACAAACTTGGCCTTGGCTTTTGCTCTTACAGAACTAGGGGTCCACTGCTGACCAGAGGCCTAGAGCCCAGGTGCCTACCCCACGTCCTCCTTCCTGGGTGAAAGAACTCCTCTCTCTCCCTCCTCTGGGCTAATGTCTTCTAAGAAGAGTAGAAAAGAATGAGGGGTCTTGGAAGGGGGTCTAGAATATTCCTCCCAGACAAAGACCACCCTGGAGGGAGGACTAGTTTGGCCACCAGACTGTCTCCCGACATCACTGAAGCCCTGAGCCTTTCTAGGTAGCTGGCCGGTATCATTTGTTTGGAACACAGCAGTTTGATTCCGGATGCTGACACTGTGGTCGAAATGTGAATCAACGGTTTCGAGCTGTGGTTTTCACTAGTGTGATGTGTAGCGTGTCCCAGACCCTGTCCTTCTCAATGCCCTGGTGTATTTGAGTCACTTACCCCATAACTCCTGGTCTCCCTTGATGTGCCCAGTTCTCCCCCCATCCTGACCTGCCTGCCACTCACGGTCAGAGTCTGTTGACACTGAGCAAGTTCTCCATGAAGGGAAGTGATGTCTGATGGTCTCACTCGCCAGACAGCACTAGATATTATATTTCATTCTTCTTTAAGGCTGAGTAATATTCCATCATGTATATATGCCACATGTTCTTTATCCATTCATCTGTTGAAGGACACCTAGGTTGTCTCCATAGTTTAGCTGTTGTGAGTTGAGCTGTTATAAACATCGATGTGGCTATGTCACTGCAGTGTGCTGATTTTAAGACCTTTGGGTGTAAACCTAGGAGTGGGAGAGCTAGGTCAAGGGTGCTGTCAAACCTGCTGGGACACACCAAGAGGAATCCTACCCTCCCCTGTGCTGAGGGGGAGGACCAGCTCTCCTAGACCAGTGACTGCGGGAACAGGAACGACGTCTGCTCCTTTCAGCTGGAGAGGTTCCCTCCTCTGAGGCTCAAGGGGTAGCTAGAGGAGACGGCTCGAGTCCTCATCATTCAGGTCTGTTCAGTCAGCTTTTCACCAAGACAAGAACCATTTCTGAAGAGGAAAAGCTTATTTGGCTTATGATTCTAGAGGTCATGGTCCATAGATGGCCAGCTCCACTGCTCTGGGCCCAAGGTGAGCAAGACCTCCTGGTGGAGGAGTGTGTGGTTAATAGCCAATTGGTCAACACAGACCAGTGGGATCTATCAGACAGCATGAAAAATAATGTTTTAAAAAACTATTCCATCACATAAATGAAAAAGCAGAACCCCACATGATAGATAGTTCATCATTGATATTTCATGGAGCAATAATCCATGCTCTCTGTACATGCACATACACTTTGCTTAGAAAAAAGCTAGAATGACTGCTTTCGTCAGCTTTCTCACTGTGTGACTGAGGGATCTGAGCAGAACAGATGTAAGGAGGAAAAGGTTATTTGAGGGCTCACACTTCCAGAGGTCTTAGTCCATAGAAGGCCATTCCTCATGGCTCGAGGTGGGGCTGAACATCATGGCGGGGGAGTGTGGCACAGTGTGGCAGAGTGTGGCAGAGTGTGGCAGCTCACACCAGGAAGCAGAGAGAAACTGCACTCTGCGGATACAAATATACACCCAAAGCCACGCCCCAATCCCCACCCCCTCCCGCCACACCCCACCACTTAAGTTAACCCCATCAGGGATTAATACAGTGATTAGACTAAGACTGTAACCCTCCAGACCTTCTTGCTTTGCCTCACAGGTGAGCTTTCAGGGGACACCTCACATCCAAACCGTAACAATGACGTGCGCTAAAATATCAACTGGAGTCATTTCTAGGGGGTAAAATTCTGGATATTTTTACTTCCTTTTTTATATTCATTGGTTTTATTTTTCCAAATTTTAATAATGATGATTTGTTATTTTATACCAAAAAAAAAAAGAATCTTGCTTAAAAGATGCTCGGAAGAACTTATAATAATATGGAAAATGTGCTTTGTTGATAAGGAAAAGAAGCAAGATATTATATCATCCACAAAACCATATTTAGAAATCAATGATTGGAATGGTTGCGAAACTCTAGTGAGACTCTCTATTTTTCTAATATATTACTCATTTCCACCATGAGTGATTAGACATGCATGATTTTCTAAAATAGGTGAAAACTGGGAGGAAAAAAGTTCTGATGCCTCTCTGTGCGACTCAGCTCTCTGGCCCCTCCCCACCGAGCTGGGGAGCCTTGAGCCTTGTCCCCTCCATACCCTCGCAGGGCCGCAGGGCCGCAGGGGCAGGTTCTGACCTCCGTGGCCTCAGGGCACTCCCACTGCCCCCCCCCCATGGCTTCTCACCTGCCCTTTGAGGTTGACCCCTCTCCTCCTCTCCCTCCCATTCCATTACCACTGTGATTCATGGAAGGCGATCAATAAATGTGAAAAACAATTGATCTTCTTCTCCCCTCCACCCTCTTCTTTCTCTGACCTGCTAACGGGAATCCAACCAGAGAGGAAGTGCAGCTGCTTTCCTGGTGGGCCCTGGGCCGCCTGCCTTCTCCCCCCTGCAACATGCAGCAATCCAGGGCTCTCCATCAACTCGGCAGATGTGAGAACCTCCCCTGGCTCACAAGCATCTGTGCTGGGTTCCTCTCGTCTATGTCTTCTCCTGCAAAAATCCCGACCCAAGCTTCTCACCCAGAGCCAGCTGAGGCGCAGGCTGCAGCTGCCTCTCCCTGTCCTGGGAGAAGAGACCACAGCAGCTGGTTCAACAGTCTCCATGGTGCACCTCACAGCCTCAGCTTAAGAGGATGCTCAAATAGACTCGCATTTCACTCTAGAGCCCTGGTCCCTTTATCTCAAAACACAGCAGCTCAGAGCATTCATGGGACCAGAATTGTGTGGGAACCCCCACCAAACCACCTCCCTCTGGATTTTACTTCCCTACAAGGCAGAGCCTTAGCATTTACAGGTTTAATATTTGCTTTTTTGACTCAGGAGGGCTATTACTCAAAGTAATTTTCAATTTTATGAAGGCATAGATTTGAATTGTTTGTGCTGCATGGTGGACAAGGCCAAACAAAATCACAGTGGTAAATTATGTAATGCTCATTTAGAAGGGAAACTGAAGGACCAAGAGTTGAAGTATGTGCCCTTAATGTGCCCTTAAAGAGTCTGGTCCAGATGTGTAGAGAAGCTGTCTTAATCTGTTTTGTATTGCTATAACAAAATGCCTGAGACTGGGTATTTTGTAAGAAAAGAGGTTTAGTGAGCTCAGTTTTAGAGTCAGGAATCCCAAGATCAAGTGGCCTCATTTGCTAACTCTGGTGAAGGCTCTCTGGCTGCATTAAAACATGGTGGAACATTTTTTCATATACTTGTTGGTCTATTGTATATCTTCTTCTGAGAAGTGTCTGTTCAGCTCCTTAGCCCATTTATTGATTGGGTTGTTTGTTTGTGGTGTTTTCTTTGGTGTTAAGTCTTTTTGAGTTCTTTCTATATCCTGGAGATTAGTGCTTTATCTGACATGCATGTGGCAAAAATTTGGTCCCAAAATGTAGGCTCTCTCTTCACCTCATTGATTGTTTCTTTTGCTAAGAAGAAGCAAAATAGTTTGAATCCATTCCATTTATTGATTCTTGATTTTATTTCTTGTGCTTTAGGGATCTTGATAAGAAAGTGAGGGCCTAATCCAAAGTGATAGAGATTTGGGCCTACTTTCTCCACTATTAGGCACATGGTCTCTGGTCTAATTCCTAGGTCCTTGATCCACTAGGAATTGAGTTTTGTGCATGGTGAGACATAGGGGTTTAATCTCATTTTGTTGCATATGGATTTCCAGTTTTCCCAGCACCATTTGTTGAAGAGGCTATCTTTTCTCCAATGTATGTTTTTGGCACCTTTGTCTACTATAAGAAACTGTATTTATATGGGCTTGTCTCTGTGTCTTCTATTCTGTACCATGGGTCTACATGCTTATTTTGGTGCCAATACCATGCTGTTTTTGTTACTATGGCTCTGTAGTATAGTTTAAGGTCTAGTATTGTGATGCCTCCCTTTTCACTCTTCTTGCTAAGGATTGCTTGGACAATTCTAGTTCTCTTATTTTTCCAAATGAATTTCATGATTGCTTTTTCTATTTCTATAAAGAATGACTTTGGGATTTTAACTGGAATTGCATTGACTCTGTAGAGCACTTTGGGTAGTATGGCCACTTCGACAATATTAATTTTGCCTATCCAAGAGCATGGTAATTAGAGAAATGCAAATCAGAACTGGGGATGTAGCTCAGTGGTAACATACTTGCCTGGCATGTGTGAGGCCCTAGGTTCGATTTTCAGCACTCCATGTAAATAAATAAAATAAAAGCCTATCAACAACTAAAAAAGAAAAAAAAATGACAAAAGAGAGAGAGAGAGAGAGAGAGAGATGCAAATCAAAACTACTCTTAAGATTTCATCTCACTCCAGTCAGAATGCCAGTTATCAAAAATATAAACAACAATAAGTGTTGGCGAGGATATGAGGTAAAAGGCACATTCATACGTTGCTGGTGGGACTGCAAATTGGTGCAACCAATCTGGAAAACAGAATGGAGATTCCTTAGAAATCTTGGAATGGAACCACCAATTGACCCAGCTATCCCACTCCTTGGTCTATACCCAAAGGACTTAAAATCAGCATATTATAGTAATTCAGTCACATCAATGTTTACAGAGCTCAACTCACAATAGCTAAATTGTGGAACCAACCTAGATGCCCTCTAATAGATGAATGGATAAAGAAACTGTGGTGAATATACACAATGGAATGTTACTCAGCATTAAGAGAGAAGGAAGTCATGGAATTTGCAGGTAAATGGATGGAATTAGAGAAGATAATGCTAAGTGAAGTTAGCCAATCCCCCCAAAACAAAGGCTGAATGTTCTCTCTGACAAGTGGATGCTGATCCATAGTCGGGGGGGGGGCAGGGAATGGAGGAAATGTGATTGGCAAAGGGGAGGGTGGGGTGGGGAGGGGACATGGGGGCAGGAAAGTGGTGGAATGAGATGGACATCATTACCCTAGGTACATGTGTGACTGCACACATGGTGTGACGCTCCGTGGTATACAACCAGAGAAATGAAAAGTTGTGCTGCCATTGTGTACAATGAATCAAAATGCATTCTGCTGTCATAGAGACCTAATTAAAATAAATAAATAAACTCAAAAAATACATGGTGGAGAAACACAAAGGAACCAGCCCCATCTGTCAGGGCCAAGAACATGGAGTGGTCTGTATAACAACTCACTCTTGTAGCCCTAACCTAGCCCACAAGAGCTAGAACCCCAGAGGACGTCATTAACCATTCATGAGGGTGGTGCTCCCACGATCCAGTTCCCTCCCGCTAGACTCCCTCCGCGTTGTCAAGAGCCCATCAGCTCCACACGGCCTCACTAGGCACCCAGTTTCCAGTGTGGGAACCCCATCCACACCCCAGGAGGAGCATTAGCCATAGTTAGAACAGAAGTTGATCTTTATTTTTCTTTTTCATTTTTCACTGTCATAGCTTCTTGCCCCTCACCAATTTCCAACACACCTGAGGGCACATCATAGTTCATTCGTGCCTTTCAACTACAAGTCTTGCCTTGGCGCTCTCTATTCCCACGATCGTATTCTGTAGAATTCAAATCACTCACATGGTAGAATGATCCCAGACCATCACAGGGTGGATCCTGCAGGCAACACTGCCCCTGGCAGGCATCCGCCAGGGGCATCTAACCGCGGTGGTCAGGTGGACCTGTGCTCACCCCATTCATTTTTTTTTCTTCTGATCCCACCTGCCTCCATCTAGCCCCATAGTTCCCTCTCTGGCCCTTGGGACCTAAGCCTCCCTCTCATATCTCCGGTTGGCCTCTGTGGTTGATAAGCATGAAGCACCCGGAGGGAGGACATGCCACCCTGGGCCCCAGCCCACTTCACTCACCCAAGAGCCGCCCCGTGGACCCTGGGAGGAGGAAACCCTCACATTCTGCATGAAGAGTCCACACCTCCTTTTGGAATGGAGAGCACAATTCCTTCTCTGTGTGTGTGTGTGTGAGACGAGAATTTCTTCATGCTTAGTTTACCAGTCAAGTAGTAAGTGGAGGAAGCCAAACAGATGGACGGCAAGTCATGCCCCGGTGTATGGGGGAGGATGAGTCAGAAAGTGGAATGAGGAAGGACATTTGGGAATGAAGCAGGAAGAGACCAGTCACTCGATGAGATGGAGCCAAACTCGGCCAGTCCCCGGCTGGTCATGGAAATTCTGTCATTGCAAAGCCCTCCCTGTAGCCCAATGGGCGAAGACACAGGTGTCTTGGTAGTGCTGTCACAGAGGTCAGTGTTTCATTGTCTAGGAAGATGTCGCCACTTCCTGGAGGCTGGCTTAGGATGGAACAGGAGGGGAGTGGGCACCTGGAGCAAGGAGGGGCTGTTGAGCCAGGTGGAGGCGAGAGCCCCAGAGTGAGGAAGCGGCCGGCCTTCAGCAGAACCTGTGCATATTCTCCAGGGTCAACCTATACCTTCTCCTCTTTTGCTTTCTTTGGTATCTTCTTTTTCCTCCTCCCCTGTCCTGCTCTGCATCTCTTCCCTTTCTCCAGAAACTGGTCCCCATTCCAGGCACAGGGCCTGTGGGTTTCTCGATTTGTCTGCCTCCCAAGTTCACTGGGACACAAGGACTTGGCGGAATGGTTTCCATATAGGCCTCCTCTAGCGTTGTCAAGTTCAACAGCTCTGTCTTTCTTCCCTCCTTCCTGGCTCCTCTCTTGGCTCCCCCTCACCTCCCTTCTTCCCTCCATCCTTCCTTTAGTATTTGTTAAACACCTATTTATGTGCCAGGCCTGGGGAGTCACATGGACTTTCTCCTTTCATTCAAAGTACACTTCAAAAGCGACTCCCAACCTTAAAGAGCAGAAAACACAGGAGGGTTGATTCTAGCTCATTGGCACGGTGTGGGTAAGTGCCCGCCAGGTGTTAAAGGCTTGGTCCCCAACATCACACTAATGGGAGGTGGTGGCACTTTAAGATCTGGAAGTCTCCCGGTCACATGGGGTGTGCCCTAGAGAGGGATATTGGAACACTGGCCTCTCCCCTTTCTCCTTTGCTCCTCAGCTGCTATGAGGTGGGAAGCTTTCTGCAACATGTGCTCCCCACTGTGATGTGCTACTACCACAGACCCCTAAGCACAGGGCCACCTGACCACAGCCAGAAACCTCCAGATCCGTCATCCAGAATCAATCTTTCCTCTTTTTAAGCTTGTTATCTCAAGTATTTTTGTTACAGTAACGGAGTCTGGTCTGGCTAAAATATTTATTTCTTGGCTCCTCCTCATTTACCCTCAATCAATTAAATTATGTGCAGTGTCTCTGCTGATAAAATGGGAACAGTAGTGAAATAAAAAATTCTTATTCTTTTTTTTCACTCACAACCTTGAAGAAAAGAGTCTATTCTTTCATCTATAGAAGCATATTCATTTGCATTCTTCTAGGAAACTCTAGAAAACCAAGTACTATTATTAAATGTACCACTGAAAGATTCAAATTCAGAGAATGTCTATTTTGTATCCCAATGCTTTGCTGAATCTACCCTAGAGATTTCTTATAATAATATCTCACATCAAAGTAAATTAATTCATTCTTCTAATTTAATGTGAGAGTATTTAGGTATATATGTGATTTTAGTTTTCTCTGGCTCATACTTTGAAAAAGAGTTTTTTAAAAAAAAAAGACTGCTTTTTCCTCTAGAACTTACATTGTCTAAAAGTTATTATGTCACATAAAGCATGAGTTGTACCAAGGATTTATAGGTGTTTTTGAGTGGCAGCATGTCATGCTAGAATGAGGATTCGATTCAAAGTTCTTACAGAATATTACTGTTGATGAATTCTGTGTCTTTTAAAGTTAAGTTTCTTTTGCTAGTCGGCACTGGAAACCAACTCTAAATGATCATTACACTTTTTTTTAGGAAGAATTCATTGGAAGGACATGGGGGCATCTTGTGAAACTGAAGAAAGAGATGGATATATAAGACTACCAGGAAGCCTGACAGTAGCTTTTGGCACTTGGCATCAGGAGATTGGGGAAGTTCTTCCACTGGTCCTTCCCCTCATGGACCTAACTTCAATGCTCTGTTCTGAATGTCAAACTCTTGAGAGACTGAAAACCTCAAACTCGAGACCAGAAGACAGAGCTGGCAGTCTCCAGGCCTCACCAAGAAGAAACCCACCAGCAGAGGACAAGGGCTCAGTCAGAGCCCTGGGGGCCTCCCCCAAACCACAGCCATTCTCAGAACAGGGCAAGGTCAAGAAGGCTGGAGAGTCCCTCCCAGAGGCTCGGCCAGGAACTTTTCAATTCTTTCTGTGAAAACCAGAAGTTGGACTAGAACATTCCTAAGATCTCTTCCCGCTTCTGGATCCTGTGGCTAAGGGTTTCTAGCACTTCTTGAAAGTAGTAATGAAAATCTTTAGACAATTTTCAGTATTTCCAAAAATGTAACAGAAATAGTTTGTTGGCAATACGTTTGCTCTCTAAACACACCAACACATCATGTTTTGATTTAAGGCCTAGAATTGTTTTGACCCAGGGGAATAACAGTGGTCATATACTGATCAGAAGCTCTGACTGGCAGTTAATTTTGATTAACAGAAGATGGGAAAACAATCATTATTTAATCAATGTAGCTTGATTAAAAGAAATGTCTTGTGAGATTCCTTGGAAGTGAAAGGCATGGGCATCCTTAATCTGTGTTGTAAAAAGAAGCTTAATTTATTTGTGACAAGTTGTAATACATTGTTTCACCCATACCTCAGACTTATAAGAGAATTATGGAAACTAGGAATTTGCAGCTACTTCTACTCAACCCCTGGAATAAGAAGCCCATATGCATTTAACCATTGAGGTCAACATCCAAAGTGAGTGAGAAGAATTTTAGCAGAAATCCTTTGAAAGAAAAATGTTAATGTTTCCTTCAAAAAAAAAAAAAGCTGTCATTGATGCATTTTGCTCTCTCTTAAGGAACTCAAAAGGAGAACTTGAAATCTAATAAGCTTGTGTTATTTTTTTCTTTTACTGTGGACCCTAACAATTAAAACATGTTAAAATGACACAGAAACATATATATTTTTCTGTCTTAAATGTTCTGAATGAATTTTGACCTAGAAAGTTACACCATCATTTGATAAACAGCAGAAAAGAAACTGATCTCAATCTTGCACCAACTTAGCTATCAAGACATGCAGTTTCTAACTGACTTCTAGTCAATCACGTTCTTCCTGTAACTAGTATTGTGTGTGTGGATGAGTTCACGCTCCTTCTGAGTTTCAGTTTCCTCCTTTGTCGACTGAGAATCTGAAATCTGTGGCTCTCATTTTCTGCATTTCAAAAAATAGCTTGCATTGCTTGATCACTTTCTGATGGGATCACTGTGATTATCTATACACAGTGTGCCTTTTAATCCTCAGCGACAAAAGACCAGTTTCATTAAAAAAAAAAAGAAAGAAAGAAAGAAAGAAATGATGCACAGTGAGGTCAATCCAGGGAGCAACAGAGTCAGAGCTGAACCAGAAAGGCCTATGAGCCCGACCCACTCGGGCTCTGGGCACTTCCCAGCATCCCCTGCCCCAGCTGCTTTACGGTACTCTGAGCAGACGCTTGCATGTGCGGTTCTTTTCATCTTCCCCCCCCCCACATCATCCCTAATCACCTAAGTTACTTGTCTCCAAACCGCCTGTAATTTGTCTTCATCTTTCTAGAACTGAAGAGAGGAGACAATGCGCCTTCCAGGTGCAGTTTCCTTTGGGACACCTAAACAAGAAGATAAACTTCTTTCATCAATGTCCTAAGAAGTCTCCTGCAGAAGAATAGATGACCTGTCTGAATGGTGTGGCCAGAGGGCAGAAAAGTACAGGACTCGAAGAGAGCCAGGTCCCTGGTGGAGATAACTGACAAGTGAAGGGGCTGGGAAACAAATCTAGGGGAAAAGATTAAGGAAACTGGGATTTGCTTACCTAAACCTAATAAAACCAGTAAGTCCTGGGAGACGCTCCTCCATAGGATGCTCAGGAGTTTTTTTTACACATCTTACAAGCAAGGTGCTAATGGACTTCTGTTCCAGATTGCCTTTACTAGAATGTTTATATAGCAAACAGCCCGGAAGATAGAGACAGGGTCCCACTCCAGAACACACTAGGAATGTCTATTGCCCATTATAAAAGACTTGGGTTCCCTAAGCTTAGAATTTCTCTTCTAAAACGGAATTCACTGTGTGTACAAGTGTCATCTGGCTATCTTCACTCTCATGGTGTGGGAATTGGGGCTTATACATGTAAATTGGCCATCTTGTTACTCCATTTGCTAGAAGTGATAAAATGTATCATCTCTGATACAGGAATATCATGTTTTGTGCCAACTTACAACAATAACACTTCAGCTTTAGTAGAGTAAAAGTAGACTCTTCAAAGCCGTTGGCATTAATAGATTTGAAAACAAATTTCAATTTAAAAAAAAAAGAATTGTACGTCTTCAAAGAGAAGTCAACAAATTTTATTCCTCCCTTCATGAGAACTCATGATATTGTCTTACACTATAGGAAGAAATGTGGATCCAGTCTTCTAGAAGGTTAAATTTGCTAATACTACTATGGCTTGTCTAAGGCAATTGTGGAATCTCTTATCCTAGAAGATTTTAAAGAATAATACAGATACCTATACATGTTATTCAGGCCAGGCCTAGATACATCTGAATGTAAAGGCAAAGGCAAATACTAGTATGGCTTTTTTAATATATAATGTCTTTTTAAAAAAACCTGTCTCCACGCAAAGGACCTTAGCTTGATTCTTTTTTTTTTCATATGAAATATCCATAACACATAAGGCTTTCTTCAATGTGTTGGCTTAAAGTTGATCAATGCGAGTGCAAGATCTCATGATTCCCATGACCCAGTGAACCTCCTGGATAAGGCATTCTCAAGAGGTGAATCCTCCCACTGTAGCTTTGAGTCTGCCTGATAGGTTCAGGCAGAATGACGACAGATGATAGTCTGATGATAGATTCAGAAGATGACCAGAGTGCAGAGCAGAAGTGCAAATCACCAGGGACCCAGAAACTTTATGATCCCTCCTATCTTCTCTCTCTGTCCTCCCCAAAATATCCTCCCAGGGATGACTTTAGTACTATCTCGTTAAGTGATTGGGCAGCTCCAATGATGCATCATTTCCCAGGTGCCAGCAGATGACTCAGAGGATAATAATGACAGCCTGGCGCTCTGAGAGCCACAGAAGGTCTTAAATGCCCACTTCCTTGCTAATCACAGGACTTCCAACGGCCACTTTACATACATCCTTTCTGATGAGGATTCAAAGAATGCCACCTCCTACACACGTCTACTCTATTAGCACTATTTTAATTTTGTGCAAATCTTTTCCTTTTTCAGAGTACTGTTATCTCCTTTGATACAAATGGCACTTCACAGGCGGGGCAAATATTAGCAAATCCATCTTACAGATGAAGAAATTGAGGCTTATAGGGGTGAGATGGATTGCTTGAGGCCACAAGGTTGCTGCTACCATTTAGCTACAAGCTGCTTCCACCAAAAAATTCAGTGTAGGACAATGCAGTAATAGTCAGAGGTGAAATGATTAGATTATGAGACCTTTGACCTAATCAGTGGATTAATCCTTTGATATGGATTAACTAGGTGATAACTATAGGCAGATAGAGTATCACTGGGGCCATGACTTCAGGGTTTATATTTTGTACCTGGTGAGTAGAAGTCTGTCTGTCTGTCTGTCTCTCTCTCTCTCTCCCCCACCCCCTTCCTGACTGTCATGTCCTGAGAGACTTTCCTCTGCCATACAGTTCCATCATGGGGCCCAGAGCTGTGGAGTTGGCCAACTTCAGCTATGGACTGAACTTCTGAAACCATGAACCACACTAAACATTTCCCCTCTAAGTTGTTTTTATCAGATATTTTGTCATAGCAACACAAAGCTGACTAAAATAGTTGGGATGATGTGGAACTGCTGAAATTTGAACCCAGATTCCTGACTTCAGGTCTGGGACCCCTTCTGTACGTCCTCCAAGAGGAGGGTGCAGGCAAGAGCCAAAGGTGAAGTGTTTCTATTTTGCAGAAAGAAAAGAATCAAGTGACTTGTCCAAGGTCACATACTGTGTAAGCTAAAGTGGGACCAAAACCAGAACCAAGGTCCCCTGAGTCTGTGGTCCTCCCTCCTTTTCAATGACTTGGCCTTGCCATATGAATGAGAATTCACATTTGAGAAGAAAATCATCACGGAGAGGCTGAGCACCTGACTGACTCCCCAGAGTCTGGACTCAGCACTTACAGAAGGATTCATCTGTCCTTGGTCTCTCACAAAACAGGTTCCCTCTGGCTTCACGGTGGTGGTTGGGCTTTGGCAGACCAACTAGAATATGAGTCCCAGCTCTGATATTTACTCTCCATGAGCGTTGGGACAAATGACTTCATCATTCCAGTCTTTGGTCCCCTCTTCTGTAAGATGGGATGATAATAGAGACCATGTCACAGGGATATCATGAAGAAATGCAATGAAATATACAGAACACTAAATAAATTAAAACCACTCTTATCAGTCATGAAGTGAGGAGTTGGTAGAAGGTAAGAGGTCCCAAGGGAAAAGGAGAGAGAAGATAAATAAGATTGGTGACTCTGACAATGAGGCTTGCCCTAAGTGTCCTAGCCACAATGTCCAGAGCATTTGCTGAGAGCAGAAATGGGAATACCGCCCTCAATTGTCTGGGAAGCCCTGGCCCCTGACTTACCAGAGCTGGCTTAGCCGCCAGGAAATGATATGGCTCTGGGAAGCGGCCGTGAGTCAACCTGGTCTCTCCCCTGCCTCTGCCTCTGCCCCTGAGATCCCTTTCACATGGCAGCAGTGCCCAGCACAGTCTGGCAAGCGACAGGGCCCCAAACCCAGCTCCAGCCTCCATCACCAGAAGAAAGCCCCATTTTCTATTGATTGGGGCAATCAGCTGAGCCCAGGAGAGACACAGGGCAGGTGGACTAGCCTCCTTCAGTGGACACTCTGCTCACCTGGCTCAAGGCATCTAACCATCTCAAAGAAGCCTGGGGAGAATGTTTACAGACACAGAAAATAGAGTCTTGATTCTTCTCCAAACCACCCAGTTCATCTAATGCACCATTTCCATGGCATTTATAGGAAAAAAAAGCAGTGGGAAATATTAGCTGTTGGATCCTTTGTTGAAAAAAATTTTTTTTTTCTTAAAGCTGACAGGGACTTGTTATTCATCTGCAAGATGAGCTCAGGCCTTAGACTGGTTCCTTCACCTACCGGATGACCAGATGGAGAGGAACCCTGCAAAACACTGCAGACCCAGGTGACCTGAAAGGTTTGGAGCAATCTACTTCAAATATGAGCTTTTAGCACAGGAGAAAGATACCCGTCAGAGGTCAAATGCCATGAACAGCACCATGGAAGTGCATCTTTCAGAACAGAAAGAGATTATGCTACTGCAGCATGCTTGGGCCTGACCACTCCCATACATTCATTATACACCAGCCCCCACCCCCTAAAACATCCTCTCTCTCATGTGCGTCCCCCCATCACTTCATCTTGGCGGTTCCGTTCAAGTCCCATTTGTCCCATCTGGTCCTCCAACAGCATTGTCCTGAGTCACCAGTATCCCTCATCCCAGTCCTCCAAACTGGGCTGTCTGTCATTCCTCTAAGGGGCTCTTGACTCATAAAAGTCAGAGCTAGAGAGGACTTTTAGAAAAAAAAAATCGCTCTATTTTCTTCATCTTATAGACAGGGATGTGGAGACCCAGAGAGACACAGGACTTGCCCAAGCTTTACCCACCTAGGGTTGGAGAACTGGACCAAGGAGGCCAGTGTCCTGAGTACAGAGAAACGCAGTGCTCTTCCTAGCACAGCCTCCTGGGAAGGCCTCCCGCAGAGGGCTGAAAAGGGGGCCATGCTTCCCCCAAGCCTATGCCTCGTCTTTAAGGGAAGAGAAAAGCTGAGTAAAGTTAATGTCCATCCACCTACTTCTCTGGAAGGAAGTCTCAGAGAACAAAAACCTCTCTCTAAAGTAGGCAGTTCAACCCCCAGGGCCACATGAGCCATTAGAAATAGCAGCTGATCTCCCACATTCTAAAAAGCTTGCAGAGAAATCAGGCAGGATCTAAAAGAAGTCGCTCATCTGTATAAATAGAGGACAACAAAGTCAAGCTGGGGAGGGGTGGGGACAGAAATCCTTCCGGCTCTCAAGTTCCCTGATTCCAGGACTCTTGGAATGGACAGGATTTGGCCTGGAGAACAGAAGGCCAAGGAAGCAAGACTTTCGTAATGGGGCTTTTCAAAGGGTTATAGACAGACAAGACGAGAAAAAGATGAAGGTAAAAGAAATAGGCTCCCGTTACATAAGGAAGATCCAGATCAGACATCCCTGAGAACCCCTAAACTGTGAGAAGCAAGAGGCAGGAAATCAAGAAAGGAAACAAGGCAGAGAAATCCAACGTCTTGACCTTGGGAGCTCCCTTCAACCCGGGAGGGCAGTGCAGCTGAGAACCTTCTTCCACCAGGGAGTTCAATTATGAATTTCCTGGGAGTGAGCCGTCCTTAACAATAAGACCCAGGTTCTCCACGGAAATCCAGGCCCCCTGGAGTGGTCTGCTGGCTGCCTACAGGGGTCAGTCTGTGCAGCAGAACTGGGGGATAAGGTCGTGGGGAGGGTCAGAGAATGTTCCAGCAACCAAGGGCTCCCTTTTGTTCTTTTCTCTCCCCCTCTCCCTTTTCAGCGTCCATGTTAATGAAAATAAGCCTGCACAGCTTCTTCTTCAGCCCAAGAATTCGTTCAGAGCAATTTGAAGCCAATTGAATGAACAGGAATAAACGAGCCGATATTGCAGTTTATGGCTGGCTGCTCCAAGACCCCAGGCAGCGATTAGAGGCCCTCGGTCCTTTTTATGCCCACAGCAAGAAGACGGGTGAACGCTGGTCCACTTAGGAGCTCTAAACCGGAGGTGCGTTGGTGAGGAATAAGATGGGTAATTATAGTCTGTGTTAATACCGGGACGGTGGCTTTGCTACCTGGACCTGAGAAATCATTAAGTGATTGAGTAAAAAGATTGAAACAGTGGGAGGCAGTGATTGCTTTGTTAGGCCCATGGACAGACAGGAGCGAAGAGTCCCCGTGGGAGGGAAAGACAATTGGTACTTCTGGTCAACCCTGGCTACTGCTGGACGGAGGCTGGCCCAACACTGATTCACTCTCCCTAAGCAGCAGGGGAGATAAGTGTGACTCACTCACAGGCACACACACACACACACACACACACACACACACACACAGGCACACACACATTTCCTTGAAATGTCGCTTGCTCTCTGTTCCCCTTCCTCCTCCACTCCCACTGCTGGGAAGTGACCCTGAGGGCCTCTTCCCCAGGACAGAGAGAAGGGACAGGTTTACAGCCCTCTTTCTAGGATGTGTCACCAGCTCATTCTTGTGGCCAAGGATATCAATTTCCAAGGTGGCTGTCCAGGATTCTGGGAATGTTTGAGAGGTGGAATCCACAGTCTTGAACTCAGAACTAGAGAAAAGTGTTGCACAGTTATGGTTGACCTTGACTGAGCACCTAAACGTCAGTGGAACATTTTAGAAAGAGGCCCTTGGGATCCGTACAAAAAGAAGAAATGCAGTCTTTATCAGGATACCCTATACCCTGAGGCATTTTGTTCCCCTCCACTATTCTGAGAATAAAATCAAAGATAGTGTTTTCTCTAAAACTCCCACCACATACCTACTTTGTTCTGCTTTGTAGCAGCTGCACTGAGGCTATAAAAATGAATAAGGTTTAGTTTCCTGATCTCAAGAAACTAAAGGCTTTTAATGGAGACAGGTAAGTAAACATATCATTTCTATCAATACCCCAGAAAATCCCTTGTTGGAAGTGGGTACACGGTGTTACAGGAACACAGAAGAATGCACTGAATCCAGCCACAGGCTTGATGTGTTTCTCAAAGGCAAGGAGGAATAGTGAGTCAAAAAGAGGAGACCAGACTGTGCTGGTGGCTCTGGCAGAGAAAACAGCACCAGCAAAAGCAAGAGGCGGGAAATTGCAAGGTTCATGTCGGGGAAGAACTGCTGGCCCAGCACTAAGAAAACATAGAACTGGTGCAGATCGACAGGCAACATGGGATCCGCAGCAGGATTTTTCAGTAAAGATGAAGAGCCATTGAAGGGTTTCAAACTGGTGGGTGAGGGGTAGGGGAAGAAGTGAGGTGTAACCAGATTTCAATTTTTAGACCATGGATTTGAGGAAGTCTTGGGGCAAGGAGACCAGTTAGGAAGCTATGGCAAAAGTCCAGTCCCGAGGAGGCATGATGAGGTCTGCCCTGGGTCTGACTTCAGGATGGAGAGAAGGGGAAGGATTTGGGGGATCTTCAGGACAGTGAGTGGGTGCTTGATTGGATATGGGTCATGATGAATTCACAAGAGTAAGGATGGCCATCAGACTCCTGGCCTGGATGAGACTGGCTGGATCTGACCAAGAGGAAGACAAGGCTTGGGAGAGGCTTGGGGCTGGTTCCATTTGACAGAGGAAGCCCCAGGGCCTGGAGCTATCCTACTGGAGAAATTCTACAGAAATGTTAAAGCCTAGATCCCCGTCGCAGTGCAGCTCAGTGGCTTAAGAAAGGCATTCGACGCCTGGCTGCTTCAGCTTCCCTATATGTAAACTGGAATACTCACTCTCCTCGACTCACCTTCTGCAAATAGACTGTGGAAACCAAATATGAAAATGTATTTCAAGCACTTTAGAAATAAAGTTGCTATATAAATACAATGGATTTAAAGTCTCTGTGCTGAGCATTCCCTGGTTTCCTATTGCTGCAAAATAATTTAAGATGCTGAACTCATTTTGTGATTGTTCTGCTTTTCATGAGTTTTAATGTGTGTTTGAAAGATATACAAGTTCAAAAGTGCCATTTGCTTGACTTTGACTCGTTCACCCTTTGGTGTGGTGGAAGAATACGGATGCATATGGAACAGAATATATGTACCTGGAGCTGGGAGACCTCTTGGAGCAATGTCCTCACTTTACATATGAGGACACCATGTCCAGACAGGGAAAAGAATGCACTGGAAGAGCATGGGTCGCTAGTGGCCAAGCAGGTCCTGCATGCAGACCCTCCGACCTTTACTCTAGTCCTCCCCACCTGGCAGGGTAGGTATCAGCTGCAGTGCCATAGCCAAGGCACTCCCACCCCAGTCTAGGTGGCCTCCTGTGTACCTCTGTTCTTCTGCATGAAGAAAGAGTTCTCTGGAATAATGGCTGCAAAGCCCTCTGAAGTTCCAAAGAATTAAATATATATAAATATATATATGGCCCAGACTAATGAGTCTCTCTCTCCTCATTTCAGGGCCAGAACATTTCTAGAGTTAAATAATGCAAGACTGAATATGGATGGGATCACTGACTGAGAGCAGCAGGGTGGAGATGTGGAACTGTGAATAAATTACGGCACTTGAGCCAGAGTGGGGTGCAAAAGGGAACCGGAGAAGCGCAAAAGATAAATGAGCCTTCAGATGGGAAGGATGGAAATGAGAAGATGAGGCTGATCTGGGAATGGGCAGAGCTCACAGTCACAGTCCCAGCTCAGGACAGGACAGGAGAGCCAGAAGCACCCACCCAGGTAGGTAAGAAACCAGGTATGCCCAAGACCCTCCGTCCTCCTCCAAGGCCTGGACCCCAAGTAAGGGTGTGTATGAACCCCTCAATCTTCTATGTGAAGCCCACCCACATAGGAGGTTCCCCAAGACTAAGCCATGAAACCTAGCTCCTGGGAAATGATTCCCCCACAAGGGATTGCAGAGAGAGTCATGTGGAAGAAACATACATCAAGACCCACAAGGACACTTGTGTTTTAAAGGATCTTAGGAATCTTGCCATTAAAAGAAATAGTTTAAGTTATAACATTTCCCAAAGCTACCCAACCACAGAAGCCCTCTGCTCAGCCTCACCTGGTGAGACACAGTTGGAAACAACTTCCTGGCCCTTGGTCCTGTCTCCAGATGGCCGCTTCTCCTGAAATGACACCATGTTTGCCTCCTACATGATGGCTCTGAGTTCTGGGGCTCCAGGACCCCTAATTCATCCAGTTTTATCAAAGTTTAGTTTACCCCAATCACCCGAGCGAAAACCTTATCTTCCAAGGATGCAGACCACAATCCAAGTTCATCCAAGAAAGCCAAGTACATCCTGAACACTAAGTAGTCAGCTATGGGGTAAAGAAGAAGATAAGAAGAGCCTCCAATATGAGCACAATCCAGAGACAGAGGCAAGGCCAAACAAAGTGGTAGATTCAACATGCGCCAAGTTCAAGAATATGCTAAAATTAGGGGTCTGGGGTGAGTTCTGTAGATGTTCAGAGAATGGAAAATAAATTGAGAGCTTCCTTTTTTATTTATTAAAATATAAATTGACAAAATTACCACCTTTTAAGCATACAGCTCAAGGCGGTTGGATATATCAGCATCGTGTAACTGTCACCACCACACATCCCCAGGACTCGGATCTGGTAAAGCTAAAGCTCTATACTTGATAAATAGCAATTTCTGTTGCCCTCACCCCAGGCCCTGGAAACCACTGTTCTACCTTCTGTCTCTGAATTTAACTACTCTAGGTCCCTCGTGTTAGTGGAATGGTACAGTATTCAGCCTTTTGTGACTGACTGGCTTCTTTCACTCAACGTGTCTCAAGGTTTATCCATTTTGTAACATGTCAGAACTTCTTCCTTTTTAAGGATGCATAATACTCCACAACCTGTATATACTGCAATTTGTTTATTCAAGTAGTTTTCTTGCAGAAGGTGGGAGGCAAGTTTTCAAGGGTGAAGGAAGGAGGGCGTGTCGTTCCAGGTGTGAGAGTCAACGTGGAGACTGGGGAAGCCTGATGTCTCCATGCAGACTCCGTGTCGGGCTCTGGCAAAGAGCTGGGGGAGGGTGCGGCTTGTGCTCAGGAACCTGGACTGTGGTGACTAAGGAGCTGCCAGTGGCTCCCTGACTGGGGGACTGTGGCCTGGCAAGGATCCCCATCCCTATTGTAAGGTAGGTTCTAGAAGGGGAATTGCTCCATTGAGAGGAATCACCACATATTCTAAGAGAAGAGTGACCTGGTATCCAGGACGATCCCCTGCAAATGCAATGTCTTCTATGAGACCTGCCCCTGCAAGAAGTCACCCTGCCGGTTAACAAAGTCCCCCTGCCACCCAGGACCTACTTCTTTCCAACAGGTCACACTCCCAGGGAAATCCTGGGACTCTGCCACATCACAGCAGTCCCCATGCACAAGGCATTAAAAGTGAAAGTTAAAGACTACCCCTGCCAGGCCCTCCCACCAGCCCCAGCCAAGTGACCCAATGGACTGTCCTCTCTTCCCTCCAGGGAGCCCAGCTCCAGGACCACGGGCCTGTCTCCTCCCTCACTTCCCCTCTCCACTGAACAACGGCCCTCTCATTAGTCGGCCACCTTCCCTGTCCACAGGCCTTTATTACAGTCACTGTGGAATCAGTCACTGCACTTTCCAACAAGAAGGAAAAGAGCAATTAGGGGCTTTTGTCTCTGCCTGGCGGCCTGGCTGACATCATCCTCCATTCTCCCATGTGCAGGGCTCATCATTAACCCCCTTCTCTCCCTGCTGCCTCCTGCCAGGAAGTCAAGCCCAGGGACACACAAAGGAACAGTATAATGAGTTGCAGCCCCCATGTCTGGAAAGGCCAGGGCCTTGGAGACACTGGGAAAAGGAAGAGATATACTGGGCAGCCCAGAAGCTACAAAGAGACCCGGATAATCGCTGAGGTCACTGGGGGCAGCTCATAGCCCTGCCTTGGCTGGTCCTGGCTCCAGCAGCCGTCCCTTGCCTAGTTTCTAGCTCAGTGGAGAAGACTACAGGCTGATTGTTTGGGCTATTTGCACAGCACCAAGATCATCCCTAGATGTTAGCTATTGCAAAGCCTTTCTTGAGGGCCTTCTGTGTGCTAGTCAATGAGGAAAGGGCAGAATGTAAGACAGACCCAGGCCCTGTTCTCAGGAAACCTCAGATAAATTCTGAGCTGGCCAGAATAAGCATGCTGGGGAACTCTACAAAAGGGACCCATAATCCAGTGTCAAGTGTCAGGAATCACTTCCTGCATAAAGTAACACTTGGTTAAAGCCAGAAAGATGGGCAGTAGTTCACTCTGGGAACATGGGCATAGGGGTGATGTGTGAAATTGCCCTAGCATGGGCCAGAAGATGGCCCACCTGCAGAATGCCAGGGCCATGTGGTTGAAATGTGGCAGATGGAGCCAAAAACGAAGGCACAGAGTCTGCGACATCAAGCTTGCCCTCCTACCCCAGGGGTACCAATGGAGAAGCCCCTTAGGGGAGACCCCAGGGGTCTCCAGCTTCTGACAAAACACTCCTCGTAAAAGCACACTATGTCCACTTATGCGGAGCTGCAGTTTCTAGAAACACCATCCTTAAATGCTGGTGAAATTGGTCAGGGTGGTGAATAGGAAAGAATTCAGGCAGGTGGGATTCAGATCCTAGCTCAGCTGCTTGCCAGATGTATGAATTGTCCACATTATACTATCCTCTCTGAGCCTTTGTTTCCTCATCTGATATGGAGAAATAATTTCTCCCTCTGTTGGGAGGGCTAACTGAAAGGATAAGAATACATTATCTAGCCCAAATCTCACCTTTTCTTAGCCATTGGTCCTCTTTCTCCTTGTCAGAGAATATGACACTTCATCTTTATGAAGCTTCACTACATCTCATTATTCCTAGTTCCTTGGACTCTTCCCCATATCACATGATTTCCAAGTTCTTTACCTAGTGGTTGCAGATCCCAGGATAATTACATCCCTAAATGTCAGCTGCATGAAGGCAGGGTTCAAATGCCTTACCTCTAACACTCAGCACAATGCCTGGCACATAGCAAGCAATCGACATACACTAGATGAATGGATGAACACAGTCTGGACATGTTGCTTTTATTAATGCAACCCATGGTGCTCTCCATTTATAAACCATCTGTCATTGTCTTGACTCCTGTCAGTCTAACAGAGGAGAACCCCAGGACTTTCATCTATGAGCAGCTATTGTATGAAGCCTTTCTCATCCTATCCACATTCAGTTGGGTTTTTAAACTAAAGCAGGACTTTGATTTATACCTTCTACATTTTATCTTGTTAGTTTCAGTTCATTGTTCTGCCCTGCCCAGACCTTTTTTGAATCTTCACTCTGTCATCCAACACATTAGCTTTCCCATCTCACTTTGCTTCATCTATCAATTTGCTAAGCAGGCCTCCTATGTCTCCATGTATCAGAGGATAAAATGTCAAAAAAGACAGACACATTGTATGGTTCTTGAGGGAAATGGACAAGCCTCCCATGACCTAGCAATATGGACTTTCTGATCGACACCGATTCATACATCAATACTCCTTGGGGACAATTGTTCAATCAGTGAGGAAGCCACCATTCAACACACAAAAATATATATACAAATCCTAACTATCATGTATAGGATAGTGGCTACCAAGTGTCAGGCCTACGGGTCAACTTGATTGGATCAAGAGATGCCTAAGATTAAGCATCTCTGGGTGTGTCAATGAGGGTGTGCCTAGAATGATTGGCAGGAGGGATAGCAAACTGAAGTGGAGACCCTCCCTAAGCATGGGCAGCACTGTCCAATAGGAAGGTGGCTTGGATGGAATAAAGTTGGAAGAACAAGGAAGTGGCAGCAAATGCAAGCTCCATTCTTCTTGAATGGGTTCTTGATTGCTGCTGCAGTTGCCTGAGGACATCAGACTCTCCCTCCTTTGATCTTCCAAAACAGACTCTGCCAGTGATGCTCCAGGGAGTTTCCAGAAGCCTTTGGTGTAGGACTGGAGTAGCATCATTGATCCCTCTTGTTCTGAGGCTTTAGTCTGTTGGACTGTGCAGCTACTGGTGCCTCCAACTCTCCAGCCTGCAGATGGCCATTGTGGACTATCCAACTTTTGGCTGTGTAAGCCAATCTAATGAATCCCTTTCTTATAATCATACCTCCTATTGGCTCTGTTCCTCTAGAGAACCCTGACTAATGTACTTCCTATGCACTATCTCATTTAACTACCCCACCACCACCACAAGGCAGATGTGGCATGGAGAAATGTAGTAGGTAATAGGTAAGCAAGACAGACTGTCTGGGTTTTAGCTCTGACTCTGTCCCCTGCTGGCTGGGTAACTTCAGACAATAAATTGTCAGAGTAGGCCATTTTCTGCAACAAATTACTTCAAAATTTAAGTGACAGAATACTATAAAAGTTTATTTCTTGTGTGTGTCAAGCCCAATCCCATGAGAGTGGCCTTCCACAGGAAGGTTTGGGGTCTAAGCTTCCTTATGTCTAATGGCTTCTTCTCAGAGCCTCCACTGGGTCTATTCTATTTAGCCAAAGTACAAAGCGGGTAGGAAATTCCAAGACAAGTATAGTTCTGATATGTCCCTGTGTCTACAATCCAGTAGTCAGAATTATTCACAGGACCAATCTCGAAGCACTGGAGGCTGGGAAATATGGAGCATGTGGATTCAGGAGTGCTGTCATCTCAGTTTCAGGTGCAAGAGCCTGCCCCTGTTACTCACATAAGCCATGGACATGATCACGATCCCTGCTCCACATGTCTGTCTTAGTCGGAGGTCTCCAAAGAGAACCAACAGGACAGAGAAAGGAAGAGAGAGAAAAAGAAAAGAGATTTTTCTTCAAGGGATTGGCTCACATGACTGTGGTGTCTAGATGTTAGAAATGTGAGGGCAGACTGGAAATTACAGCAGGAATTCATGATGCAGATTTGTGTTCAAGGGCAGTTTGGAGGCAGAATCCCTTCCCATTGGGAGACCTCAGTCCTTTCTCTTAATACCTTCAACTGATTGAATGAGGCCAACCCACATGACATAGGGTAATCTGCTTTCCTCAAAGTATATCAAAATGAGTCCCACTTATATATGTAATTATAATACACTAATTAAAATAAAACTAATAGCAATGAAGGGAGATCAATAGAGTAGAGGGAGGAGGAAAGGAAAGAAAGGGAAGGTATTAGAGAATGAAACCGATCAAATTATTGCATGTATGAGTATGGCATAAAGAATCCCACTATTATGTATAATTATAATGCATAAATTTTTAAAAAAGAGTTTAGAAAATGGTGATACTGACACTTTTTTTTAGATTAGACCAGGTAAATGGCTTGAGAATTTTTATTATGCCAAATAATCTCAATTTTTTATTACATTGAGTTCTTTAGGAAAATATAAAGCCTATATAATAATAACTCAAAATTTTTCCATTAAATTGGGTTAATTTCTAGGAAAACATGAGACGTGCTTTTAGAAATTTGGGATAATAAGTAAACTATGCATTTTAATTGGTAAGGAAATATTTTCACTGGAGAAGTGTCTTCAAAGAGTTTTGATTTTTATAATTACCATAAAATAGACTTGATATCATAGGGAATCGTAAAAGAAAAAATAGAGATATTATTGAAAATTAGTTATTCTATGTAAACATAAAGATATTTGCAACGAACTGAATTACACTCGCTAAGAATTTCCACATGCGGATACATTGTAATGTAATTTGATATTGTGAGAATTTTTATACTCTTTCTGAAAAAAAAGTTAGTCACATCTTTAAAACGTACTTTTACAGCAACATCTAAATGATTGTTTGCCCAAACAAGGGAGCACCATGATCTCACCAAGTTGACACACAAAATTAAGTATACAATGCCTGAAAACTATATGACCCCAAATAGACAAGTTCCTGATACACAACACTCAGTACATACTTGCAATTATTATCATCCCATTTTACAGATGAAGACATTAGCACTGAAACAATTAAAGTAACTTGCCTAAAACCACAACTGCCAGACTTTAGTGCCAGTTCCTCTCGTCTCCTTCCCAGGGCTCTTGGAGGCCCACTAGTTGTGAGAAACGTTGGCCTGTGGGCAGAGAGTAGGACAGGGGATAAGCCTGTGGTATAAACTAGTCAGATGGCAGGCTTTGTGCAGGCAGAGTGCCCACCGTTGAGTATGTCATGGGAACTCTGAAATACTTGCCAACTAGAACATTAGTGCACCCATCAAGTAACAGATGTAATACCAGAGATAGAAGTGGCTCCTCCCCAGAAGAGATGCCCAGGTCTTGGGTTTTCTTTCTTGCCGCAGTCTGGCTGGGCACAATTCAGGATCCACTTGTCAAAAGAAACGAACTTTATTTTTAGAACCACACACACCCCACCACACAGCTCTTCAGGAAAAACCCTCAGAGCCCAACTGCCACCACCCGCTTCCCACAAGCCTTTCCACCTCTCTACCTCCTCCTGCTCTTGAGGCCGATTGGCTGGGTCGTGTGGGCGGAGCCAAAAAAGTTCCCCAATGAGCAGCTCCGTGGTCTGAAAGGGCGGGGAAACAACCCAATGAGCATCACAGCAGAGGAGCCAATCAGTTGGCAGCTAGAAGTTTGCTGGGGCCGCTGTGGGCCAATCATCAGCCGGCAGCTGGAAGTTTGCTGGCAGCTGGAAGTTTGCTGGCAGCTGGAAGTTTGCTGGGGCCCCTTCGGCTGTGGCTCTCAACACTTTCCTGTGATCTTTTATGCCCCCGTGTTTACATCATTAGTCTAAGTTAGAGTGAGTCGGTCCAAAGTATTCATGGTGGTAAGGCAGCCTGCTCACAAAGTTCCTCTCTGCTGCATGAACATTGGTCAAGAGTCATCTGGTCAGAGGATGGCAAAGGTGAGCCTGAGACCCTGAATGTAGTTCCCAGGCCGATGACAACAGAAACCTGGAAAACGAGGCTAACTGTGACCCACAGACACCTGTGAGTCATCATAGACTGCAGGACCCAGCAAGAAGCGTGACTCCCTGCCAGGGAGTAACTGAACACGACCAGAAGCGCAGACAGCAGAGAACCTCCTGTGATGGGAGTCTGAGTCAGATGCTGTTTCCTGCCCTCTGCTGCTCCACGAAGCCCCTGGCTGGCCTGTGGTGACCTCATCCAAGCTGAGCCATTAGCACCATCTCTAGATACTTCCTAGAGCTGAACAGAGCCCTGGTCTAGACATTAAAAGCCTCACATATGGTCATAAAGCCATCGATGGCTCGGAGGACATTCTGACCCATGTTGAGCCTCAGGTTTTCCCTCTGCGACGTGAGTCTAATCTCCACAAGTCCGAACAGCTGCAGGCGAGGCTGTTTCCATGTGGCTTTGGAAACCACAAGGCATCATCCATGGGCATCACCATTGGCACTACTGTTTTCAGGAACGAGACTCGAGGCAGCTCCCATCCAACAGGGCTCTCTCTCCCCGTTCCAGCTGGTGCAGACTTTGGCAGGGAGGCACACAGACACCCGTTCCTCAGCGACTCTGCCCACGGCCATGGCCATGGCATCTCAGCCTGTGAAAGCCGATCGCATCTGGCTCCATCCCGATCCCCAGGCATTTCAGCCAAATGAAAGGAACTGGAGCAGTGAGGCTTCAGGTTATGCATTCTGTGTAGGCAAAATGACGGCGTTCCCAGAAGATATCCTCTCACTAAGCCCCAGAACCCGTGAATGTGTCACCCTTTTATGTAGCAAAAGGGGCTTCCCAGGTGTGATTAAAGGTAAAGCCTTTGGATTGGGAGGGAACACGTGATCACCCAGGTAGACCTCATCTAACCATTTGAGTCCTTAAACATGGGAAGCTTTCCCAGACACAGTCAGGGGGAGGCATGACTACAGGAGAGTCGGAGAGATGGGGCCATGCTGGCCACAGAGATGGAGGAAGGAGCCAAGAGCCAAGCACTGAAGGTGACCTGCAGAAGCTGAGAAGGCAAAGAAGCCATTCTCCCTTCCGCCTCCAGAAAGGAATGCAACCCTGTCCCCATCTTGATCTTCCCCTGGTGAGCCCCCTGGGAGACTTCAGACTCCAGAGTGGTGAGATCATAAATCAGGGCTATTTTCAGCCACTAAATGTGTGGCGATTTGTTACAGCAGCCACAGAAAACTCCAAAGATGGAGACGTGGACGTAAAATGAGAGACCCCAGACAAGTCCCAGACCAACTCTCCCATCTTTCCTCCTCTGAAGCAATTTCTGTTCAGGCCTGAGGAAGGGCCGGCGGGGGTGGGGCATGATGGATTTGAAGTGAGCCCTAGCCACCTCTGGCTGGCCTTCCTTCACGATCTCCACGGGTTTCTGGGTTTTGTATGTATATGAAATGGACAGGAAGACTTCAATGCCCTTCCTACACCCAGCCCCATTCTAAGAATGGAGGACGATCCCCTGCCTCCTCATCACCCCACCCCCACCTCCATTCTCCAGCAGGCATCCACCAAGGGGCAGGCCATCACCCTCCCTGGTGCCTCCTTCCCACCCCGGCAACAGCCAGCAGCCACGCATTCTCAGCTCCTAGCCATCTCTTCAGAGCGATGAACGCCATCGTTAGAAGGCTTTCATTATCAGCGGCTTGCACGCAGCTGATGTTGATTTGATAGAATCCAATTTAGCATCCCACTCTGGGCTCTGCTCCATAAGCATTTGGGTTTAGCATGTACAGGCAGTTTGATGCCGTCTTGATGGCCTTTTAAGCGGCTGAGAAAATTGCTGGCATGGCAATTTGGTGGCAGGCAGGCTCCTGAAGGGTGGGGCTGGAGGATCGGGAGAAAGAGCAAGAGACCACGGGGACATTTTAGCCCCTATCTATAAAAGGCAGCTAAGAGTCTGAGAATCATACATTAAAGTGGAAAGAGAACAGACACCCCCAGGGTATCAGGATGGGGGGCCAGGGGGCGCCACACAATGAGAACATGGTGCCTCTTTCTGGTGGGCCCAGCACGACCCCCACACCCAGTCAAAGTACCTGCACAGGGCACATCACTATTCCCAAAACCCTTCTCTACATTATCTGTCCGTTGCTTGCAGAATGGATGACATTTGTAGAGGGCAGTGATGTGCTGGTTTATGTCTAACCCCTGGATCCATAAGTTAAAAAGCCCTGAGTTGTAGCATTTGCCCATTAACCTGGTGTAAATATTCTCACTGTCAACTTTGAGCCACCAATGAGATGTCGCCAAATGTAAACTTGGGAAGAGGTGTCCTTGGCGGGTTACATGGATTTGAGTGAGCTTCTCCTCACCAGTGCTACAAGGCTATGTGATATTCTGAATTTGAGCCCATTTTACAACCGAACAAACTGAGGCTCAAAGTAGTTCTGACTTAGTCATGAGCTAAATGCTAAAGCCCTTCCCCAAACCAGGGGCCACGGATGCCGAGGATGCTATGGCTCCTTCAAGTGGACAGACGCGTTGCCTGAGGTCCAGTAGAATCCAGCCTGGGCCAGAGTGTGACATGGTAGACAGGCAGTCCTGTCCTTTCCCGACCCTCGTCCACACTCCTCGTCAGAATGTGCTTGTCCTTCTGGGGTGGCAAGTGAGGCATGGGTGTCGGGCGAGGGCAGGGCCACCCACTACTAGAAGACAGTTCTTCTCACCAGTGCAGCTCTATTTCACTTCAGGAGGCTGAGTGGCTCTGAAGTCTCACTCTCTCTTTGCCATGTCACCTGGCTCTTTCCTCTGTCTAGTCAGAGACTAGACTTGAAATCCTGTGTGTGTGTGTGTGTGTGTGTGTGTGTGTGTGTGTCACTGTCTCTGCATCCTTCTCTTCTCTGTGTACTAGCCTTTTACCCGAGAGGCCTTTTATGGAATGCAGCAGAAGCCCAGGGTCCTATGTCACATCCCTGGGCCCACTTCTGATTTTAGTCCCAGCTGTAGTGCCAAGTCACCCCACAGACACAGTGTCCTGCTTCAGGAACACGCAGGCCAGCTCACCTTCTTTGGCCCCCCTGCACCTTCTCTGTCACTGTGGCTTTAACCTGCACACAGCACAGCAGAAGCACAGAGGAAGTCACCCCTCCAGGGGCAGTTGTCAACCAACAAAGGCACGAGCTGGTGGGAAAATGCCCCATCATCCTCAGGCAGATCCTTCTGGGGGTCTTCACTAAGCTGCTCAAGAAACCCTAGCAGCACAGAGATTCCATAACCGTCCTTCCTTCTGCTGCCTTCTCCTGCCTCCTGGTCATGCCCAAATAAACCACCTGTACCCAAGTCCTTGTCTCTGGCTTTGCTTGCAGATAAAATGTAAGCCCTCAAGGTTGTACCATTCATATTCTCATTTTACAGATGAAGAAATCGAGGCTGTGTATCTGCCAGACTTCAGTGAAACAGGCCCAGGGATGAGATAGCCTACCCTCCCCGACTGCCCATGAAGATGTTGGTTCTTGGGGTTGCAGCCACAGCCCACATTCACTGGCTGGGACAGGGCCACCCCATCCCTGTGGGTTGGGCACACAGGTCTTGGCCATAATGAGCACCCTATGAGTAGCAGGTGGATTTTTCGATTAGTTCTTGACCAAATCTCTTTGAAAAGAAATCCTTTTAAGGCTTGACCTCATTTTAGTTTTGCCTTTTTAAATAGGTGTGTACACACAAACACACAACATATAAAGAGGTATAGACAAGCCATGCATCCTTCACCCAAAAATCTGAAACTTTTTGAGTGCTGACACGATGCTCAAAATGTTTTAGATTTTGGAATCTTGGATTTCAGGTTTTGAAATCAGGGGAAGCTCAACTGCAATTGAGCCTTATATACCTGAAAATGTAATATGTCGCTTAATGAAGACAGGATACATTCTGAGAAGTGTGTTATTAGGTGATTTCAACATTGTGCAAACTTCACGGAGGGCACTTACAAAATGGAAAGAGCTTCCTATCACTAAGGGATAAGAAGTTTCAGCTCAGTTATAATCTTAGGGGAACACCATGATACAGGTGGTCTGTAGTTGACCAAGACATCATTATGCAAATAGTGAGCATTATTTTCTCAATTCCAAAAAACCTGAAATCTGAAGTACTCCTGGCTCCAAGCATTTTGGATAAGAGATAATTAACCTGTGTATCTGTATAAATATATTATATATGTATATATTGCTCTTATGTATCATATATATTTTGCTTATATATATATATAGTGTGTGTGTGTGTGTGTGTGTGTGTGTGTGTGTGTAGTTAAAAGGGTGGAAAGAAACGCACTAAAATGTTAACAATACTTATTCCTAGGTAATAGCAGATGATATTTCTATTTTGTGCACTTTTCTCTTTTAGATTTTTTTCCACAATGAGATATTGCCATGATAAGATGGAAAAGTATTATTTTTTAGAAAAAGAAAGGTCAAACCTTTGAGGGAACTCGTCATTACCCTAAGACACCGGGAAAGGTCAGCAGGGTGCTCGGCACACAGAAGCTGTGCCCTGGCAGTGGGTTCTGTCACCTCCTAGGACAACCGACATGGAGAAGAGAGAACAGGGGAAGGTGGGGGGAAAGGAAGACTTAAAAGTCAGACATGGTGCCCTCCCCCAGGGCATACTGGTGGGTTGGGGTGAGGAAGGGAGCCGGGAGAAGAGACATGGGGACCCCAGGTCCATGCAGGGACAAGGGAGCTCAGACTGTGCAATAGTGCCTGTGATTTGAGGATGGAAAGGCCTCAGTCTGGATAAGATGCCAAGAAAGAGCTCCGGAGGGAAGGGGCAGGACCTCAGCCTTCGCCAGGCTACAGTAAATGCGCTGGGTGACACTTATCACTATCCCAGCGGGGCCGGGGGCACCAACTCCCCTTTGCTCATTCACTCTGCTGTTCCAGACACTGCCCCTCAGCTCAGCAAGTCCCCGCACTGTGATGGCCTTACTTACTGTGTT
The DNA here is from genome assembly GCF_045843805.1 of Urocitellus parryii. Classification (NCBI taxonomy): domain Eukaryota; kingdom Metazoa; phylum Chordata; class Mammalia; order Rodentia; family Sciuridae; genus Urocitellus; species Urocitellus parryii. Next base: position 20,762,565 of record NC_135533.1, on the reverse strand, counting down.
CCCCCACCACCTGTCAGCACGCTCACTGGTGGACATCCAATAAACACAAATTATGAGCCAATCCAAGGGGAACTCCCCTATAGACGGAAGAGGCTGTTGATCTGGGTAGAAAGAAAATTGAGCAGAAGACCAAGTCTTTTTTCTTCCTACTTTCCAGTGACCCACCTCGTGACTTTTGGCAAAGGTCAGCTATTTACTTAGTGATCCAGTGTCCCCAAAAGAGTTTATCCTAGAAGAAAATGCAGAGAAGAAATACACATCGTCCATTAAGTATACCTCTACTACCTCTAACATGCTCTCTACTATTCCTTGGGATAAAGAGCTGGCATAAATAGTGAGCATGAATCAATTCTGTCTCAACTCCTAGAGCCACAGGATGTCTAAAGGCTCAGCCAGGTGGGTCCATGAGCAATGAGACTACTAAGACCAATGCAGGGCCGGGACGCTGCTTGGGTGGGTGTGGATCTTTGTGCTTCTCTTCAGTGGTCTCTCCCCTGGGACCTTAGGGTCTTAATGGAGGCTGCATTAGCTAATCTAGTGATTCAATTAGTTCTAAATGCTCCTGGCCTGAGAAGGAGGGAAGGCAAGGTGGGGATCTGCTGACTCCTATTTGCCGGAAAGGGTTTCCCAAGACAATGGAGATGCAATTTGAATTCCCAAGCCCCCCACTTCCTTCTCCATCCAAGAGCCCCTGGGTCATCAACTCCAATGAGATCATGCCTGTGAAATCACTCTGTGAACTATTTCTATTACTCATTCCCTCCTGGGGGCAGGGCCCCCACCTCACCCAGAGGTGAGGGGCTGCAGTGGGGCACAAGGACCAGGAAGTTTTTGAGGGGAGGGCCCAGGCCTAACCTTGAGGGATCCCAGGCCAATGGTCTTTCTGACAACGCAGGATGTAAACAGCATTTCAACTCTGCAGAAAACATCGATCCTGTGTGGTGACAGCGCTGCTCAGCTCTGGGCCACACTGCTCAGAGGGACCTCCTGCACCGCTCACTAGGGACACAACCACACACTGTCCCTACCACTTCTGGTTCTGTTTTTTTGTTTTGTTTTGTTTTGTTTTTGAGTGACCTAATTCCCCAAAAGAGACCTTACTTGGAGGACAAGGACCACGTATTAGGTATCAGTTCCTGGGGAGCCATGCTCAGTGCCTGGCAGAAAGGGATGGTCTATAAAGGAAAATGTGGGTGAAGACAGGACAAAGTGGACTGGAGGTGGGTCTACCATCTGCAGGTCCTTTTTCTCTCTGGAGGAAGGTACACTTTTTCCAAAGTCCAGGAATTGCTCCTAACTCCCTGGAAGATGTTGGCATTGGGAGGAGTCACTTTACTCCTCTGATTCCAATTCCTCGTATGTAAAATGGGAGGGTTAGATTGGAAAAGTGATTCCAACTTTGGCTGGGCGTGGGAATTGCCTAGGAAGCCTCGAAAACTGCCCATGCCCAGGATAGGGGTGTAGCTAAGTGGTAAGAGCTCTTGCCCTATCATGTGAACGGCCCTGGGTTCAATCCTCATCACTGCAAATAAAATAAAAACGACCACGTCTGAGCCCCCATGCACAAAGAATCTAATTTAATTGTTCTGGGTATGCATGCCTTACCCAGACTCCCTGCTTTCCCAGAGCAAGGGAGACCTTCTGCTCACCCATTCCCCTCCCCATTGGCACCTCATGGTGGTTTATGAAGTGTATCATCCTTAAAGCAAAAGAAGACATCTTCTCCTGAATGGCTTCTCCCTGTTCCCCAAAATCTAGCCAAGTCGAGGGAACATGGATAACACGTCCAGACACCTATTATCTTAAAGGACACTGGCTCTCTCATACATAGGCTGGGATGTTAAGAGCAAGTTCATGTTCCATAGGAAATCACTTTCTTGCATGAATGTCAGGACATTTGGGCCTGGGGATGCCGGTGACATATGCAAACTAGGCAAGCTAATGCTGATGACGTCACTGCTTCTGCAGCTTCTCTGAGTGGGGATGGGTGCGGAGCTGAGACCCTATGGAAGAATGCATGTCCGTTGTCCAGCTGGCTGCCCCTGGACAAAACACCATGAGGGAGAGGAGGTGCTACCTGAAGGCACCTTGAGGGACAGAGGTGCTATCTGTTCAGACTGTCACCACCGAATTCTTCCTGGAGCAGTCACTGATCTCTCGTAAGCTTTCCCCAATAAATCACATGCCTCCCATGCTGTCTCTGGGCACTTCCTCTGGCCTCTCTGCCACCCACCCCACCACCCTGGCAAAACCAGGCTGTGGATGGGACGTGGAGATAAAGGGAGAAAAGGAAAGAAAGTCCAAGTGACTGCCAGAGGCTGACACAGCCCCTCCAGGAAACGGCCTGTCATCTGTTCATCTCCCTTCTTATTCATCCGGAAAACCTCTTCAATACTGAAAGCAGTCGGCCAGATACACGAGAGGTCAATTTTCAGCACATTATCCACTTTCGCTGGCAGCAAGATCAAGAACGGTTTCCCCAGAAGACACTCAGAACCTGAGTTGGAGCCAGGGAGGGGCGCCCAGGAAGAAGGGGCACCGCTGCTTCTCCTGGCAAAGCTGGGCTCTCGGGGGTCCCACCTCGGGCCACCTTTCTCCTCACAGCATTTGTCCAAGCACACTGAGATCCAGGTCGGTGTCGACCACCTTGACGATTTGGTTTTTTAAATGGAGACCACTGCCCTGGGTGGTACTTAACAACTCACAGGAACAGAGTCGAGACTCAGGGAGGAAATGAACTTAGGAACGAGGAGTCCGGGAAACCAACATGATAGTTAGGTGCAGCCTAAATATGAGGGTGACTGGACATTCAGAGTGTGTTCCATGAACTTTCCATGCCCCCATCAATTTCTAAAACAGAGAAAAAGTGGATGACATCCAGAAAGACCAAGGCCAGTACAGGTCCCAGGTGGAAGTCCGCTTGGTGGGGAGAGCTAGGGTGATGCCTAAGGCCATCAGGTGGTCCACAGTGAGTTGAGCTCAATTCTAAGGGGCCCCTGGAAAGAAAGGGAACTTGGTTGTCTCAGGCAGTGACAGAATGGCAGATGTTGGACATCTTCTCTTACAGAGTCATCAGGCAGACTTACCAAGCCATGAATAATGGGTGCATCCAACTCGAAGGGGCACCTTATCTAAGTTGCTCAAAAGCAACCAACTGGCCATCAGGAGCCCCAACTTGCCACACCACAGACCCAGGCTGCCTCACCAATGTCCAATCAGAATCTCAAGGGTGGGTCCTAGTCTCCACTCTAGGATGAACAAATGTTACCGCTAATATTCAAGGATCCCCTAAAAGTGAGGGGAACATACATCTGGATAACAAACCAAATAATTGATAAACACTTAGCACTTGGATCTCTCGTCATTGCTATCTTGGACTTACCTTAGCTTTAGGTCAATATTTTATATTCCCCAAACCCACTGACCCAATGCTGTAAGGACGTCTGGGAAAATTATCAAGAAATAGAAAATCAGATGCAGGGACTCTCTGTGTAGGTAGTTCGGAGTGGACCACTTCTATAGTTTGGATCTCAAGTGTCCCCATTGGTCCACATGTGTTAAAGGCTTCATGGCTTTGGTGGCACTAATAGGAGGCGGTAGAAACCTTAGGAGGTGGGTCCTGGTGGGAAGCCCTTAGATCACTGGGGGCATTCCCTTGAAGAAGACTGTGAGAAACTAACCCCTTCTTCTTTCTCTCTTTTTCTTCCTGACCATGAGCTAAGCCGTTCCTTCTCCCATGTGCTCCTCACCATTGCCATCTGCCATCCTTCCTGCAGGCCCAAAGCTAGGGGCCTGCCCAGTCTTCGGTGGAACCTCCAAAACTGACCTAAAGAAACCTTTTCTCTTACAAGTTAAATATCTCAGGCATTTTATTATAGTAACACAAAACTGACCAACACCACTGCTTTCCTGGGTATGAAAACAGAGTGATTATCTGCCCTCAGGCAAATCCCCTGAACCACAGAACCAACCAATAAGAGAGCTAAAGGGGAACTTAGAGACATCAGCTCAGATGATCCAATTTTACAAATGAAAAAATAAGAGTCAAGAAGGGAAGTGCCAGGTTGGGTCACATGGCTCCGTAAATGTGGACCTTGAGACACCCGCTGGAGCAATCTTGAGCATTCACAAGCCCACGAGCTGTGCCTGCAGGGATATGACAGGGGAAGAAAAGGCTGAAGAAAAGGAAAGGAATATAGACGTGGACAGTAACACCAACACAATTCAATGGCCAATTGGGGGGCAGGGAGGGGAAAAAATTAGATTTTAGAACGAGGCAAGGGCCAGATCAGTCAAGGGTGAACAAAGAGAACTGTGAATGGAAGATGAACGGCTGCGGAGCCACCGAGGGAGACGAATCAGTGAGGTGTGAAATCAGCCCTCCTTCAGCCACACTGTACAGGGCAGCCTCCAGAGACGCCACTCGCTGCCTGTCACTGGGCGCAGAGGCGAGGGTGGCAGTGAGGTAGGGCGTGTCTGGTCAGGACACAGCTGAGGGTCTGTAGGGAAGAACTTAGCTGAAATGATGGGACTCCTGGAGACAAGGGCATAAGTCATCAGGACAGATGAGGCAAGTCTTCTCTACCGACCAGGAGGGCACGGTGTCTGCCCTTCACTCCCTGCTGAGCCCCTTCCAGCAGCCACCCATTTCTTCTCTGGCTGGTTTTTGGCAGCCTGAGAGCTGGGTTTGAGAGTCAGATCAAGAGCCCAGGGCAAACCCTGCCCCTTCCTGCACAGAGCTTACACCCCAGCCCAGATCGGACTCCAAAGTGCCTTAGAAGGAGCTCCGGGTGACTCTCTAGGGCGGCTGCCTGCCTCCCTCACAGGCCCTGTCCTCCGCAGCCCCTCACTGCCCGGGTGTGAGCTCAGGGAGGCAGAGCGGGAGTCCTGCTGTCCTGCAGGCAGACTCCATTCCAAGAGGGAAAATCTCTTTCATCCCTGGGTGGGGCAAGACACACACCTGCACAAGTCTTCCCCTGGGGGACAAAGATACAGACTTAAAAACTAGAGTGACAGTCAGCTGAAAGACCAAAGTGGAGGGTGCAGGGGGCTGTGGTCACCAGCGGAACCTCAAAGGACCCAGGCTGCCCCCGACAGTGTGAGGAGGGACACAGAGGAGCCAGAGCACTCCCCTGGAGGGGGAGACAGGCTGTGCCCAGGTTTCCAAAGTCTGCCAGGCACCTGCAGAAACCAGACAAATGGACACAAACGTCCACTTGCTCCCTTTAGCCTCCCTTCCCCAAGGCCCAAAACAGAGAAAGTGGGTGCTCTGCAAATGAGTTAGAAGAAGGACCCCAAGAACAGGCTTCAAGAATCATCCATGGAGCAGGTTGATATGCGGATTCCTGGGCTCCGGGGTCCCCCAGAGCCTGTTTCAGAAGGTCTCTAATGCAGCTGGTCCCTGGACCACACTTTGAAAAGCCCTGGTGAGTGTATTGTCTAAGAAACTACCAGAAGGTGAGGTTGTCAGGAAGGAAATAGGAACTATGAGGTTGAAATTGAATTGTTCATCTAAGCACATGCATGGTCGCTTTCCTACTCATTGAGTTGGTCTCCCAGACCCCAGGATGCAGCCCAAGCACATGTCCATCATCTCTGTTGCACAAAGAAGAAACAGGCTCTGAACATGGATAGATGGTTGCCTGGGACCATAGATTTAGCTATACATCAGTGGGGACTTGAAATTAGGATGGATGTATCTCTCTTCTGATTTCACCCATGTCTTCCCTCCCCCAGAAAAACAACGGTCAGGTTAGCACTCAGACCCAGATGGAGGTGAATTCATGGAAAGGGATTGTCCTCCGAGGCTTTTGTCCCCAGGGGCCACTTCCAGTGTCATTGTGACACCTCACACACGCGTGCACCTGAGGGCTAGTGGGGTGCAGCTGTCCCGACAGGCACCCTATGTGGCTTCTGCCCTGTAGCTTCTGCTGTGACACCATGCTGTCCTGCCTACCCACTTCCAAAGAGGGCCAACTCAATGCCAGAGCCACCAAGGGGTAGGTGGAGGGGTGCAAGCCCGGCAAGTGAAAATCCCCCACTCTGCAACTTAATCCTGTGTGACCTTGAACAAGGATTTCACCTTTTAGGGTCTCACTGACTCACAGTGGATGGGGACCTGGCGCAGGCCACACGGGTTTATTATGAAGAATAAATGTCAGAGTGAATGAGGGCCTCCGTGCATAGAAATCCGTGTTGTCCCTTCTATCCTCCTCACTCTCATGAAGGGACACCATGTGAGATGTCTCAGTATTTCCCTAAAATCAGGACTGGTGTTGCCCTAAAGGACAGAGGCCAGAGCGGCTCTGCAGGACCGTGCTGATGCACAGATCAGCCTCCTGCTTAGGAAAGCTTTCTCCCCATTTACCGCCAGCCTCCTGCCCGCCACCAAACAGGATAATTGGGAATCTGAGCAGCAGGATGCTGGCTCAGCAGAAGCTCCATACATAAAGATCATTCTTGATGGCTCCAATGGAGTCTGCACTGTCCAGGCCAAAATGAAATATGAAGGCGGGGCCATGGAGGACGACTCGGTGACACCTGGGAGCCGTGATGGAATGCAACCCATGAGTTACATTCAGTACTTATGGAAGTATAAAGATGAGCTGATGTGCCGTCGGGCTATTCTGCTGGAGTCTTCCAGATATCGTCTCCAGTGTCACATTAGGCCATTCCCCTTTTCTCTGGCACTCCCTCCCTCGCAGGGACTGAAATAGGTTCAGATGCTTCCCCAGGAATAACCACCTCCCGGTTCTAGTTTGGGCTCTGCCTGAGGGTAGGGGGCCTTTGAGGAAAGGCTAGAGGAATTCTTGGGGGGTGGGGAGACCTGAGTCCCCTTGTCCATCCTGTACCTGGCCATGGCTCAACGTCACTGGATCTCAGTTTCTTCATCTGAAAAATAAACAGACTCCTGCTTGCTCCAGGTAAATCCCAGAGGTGAGCAGGTAAAAGTTTCTTAATTCATCTACTGAAGCAAAAGTTGATTGAGACACCTGGAAAAAAAAAAAAACAACCTAATTGGTCCCCACAATGGTTAATTTGGTGTTTTTCTGTAAAGAGACAGCTCTAGAGACAGGGGCGAGGCCTGGGAGGGTTTTCCAAGAGGGAGACTCTTTTTACCCAGCAAGTCGAGTCTTGGAAAAGTTAGAAGTACGCGGGGCTCACGCTTTGTTCTCCCGGCCCAGAGACAGATCATAGGTGAATATCATTAATTTTGGAGGCTTTTGTTCACTCAAAACCGAGAAGCCTTTTGCCTAATGAAGAACTCTTAATCGGTGTTGTTTTTCCTAAATTATCATATTAACCGCCGATAATTAACAAGCGTATCCTTAATGCCGCAGGATACTGACAAGCCCACTGAAGGCATCTCCTTGCCTATAAATCATCCTGCCGTCCTGCCAGGCAGCTGTTTAATTACTCTGCATTGGGGAGGAGCAACACTGAGACTCTCTAAATTTGGTTGCCCGTGAAAATAAAGTCAGCAACATCTCAGCTCTTGATGGTGATTGTGGCATCTTAAGACGGCGCTGCCAGTTCTATTTATAAGGGCGAGAAACCGGAAATGACCCAAATGTCCAGCAATGGGGGAATAGCTGGGCTAAACCCATTAAAGGGTATAAATTTAATGGGTTATGCACACAGCTACTCACATGGCGAGACTCAAATATGTCAATACGTGGGAAACACGCCTCCTAAATCATGTTAAGTGGGAAAGCAACATAAAATACTGTGTACACAGTGATTACAGTGATATAAAAAGGTGTCTAATTATTGACAAATAATGGGTGAGAATTTAGAGGGGTATAAAGTGTTGTGTTTAACGCTTGTTTTCTATTATAGAGTGAAATGCATTCGTTTTTTTGTTTTTTTTTTTTTTGTTTTTTTCTCCCAAAACAGAACAGAGGCAGTTGGCCCTTTGGGTTTGACTCCAGCCAGCCGTGCTTAGCTTAGGGCCCTGAAACCCACAAGAGTGGCCCAGCCCCCTTCAGCAGCCACTCCCAAGTTCGGGCCTCCTCTCTGAAGTGTGCTGGGAGTTCATGGTCCTTGCCATGTTGGAATGGTATTTGGGAGGGCAGGCAGCTGTGTGGGCTTTAAGCCTTGCTGTTCATGGCATCTGGGGACTTGGAACGCGAAGGAGCCTGCTTCTCAGCAGGAACATGTACTCTGTGGTCTCTGGCCAGAATCCCCTCCCAAGAGCTCAGCTGCAATCGGAACTGCCCAGCTCTCACGTCCAGCAGAGATCCCAGCCTGGGGTCTGACTATGAACTGGGCACAGCAAGGGGAGTGAGGAAACAAGGAGAAGCTCTCTGTATTCCCCCACCAACGCTCAGCAGCGCTCAGATTGGGGGTTCAGTCATGGAATCAAGGGCAAGTGAACCTGATAATTTTTTGTATTGGAGATTCAATCTGGGGGTGCTTTACCACTGAGATAAGGGCCTTCCCAACCCTTTTCTTTATTTCTTTTTCCTTCCTTCCTTTCTTCTTTCCTTTCTTACTTGTAGACAGGGTCTTACGAAGTTGCCCAGGCTGGCCTTAAACTTGTGATCCTCGAGCCGCAGCCTCCTGAGTCGCAGGGTTTATAGGCATGCACACCAGGCTCATCTAGGGGCACCCTAGTCTTACCTCTGAATTTGGTAAAGCGCTTGCTTCTTGAGGTACACAGGGACTAATGAATTCCCCTCAGTCTGTCCTTCTCTAGGACTTCCCCCACCCCCAATCTAAGGGAATTTTTCCCCTCAAAAGAAGAGAGGCTGATGAAGAAGGCAGCAAGGGACACAGGGAAGGCCTACTTTAGTTAAAATCTGGTGCTGACGGATGAGGGCCAGCCAGCAGACAGCCTAGATTCCCTGTCCACTTTCTTGATGTCCCTGCACCATCCCTTTGGCTTTCTGGTCAGGTCACTGGAACATGCAAGAAAACGATCAGAGCCAAGGCCTCCGCCGGCCCCAGGATCCCAGGGCCTGCCCAGGAGCACCCTGGGCCCCTTCTCTGCAGCTTCACATCTTGAAGGGAGCAAGTTTGCTCACCACCCCAGCCCTGCTGGGGACTCAGCCTGGGCTGATGCTTGGCGTGGAGCCGGGACATGTGCCCCTCTGTGGAGACAGATGGAGGATGGTGCCTTCCCCTCCCACCAGCTCGGGTGTTTGGGAGAGGTCTCCATCTCCTCTCCCACTCACAGCTGTTTGAGTCCGTTATCCCATTGGCCCTACCTCCTGCTTGCCGCCTCCTACTTGGAGTTGAAGTTTTATTTCTGGCTCCTATTAGCATATGTAAGCAAAGTTAGGGATGAAGTCCTGAGGCGACCTGAACCACGACACTGTGTTCACTTCTGTTCCTTGTGGTGCCTGCGGAAGCCTTTAACCAAAGCACTTGGACAAATGCTTCAAACCCAAAGTACCACCAACAGCACAGTCATCAAGGGGAAGGCCGGACCACCCTTGGCACGTCGTCTGAATCCGAACCACAACGTTGATCGGGAGGATGGTGGGGAACTGGGTGGATAGGGACCTCCTTTGGGTAGGAAGCCAGGTCATGAACATGCAGCATTCCCAAAGCACTTGAGGGATGTGGGGAGTATTGGTATCCCATTTTACACACCAAGAATCTGATGTTCAGGTAACTTTTCCAAATTCACCCAGCCAGTAGTCATGAAGCCAAGATGTAAAGCGAGGCGAGCTCCCAGTGCATGCGCCTATAAAATGCCCTATTCTCTCTGACCAGTGACCACTGCAGGAAGGAGGCAGGGTGAGGGAAAGACACGTAGGAAAATGCTATTAAAATCCATCCAAAGAGAGGGAACACTGAGGGGGCAAATCTGTAACCCCCTCGGCATGGAATCTATGAAATTATTTTTTAATACCTTTTGCTCTGGTTTTGTGTCCATGAAACACACATCTAAGCTGCCATTTATTTTCTGAAAGGGCCTAATCACGGAGGAGATGCCTGGAAAAAAGAACTTGGCAGGTTGCTGGGCCACCATCCACCTTGCTTCCTGGTTGGTAATAGAGAATCTTGTGGCCTCAGGGTGAGTGAAGTGGTGTGACCCCTTCTGTCCACCTCAGCCAGGGCCAGGTAACTACCAGGGCAACTGCCCAACAAAACATGGGCCAGGGCTGATCCCAAGGTGCAGGTGGACATCCCTCCAGTCAGTGGAGCCCCTAACCGCTCATGGAGAGGACAGCAGGTGAGTTCTCACTGTGCTTGGGACGGAGGGTCAGCAGGAGGTGGCAGTTTTTCTGTCCTTCACAGGATTCAGTCTGTGTGTGCTGCTATAACAGGATACTTGAGACTAGGTGGTTTATAAAGAACCATAATTTATTTCCCCTCAATTTTGGAGAACAGGAAGTCCAAGATCAAAGCACCAGCAGGTTGAGTGTCTGGGGAGGGTTACTCTCTGCTGCCAAGATGGCGCCTTGATGCTACTTCCTCCAGAAGGGAAGAGGGCCATGTCCTACATGGCAGAAGGCAGAAGGGCAAAGGGGACTAACTCCCTCCATCAAAGCCTCCTCTAAGGGCACCTACTCCCATTCACGAAAGGAGTCTTCCTGGCCCAGTCGTACCTCTGAAGTTTATCACTCTGGCAACATCTGAATTGAGAGGAGACATATTCAAACCATAGTAACCTGTCTCCCCGTCTCCAACCTCACTTACACCTTCACTCAAAACTCCCTCAAGAGCTTTCTCTACATTATCCCCAGATTTCAACTCCAGCCTGAGAAGATGTGCCCACCAGACCACTGCTTCCCACCACTCAAATAGTCCCCCAATTCTGTCCTTAACAGAGCCACAACATAAAGATGATGCACAGCTACGTTCACCAAGAAGAAAAAATTCTACAAATAGAAAATAGGATGAGAGGGAGGGGAGAGGGAGGGGAGAGGGAGGGGAGAGGGGAGAGAGAAGCATGTTCTGCCGGATGGGATTCCATTTGTGTAAAATTTCTAATTACATGTGTCTATGCCCAGAAGGAAGCCTGGGAAACTGGTTGCCTGCCGTGTGTTATGTGATGAGGGATTTCAGAGTGATTTTCCTCTTTATTATAACTTCTCCATCATTTGGATGTTCTATAATGAGCATGGATTAACTTTCTAAACAGAAAATACACAAAAAGCTCTACATTTAAATTCACACTCTCCCTCCAGGATGAAAACCTTCTGAGATTGTCCCAGAGAAAACCACAACTTGCAAAGGTTGCCAGGAAATGGTTATTTCCCATCCCACCGAGGCTACTACCTCCTCTCTCCCCAGCCAAGGTATTTTATACTCGGGGAAATTTAATGGGGTCCAGGCAGCTTGGGGGAGAGTCACCCGCCCCCACCAGCCTACGCCTCTTCTTCAGGTGTCTCCTGGGGCTGACCTTGTCTACAGAGGCTCAGATCCAATGGGTAGACTCTCTTTGGGCTGCTCAGTTACACAGAGGAGGAATGTGATATGTCTGTTTCCCAGAAGTGTGCGAATTTTCCTTAGGATGATGGTGTGTATTTCCATTCCCTTCTTCTCCCTCAGCCCCAGCCTCTTCCAGAACAGCTTGGCCAAGAAGGGCAGCCATCATCCTCTTCACCAGCACTGAGCTTGACCACAGCCCTGAGCTCCTATCTCTTGCTGTGGACCTGGGTCTCTGAACTCACCCTTCCCAAAGGTACATCCTTATATCCCTGTGCCTGTTGGTCACTTTTAATTTCCTTAGTCAGAAGGGCTCCCCTCTGCCACATGTCTGTCCTGCATTCCACCCAACTTCTGAAGTGATGTTTTAGATTGAAATACATTCAGAGAATGGAAATACACTTATAAATAATAGAAACCTGAGCTACAACAGTTTAAACAAACCAGGTTTTTGTTTTTCTCAAATAATAAGTCTGAAGGTAGGTGGCTGAAGACAGTGTTGAGCAGCTTAATGACTTCAGACTGAGTTGCCCTGCAACATATTGACTTTCGAGGACCCAAAATGTCTGCCCCTGCACCAGACATCGCACTTATAGTCAAGGTAGGAAGAAGAGGGTTGGTGGAGCTCAGCCATGCCTTCCTTTTTATGAGAAAAGCCAAAGTTTCAGAGCTGACTTCCACTGACGCCTGATCGGCCTGACTGGATCATGATCATTTCTGGATGCAAGGGAGACTGGAAAACAAATATCAAGCTTTTCCAGCCTCTGGCGTAGCACCCTGTGGAGATCCTAGGGCTGGGGGACCAGCACTGCTCACAGGGCCTTTCCTTGGGAAGTGGGGCGAGCAGAGTAACAGCCTCAGACCTCCACTGAGCACTTATTCTGCACCCAGCCCTCGCTGGCTGCCCTCTGGGCGTCTGCCATCTGGGGGAATCCTCACAACACCATAACGAAGCCACTCCGTGCCTCCAGTCTACAGATGGGACAGGTACAACCTAACAAGAGCTCGAGTACCTGTCCAAAGTCCCCCACTCTGTGTCAGAGCAGGATTGAAGTCCCTCTCCGCCAACACTCTCTTTCTGGGAGGGCCAGATAATAAACACTGAAGGTCATCTGAGCCGTGGTCTCCATCACCTCTACTCTGCCACGTCGAGCAAAGCAGCCCGAGCCAGCACAGACCCGTGAGCCGAGTTCCCATAAAACTCCATTTGTGAACACTAAAATCTGAATTTCACGTCATTGTCACCTGTCACAGAATATTCTTCTTCTTTGGATTCTTTTTTTTTCCCTCAACTATTTAAAAATGTAAAAAAATCATGCTGAGTTCAAAGGCCACAGAAAAACAGGTCCCCATTTGGATTCAGCCTGTGGGCCACGGCTGCCAACCCCCGCTGTACACGTTGCTGAAGAGGCACGTGTCGGTCATGACATCCACCCCCTCCCCACCCTCCGCTTGCCACAAGTGCCAGCTTTGGGCTCGGAACTCCATGTTCCTGTCCTCAGCTCCTGTTCCCACGTGCCTGCCTCAGGACCTCCTTGTTCCTGTCCTCAGCTCCTGTTCCCAGTGCCTGCCCACCCCGGCCCACCCTGGCCCACCTCGGCCCGGCTCTATACAAGGGCAGCTATCACCAGGGCTGGGAGGGTTGGCACAGCCAGGAACCCCAGCCACCAGGCGCAGCACTCACCTGCTGAGCCTCAGAGCAGCCACAGCGGAGAGGCTTCTGATTCCCAGGGCGGGTGGTAGTTTTCTGCCCTTCACAGCAGGCGCCCCACACGCGGTCAGGGAGGGAGAACAACAAGAGCAAAAGCCCAGGTGGCTTTCTTAGGGGTCTGGGTGGTATCAGATCCTGCTTTCACTGGGTGCTTAAGGCTGTGCAGAGGGAGCCAGGAGAAGAGGGGCGTCTCTGCTGCCTTCCCTGCCCTCCCAGGCACAGGCCCCTCCTGGCCCAGCTTGGCCTTCATCCCCCACACAAAAAGCACCTGGGGTTCCCTCCGGCCTTGTCATTATCCCTCCACCACGGAAGGCACATTTGTCTACAAACGCTGCTGCTGCCTGGAACCACCTTCATGGCAAAGACAGACCTTCCCCCTGAAGATTTCTAGAAAGTTCCACCCGTCAACATCAGAAAAGCTGGGGAAGGTTTCCCTGGCTGGAGGGGCTTCCTCTTCTCCTTGCACTTGCACTTGCTTCCCTCGGGGTGATTCCCCAGATAGTGGTTTTATTGGAGGTCTGGCCTCTGCAGACAGTGGAGGTTCTAAAGTGCCCCAGGGTGATTCTGGTGGCTTGGTTAGCCTCTGGGGCCTCAGATGAGGCCTCTGTAAAAATGACGGTGACCAGATCTACCTGAAGGATTCTCGCACATGAGGCTACTCTGTGATAATACCTAATGTGACCCTAGCACACAGCAGGGACTCAATCTGTGGGTGTCTCTTCCTGATGGGTAGCCTGAAACTACATAACTGGGGTAACTCCATGCTCAGTACCCCCGTGAACACTTAAGATTGACTCCTACTCATAGTCCTCCGCCATGCAGCCATGAGGGGAACGGGGCTGAGAGCGGAGGAATCAGCCCCACCAGCTTCTTCACAAGAAAAACAGCTCAATGAGTGCAGATGGCCTAGGGATAGAATATTGGCTTTGTACAGGGAATTTGGCTGCTTTAGCCAATGGCTCTCGGGAATATATTAGTTTTCTATTACTATGATGAAATACCTGAGGCTAGGTACTTTCAAAGAAAAGAGGTGCACTTAGTTCGCAGTTCTGTAGGTTCACAGGCAGGGCAATGGCATTTGGATGAGGATCTCATGGCAGATGGCCCCACAAAGGTGGAAGTACACGTGAGAGGGAGAGATCTTGAGGTAAAACAAGAAGTCAAAGGCCGACCCAAGAGTCAGGTTCTCTCTTATAAAACCTCTCAGAAGAACTAACTGGGGTCCACAGAAGCCACCTAATGTTTCCCAAGGACAATAGCCCCAAGGCCTTCCACTAGGCTCCACCACCTCCATCACGCCACACAGGGGCCAAGCTGCTGATGCACAAGACCCTGAGGGACAAAACTCCAAACCACAGGAGGGAGGGTGGGTTACCTGGCCCTGGAGCTCCTCCTTGGACAGGTTTCCTCCAAAAGGGACAGAAACGACTTCGTGGGCCATGACTCTCTTTGACAAAGCTCCGCTCTAGGTCTAACTTATTGACAGAAAATTCATGAATGGAGAGAAATGAAAATGCAAACAAAGGAGTGGAGGAGGGAAACCAAGAAATCTAACACTCCCTCTGGGCAGGCAGAGTCGTGAGGCTGAGGAAGAGCTTTGACCACAAAGCATTTCCTGGATGTTCACGCTCCCGTTGGAAACCTCTCACCGCCCGGCTCAGCCCCTGCAGTACCTTGGCTCCGTGGAGTGGACTCTCTGGCCCAGCTCAGTGGCTCTGAAAAGCAGCTCTAGACTGGAATCTAGAAGGGATCCCTAAGCAGGATTTGTGTCCTCTCGGCATCAGACAAGAAAAGATCAGTGAGACTTGAAATGTTGACAGCTTTGGTTTCGTGCTTGTTCATTCTGGCAGGAGTGTGGGCTGAGCTGGGTGCATGGCCACGGTGCCCAGTGCCCATTTCCCGGTGGTCTCTGGAGAGATGGTCAGACCTGGAGTGATCACACTCCTTCGCTCAGAGGAGCCAGCCTTGCCACAAGCCAGGGCAGAGGTACACAGGGCAAAACGACTTGTTTCCACTCTCCCCAAAGACCTTTGGCTGTGAGTACTGGCTTTGAAGGGAGTTTCCAGCTTCCCAGGCACTTAACTCCTCAGTGCCCAGAAGGGCTCTCTTTCTGCCTGGGTCATGTGCCCTGCTGCCTGGGGACCTTGCTTCCACTGCTATCATTAGGCCCTGTCCTGTCTCCAGGAGACACACTTGAGTCCCCACAGTGCCTCCACGGCACAGGTTTCTGCCCTTAGGTTAGTTTCTCAGCAGGCCCCAGCTCTCAACTTGGAAGACAACGTGGCTATACCATTCCCATTCAAATAGGAGAAAATTGATCTGAGAAAAAGCAACCCAAGTGACATCCGAGGGCCAGGCCCAAGTTGACAGAGCTATAAGATGACCTCCAAAATGTCTGCTTTAAAAAAGTGCATTTATACTGAAGAAAGAAGTTGAAAAAAACCCTAGAAGATGGAAAGACCTCCCATGTTCTTGGATCGGCAGAATTTATATTGTCAAGAGGAACATATTACAAAATGTGATCTATAGATTCAATGCAATCTCCATTCAAATATTAATGACATTCTTCACAGAACTAAAAGAAACAGCCCTAAAATTCAAATGGAAGAATAAAAGATCCAATATAACCAAGGCAATCCTGAGCATTAACAAGGCTTCAGGCATCACAATATCTGACTTCAAAATACTACAGAGCTACAGAAACAGACTGTGTGGTACAGACCAATGGAATAGAATAGAAGACACAGAGAAAAACCCACCCAGGTACAGTCATCTGATTCTTGACAAAGGAACCAAAAACATGTTAGAGAAAAAAGACAGTCATTTTAACAAATGATGCTGGGAAAACTGGTTGTCCGCATGCAGATGAATAAAACTAGAGCCTTGTCTCTCGCCCTGCACAAAAGTTAACCCAAGGTGGGACCAAAGACCTAGAAGTTAGACCAGAAACTTTGTAGCTGCTAGAAGAAAACATGGCGTCAAGACTCTCACATACAAGCACAGGTAACCACTTCCTGAATTGGACCCCTCAAGCTCAGGAGATGGTACCACGAATGAATAAATAGGATGGCATCAAATTAAAAAGCTTCTACACAGCAAAGGAGACCAAGAGCATGAAGAAAGAGCCACTGAATGGAGAGGACCTTTGCCAGCTACTCCTCTGACAAGGGCTTAATAGCCAGAATATATAAAGAACTCAAATAACCCAAACACCAGAAAAACCAACCAACCTACAAGTGGGCAAGAGATATACCAAGAGATGTCGGTATCTTTAGCAATCAGGGAAGTGAAAATCAAAACTACATCTAGATTCTAATCTCGCTTCTGGTAGAATGGTGATTTTCAAGAACAGAAATAACAATAAGTGTGGGCAAGAATGTGGGGAAACAATTCAAACGGAAGAAAAATGAGTGGAGGAGTCGAGGAAGGGGACTGAGGGGGACGGGGGTGGGGGGATGGGAAGAAGAGTGACCCCACTTTCCTCTGGACATATCTAAATATACCACGGCGAATCTCAGCATCAGGGATAGCCCCAAGACACTAATTAAAAAAAAAAACTGTAAGTAAATAGCAGAAAGATCAGTAGAGGGAAGGGAGAGGAGAGAGAAAGGGGAAGGACTAGGGACTGAAGGGGAGCAAATTATCTTCCATGCTTTCATAATTATGTCAAAGTGAATCCTAACGTTATATATGACTAAGAAGAACCCGTGGAAATTAGTAAAGAATGTGGGGAAACAGGAACTTACACACTGTCGATGGGATTATGGCTTAGTACAGCCATTATGGAAATCAGCACAGAGTTTCCTCAAAAGACTAGGAATGGAACCCCCACATGGCCCAGCTGTACCCCTCCCTGGTATTTATCCTAAAGAGTTAAAGTCAGGGCGGGGGCTAGGGCTCAGGGGCAGAGCACTTGCATAGCACATGTGAGGCACCGGGTTCGAGCCTCAGTAGCAAATAAAAATAAATAAATAAAATAAAGGTATTGTGCGGAAAATTCTTTAAAAAAAAAATAAGTCCACATACTCTAACGATACAGATAAACACCAATGTTCCTAGCAGCACAATGCACAAGAACCGAACTGTGGAGCCAGCCTAGGTGTCCATGAATGGATGAATAAATAAAGAAAATATGGTAATGAATACATCACGGGGTTTTACACAGCCATAAAGAAGGACGAAATCATGTCATTTGCAGGAAAGTGGATGTACCTGGAGAACACCATGCTGAATGAAATAAGCCATACTCAGAAACCAAGGGTCATGTTTTCTCTCATCTGTAGAAGCTGGAAAGCAAAGAGGATCTCAGAAAATAGAAGAAAGAGAGACCAGTAGAAGATGGAGATTAGGGGGAAAGGGAGGGAAGGGGAAGGGGCAGAGGAATGAATTAGAATAAATTACGCTATGTGTAGGTATGCATAGATCACAGTGAAGCCTACTAGTAAGTAAGATTGTAAGTCACCAATAACAATATTTTACAAGAAATGCTAGTTTTGTCAATACACCTGTCATTAACATAACCATATGCTGTTTCTTTTCCTCCAATTGTGTATTACCTGAACATAACAGTTTGTAATATCATTGTTTATGGATAGAGCAGAAAAATAAATCAAACTGAATTTTCAAGAATAAATAAATGAAATCATGTTTCAGCATACATAAATTTTACCAGCTTAGCCATGTTGGGCGTACAGTTCGGTGGCATGAAGCACATTCACGTTTCTGTGCAACCATCACCACCGACCACCTCCAGAACCTTTTCCACCTTTCAGAACTGAAACTCTGTATCCATTGAACAGAAGCCCCCAGACCCCTTCCCACCAGCCTCTGACAACCACCATTCTGCTTTCTGTCTCCATGAATCAGCTGTTCTAGATAGCTCATTTAAGTGGGATCAAATGGAACGTGTCTACTTGTCACTGTATTATTTCACTGAGATAATGACCTTGGATTCATCCATGTGTAGCATCTGTCAAAATCACCTTCCTTTTTAAGACTTAATATTATTCCTTTGTATGGATATACCACAGTTTGTTCATTCATCTGTGATGGACCCTTAGATTTTTTCTACCTTTTGGCTTCTGTGAAGAATGCTGCTATGAGCATGGATGTACAAGCATCTGTTTGGGACTCTGCTTTCAATCATTTCAGGTTAAATACTCAGAAGTAGAACCCTAGGTCACAGAGTAATTCTATTTTTAATTTTTCATGGACACACCGTACTGTTTTCCATAGCTGCTGTGCCAGTTTTCATTAACACCAACAGTGCACAAGGATTCCAATTTCTCCACATCCTTGACAGCATTTATTTTCTGTTTTGTTATTGTTTTTGTTGTTGCTTGATAGCAGTGCTCCTAAGGGTATGCTTTTCTTTAAAAGCAGTCAGATAAATGAGCCTGTGTGTGTATGTGTGCACACGTGAGCACACACATCATGCCTGTGGTGAGAGGGGTAAGAACAAGTCAGACTAGGTATTGATCACTCCTTTGGTTTCTGAAAGTGACCTCCTCACAAATATTAGCAGAAGCTTAAAAGACGTTGATGAGGTTATTATGGGTTGAATTACGCCCCTCCCAGATTTATATGAAGTCCCCATCGCCAGTACCTCAGAATGTGGCCTTATTTGGAGACGGGGTCACTGCAGGGGCAAATAGTTGAGATGAGGTCATACTGGAGTAGGTGGACCCTAACCCAATAGGTGAGGAGACACACAGAGGGAGGTCATGTGCAAGACACGGGAAGAAAACAACCATCCGCAAGCCAAGGAGCACCGGAGACTGCCAGAGGCCTGAGCTGCAACAGACCCTTCCTCTGTTCTTTTTGGAGAAGCACAGACTTGCTGACCCTCGATGTTGGACTCACAGCTTTAAGAACTATGAGCCAATAAATTTCTGTTATTCTGAGCCACCGAGATTGTGGCACTTGGCTACGGAAGCCTTAAGGAACAAATACAGCTGTCAATCAACAAAAGTGACTCTGGGCAATGTGAAGGACGGGGACATTGTCTCTGGGCAGGCCACATGCTTCTCAGCCTCAGGTTCAGTGTGGAAGTCATTGTCCTGGTCTGGGCCCAGGAGCTCTTGGCGTCTAAGGCTGAAGCATTCCTGGTTTTAACTATTCATGAATGACCCCATGACTTATGGCACAGGACATGCTGTCATTTGTCATTTTGCTAGGGCACAAACTTGAATCATGCACTCTGAGCCTGGTGCATGGACAGGGCACCTGCTGGTGGCTTTGCTCCTCTCCAGCTGTCACGGAATGCACAGCAAGTATTAAAGCTCGCGTTCTCTGGAGGAAACTGGGTCTGCAAAGAAAGGCAGCTGCTGGCGAGGGAGGAGAAGGAAGAGGGCTCGTCGTGGGGAGGCGAAGGCCACGAAGCAGCTTTAGGAATTACCAGAGTCCGGTATTTAAAGATCCATTATGACTCGGAAAGAGGCACTCGATTTTTCAATTATACTTTGTCACCTTCTGGAGGTAGAAATGGTATGACTAATGTCATTTCTCAAATGTGATAATTCACCCAGGTCTGAGGCCATATCCTTTATGAATGTCAAGGGTCTACTGTAGAGCAACAGGATCTCACTGTATTTTCTGAACCTTCTCTGGCCTTTTGGTACGAGATTCTAATTGCTGCTGTATTATTAAACTGCCAGCAGAATAAAAGGCCACTTGTGTGGTGCCATTTGGAGAGATTCTAAGAAGAACCTTGCACTCGATCACCCACTCCTCAGCACATTTTTCCTGCCACCGCGTACACCCGAGGTCTGAAATTCTGTCATTATGGAGCCATTCCTTGGGGTGAAGGCATGGGCCCAATTTAAAGAGCACCCCCAGGAGAAGAGTCACCGCACTCATATCCACTTGCTCCTCGGTGGGAGTGAATTTAGTGGAGTCTTTAAAACTAGCCTGACCACCGCTTCAGGAGGGAAGCAGAAAGAACCCGGCATCTGGCAGCAGGAAGGACAGAGTTTTCTAGACTTTCCGGAGACTGACCCTGGCAGCGGCCTTCTGCATGAGAGTGGGATGGAGGTGGCTCAGATGCTGAGTGGGAGCGTGTGCTCCCCTCTCATGGAACGGACGAGGTGCAAAGAGGGTCGCAAGCAGGAATTCTTCCAGAAACATACAATTATCAGAGGTATGATAATAACGCCTCTTTTATGTTGTCTTTTCAAATAAACTCATAACCACACAAATTAGCTGCATTGTAATTATCCATTTTAGAGAAAGAACACATATCATCAAATACATATCATAAAATATCTTTCAAGATAAGTTTGTGTATAAAAAGCCTCTAGAGCCCTTCTTTTGGTATTTCTCAGAGCCCCTGGAGTTCCTTTTCTTCTGTCACAGTTCCATCCTTCCCTACCATGCCCAGAAACTTTTGAAGGTGATTCCAAACTCAAAGCCATGTCAGTATGGACCATTGCACGGTTGGTTTGTCAGATAACCTCGTTGTTTTTTTCCACGATGGCTACAAAGACCATTTTTTAAACATTCTTGGGTTTGTGAAATAAGATGGATTAGGTTCAACATGAAGTAGACAGCCAGCATGTACAGTGCTAGCAATGTCACGGAGCCTGTTTACACCACACAACACCTCGGGGTGCGATTACACCCTCAACCTTCAGGTGTTTTCGTCTGTGTGTTCAAAGAGGTTTCCTTTCTCACTGCATTATGCAATGATTGACACCTTTTCCAGAATCATGGCCACACTCCTCAGACTTGTCCTTCAACACCGAACTCTTCAGCCAACTGATATCACCAATGATGATCATGAGGATGACCTGTTCGAGTACGCATGGACGATAGCAGCTGATGTTGTCAAGGGCTTAACCTCTAACCCCAAAGGCCTAATTAAATCATATTTCCTAAACCAGTCGTGAATCCAAGGAAGGAATTATTATCTCCACCTTACAGAAAATGGAACTGAGCCTGAGAGAGGATAGGGAACCGTTGGCAGGTGGTGGAGCTGGGGTAGAAGGCAGTTCTGTCTTATTTTGGAGTTTTGGAGGGCCATCTGCCCCTCCCCCTGGCTTTCCTCTGGGGCAGGGTCCTGAAGGAACAGCTCCATGTGCACCTGGAAGCAATACAAGCCTTACAAGGTTGAACCTGCCTAGGATGGTGAAGCTTTACCTAAGCTTGTATTGGTAGGGTTCCTCCCCCACTAAATTTTATCCCCAAAGTACAAATCTGAATACAAGAAGAGTTAGTAAGACTCCAGGGGAGGAGGGGCCCCAAACATCTCCAAAAGGGCTGGTGATGTCTCCTTGGGCTGCACCCACATTCGGTGAGCCCCAGGTTCTCTAAGAGAATACCCAGTTCTCACAGCTCCCTCCTCTTGAGGATCTTTACGTATGAAGCACCCAAAATGACCAAAGTCCAAAACACTAAAAATATCATGAGCCCTTAGGTGGCGTTCAAAATAAAAATGGCACTAAACCATAAGAGTGAAAGTCCCACCTGGTTCAGAATTTTTTTTTTAACCAGATGATCACATAATACTGTTGATTTTCACAAGATACTGTCAATTATCTAAATCCCTTATAAAAGAGATGTTCATGGGCATGCACCTACTTAGTCTTCTTTTGGGGTCACCAGCTCTAAAGACTGTTCAAAGCTTGGTTGCATGTTTGTGTTCTCGACCCTAAAGCTCATAGGTGTGCCAAGCTTTCACTGCAGACTGCTACTGTGATGCTTTGGGAAACGATCCATTTGGTCATGAGAGAAGAACTCCCCAGGGTGCAGCTGTTTCTCAAATTCACTGAAGTCAGCAGGGTCCTTGTTATGGTGTGAGTATGTGGTGTTCCCCAAAAGCTCATGTGTGAGACAATGCAAAAATATTCAGAGGTGAAATGATTGAGATGAGGAGTTGTAACCTAAGCGGTGGATTAATCCACTGATAAGGATTAACTAGGTGGTAACTGTAGGCAGGTAGGTTGCATGACTGGAAGAAGCAGATCACTGGGGGGGGCATGCCTTTGGGGTTTGCATTTTGTCCCTGGTGAGCAGAGCTCCCTGCTTCCTGGCTGCCATTCTTCTAGGACCTCACTTGGGCCCAGAGCTGTGGAGTTGTCTTACCATGGACTGAACCTCTGAAATCAGGAGTCAAAATAAACTTTTCCTCCTCTGAGTTGTTCTTTTCAGGTATTTTTGTCACAGTGATGAAAAGCCAACTAAAGCAGTCCTCAATTCCTATCCTTAGCTCTCCAGGAGCAAGGGAAGTAACTGAGGACTCAGACAGAGTTATCTTTAGGGGCGAGGTGGTTAAAGCTAGTTCAGCTTTGGGGACACACTCACACCTGCACCATCCACACTATCCTAGCCCTCTGTCACCAAAGAGGGGCCTAGTTCCACATACAGAGCTTGACTCAAGGACCTTATCACACCAGTAACTTGACTCAGGAGAAGACAGTGCCATGACTTTGGACCTGCCCCCAAATTGCTATAAAGCATGCTTTGAGCGAGCCTGAGAACCCTGCACTCAACCACCCGTTCCCAGCTCTGCTCCCTGCCTCTACAGGTACCAGACTTCTGAAATCCCACAGTACGGATACTCCTCCCTCACAAAAGCCCTTTAGTCTCCCTCCTTTCCACACTGCTCCCTGAGAGCATCTAAGTTCAACTGCCACCCTCTGGGGAGAGTCCCCGGAGACGTGCCTGTTTGTGCATGAGTGCTGGAGCTCGGTCACTGTCATTAACGAAGCTCCTTAGCCTTCTCTGTCCGAAATCTTTACACAGGTGGACACCGAACACACGCACGTCTCCACACCCCCTTTCACAGGGAGCGTTCCTCTTCCCTGTGATGCTCTCCCATTGTGAGTGGTGATAGGCACTAGAGATGATGTCATAATAATTTGATTGGATCAATATATCATTTAGAAAATTAAAGCTCTCCCCTTCATCAGGTGGTGACTAAGGGGAAATGCCTGCGTCTGGTCAATAATTTACGTCTGTCAAGTAGAACGGATGGGACCTCTGCCTCAATTCACTCGTGTCTCTGTGTTTTACTGTACCCCCTGTGTTTTCAGAGGTACCCATAAAACATCCTTCTGAAGGGCTCTGCTTTGAACAGAAAGCAGCTCCTTCCCCCACGGGTTTAGATCTGTCAAAAGGGGCACTGCCCCGGCTGGGACTGGTCATTTTCTTGGCGCAATGGAAGATGAGGCTGTTCTTAGGCTGGGTTTCAGATGACATGTCGTCTTCAGCAAGCTCCATTTTACAGATACAGAAAATGCAGCCCTTAAGGCCAAAATACCACCACCACCACCCACAATCACACCCACCAAGTCCTGAATTCCAACTGCAATGAAATCGTCTCTGTGCCTCCGTACAGTCACCAGCGGGCACCAAGCAGGAAAAAGGGGACAATGAAGCGTGTGACACTGTAGGTGACAACAGCATCCCACCCAGGGGTACAGAGCAGCACTTTCTCCCTCCCTAGATTCCTCACCAATCCTGTGGTCTCCTCCTGACCTAGGCTTTCCCTGCCTCTAGCCCTCTTCTCCATGACAACAGGGGACCAGATCCCATCAGAGGCAGATTCTTTGGCGCTGGGTGACTCCTAAGCAGGTGTCATATTCCTTGATTCTGGGTTAGTGTGCCTCTCTGCTTTGGTGCAGGCCAGGTTCCTGCACAATAAATAGAACACTGGGAGGGAGGGGGAGGGGGGCAAAATAAAGATCAATATGCAGTGGATCATTCACTCAATCACGAGCTTTCGAGAAACAGAGAAAAACGAGAGGAGGAAGGAAACTGTTATCTAGTGTGTGTCGGGCACTCCATTAGAACGTTAAGATACAGAAACAAAAACCCCAAAGAAATTAATTTTGTTGAAGTGTTATTGACAATAAAATAGAGGCTGTCCTTTTATATTTATAAGAACATAAAGTATATTTTTATACCATGTAAAAAAAACCCAAAGCTTATTTTATGTGGTATCTAAGCTGAGGCACCCTCATAGCAAGTTTTCATTTTTTAACAAGAGCATCTATTTATCTATCCATTCATTCTCTCAGCTTTCTGGGGGAGGAGAGGGATTAACCACATGGTTTATGTATTCAGACTAAAGCTTATAATTTAGAAACAAGCTCATTAGTTAATTTTGCGGGGGGGGGGGAGTTTGGCACCTGTGATTTTAGTATAGAGTACAACTTGCTTTTTATTTAACAATTTTCTGAGCACTTACCATGTGCCCAGCAGTCTCCTGAGCACATGAGGTTCAAGGATAAACAAGGTCAAGTCCTTATTGCCCCAGGGTTGTGACTAACAGCCAAGACCAACCCAGGGGTTGAATTCACCACTTTGACCTCACTGCCCCCAACGGAGTCAACTATGGCAGAAAGAAAATGGTTAGTTTTTTATTTGCTGGTTTTTATCTTTGAAAAGAGAATTGAAACTTAGAAGGGCAGGAAGTCCCTCAGGGACAAAAGGCAAATCCCAATCCTGTCTTCTCATCAACTTGCATGTTGCTCCTCCAACACTAACTCCAAACCCAGGAATATGTCATCGACTGTAAACTCTGGTCCATTTAGTAAAACTCTCCGGCCACCTTCAGGACCTTCTCAATGCTGGTCAAAGATGTCAACATGCAGAAAGTCTGGTCATGCCAGAAGCCCCCGACTCTGGGACCATAAACAAAGAATTCTTTCCTCAGGAAGGCCAAGGGCACTTGGTGGGGACGATGGGCAGTGGCTTAAGTGAAATTCACAGATAGTCTTTTGTGTCACCGAGGCTGGAAACACAGCTCTTGGATCTTCGTTCCAAAAGCACCTTAGCTCCCATTATTTAAAGTCCCATCCTCAGCACTCAGAACCAAGCCTGCCACACAGGACAGATTCAAGAAATGGTTTTGTACAGTTGCAATTCTCTGAAATGACATGCACACAGTAGCAAATCAAATCTTAAACAAGTGCTCTTTCGTGCCAAGGGGCGTGGAGACATCAATGGCTAGTGCCAGGTGGTATAACTTCATAACAGGGATGACTGAGGGAATACTTACAGATAGAGAAGTAGTAGAGGTTGGACCCAGGGATGCCTGAGCCTTCTGAGGCTCTGTGGGAAGAGCAGGAGCAAAGGGCCACCCAGGAGAGGCTGGGACTTAACCTCCACCTTCGCCAGTATTTGTTGATCATTTTCTCTTCTTAACTTGTTGAGCTTTCTGGTTGACAGAGCTGCCACATGACTTTCTTGAACACATCTCTCATAGAAGACAATCTCTTCTTGATGAAAGGAGGCGTTTCTCTCCAATTCTTTGTCCACATCTTCCGACATCTTCCTGTAGAACTTGCACTTCGGACATATATCACTCATGTTTCTGCTCACTGGGGGACATTTTCTCTCTATTGCTAGGCAAGGTATTTCCTCCTCAATAGATTTTCCCCTGATGTTGCATTCCATGTTCTTGTTGCATTTCAAGTTTCAGCAGAAACATCTTAATATCACTGTGTGAAAGCTGTGAGTTTCAGATGGCAAAGATGCTTGCTCAGTTTGGAAACTTGTTATGTGTCCTGGACACTCTTAATTCATTTGATTTTCCTCATAATTTGAGGGGTGTTGTTTAGATTCTTCTTCCAGTCTTCACACATGCATTGAAGTAGCATTAGGCATCCACCAGTCTCTTCAGATCAGCTCTGGCTTCTGGACTGGAAGTCTCCATTTGTTTGGGCTTCCCTCATTTTTTCCAATTCACATGTGCATCCTCAAGCCTGCTTTTCTGGGATCAGTGCCCACATTCTTTGCCTCCATTAGGCAAGCTTTTGGGCAAGCAGTTCTAGACTTTTCTGAAGATGAGTGTTTCCTTTCAAACCATCCATTGTTCTCTTCTGACATTGTTCCCCATCATTCTAAGATGCCTTTAAGGTGGTTTTGCACCATCCCTTGGAACTGGAGGGATTTTGATGCATCTTCAAAGACCATGTCTGCCCTTGAAGTCTGTGAAGGGAAAGTCCAGGGGGCTGGCTCTTCTGACCTCTTGTAAAAAGTCTACTGCATCCTCAAGTGGAAGCCTGTCCTGACTTTTGTCAAGTACTGCCAAACACAGAATGTGTGGCTGCAAAGGACTGGCCTCTACCACGGTGACTGGAGGACAGCACAGAACTGTGCCACCAGCCTAGGCTTCCCACTGACGGCACACTTCAGCCAGCCAGAACACCCAGGGATGCTCTTCTTCATCCTTAAAGTATGTTGGCTGTTTTCTCCAAAACCACCATAGCAGTGCATACAGACCAGAATCTCCTGGGGAAATCCAGAGACCTCAGACTTGTCTCAAATGTTCAGATGTCAGGAGCAGAGCATGCCGTACAGCTGCTCCCCAACCAGTTGGAAAGATATTTTGGCGGCAGGCTGCAGGCCCTCCGTGGGTCTGAAGGGCTCCCCAGCTCTGCCTCTGATTTCCAATGTCCTGGAGGTCACTGCTGACCACACAGGACCCTGTGAAGTATTCTGCCTCCAACAGGAACAAGGGCCTGGCACCTAGGACAGCTAGGTCAGCCAGGCTCTGTAAAATACTATCCCCAAACTTTGCTCTGCTCCGTGGACAAATAGAAAATTCACTGGAAGAAATAGAAAGAGCTAATTGCAGCCTGAGTCCAGCCTGGAGGTTTGGTCACTCCTGGCCCCACCTGCCCTACAACAATCAGAGAGGATCCAAACAGCCCTCTGTTGACCATCATTGGCTTAACCCAAATGGCTTTTACAACCCCACTTCTTGTTTAAAACGGTAAACAGCATCCATTGACTCACCTCTGTAAAATATGAGGATTTTAAACTCACTTAAACTGCCCTCCTTCAAGTCTAGCTCAATGTTTGTGGTTTCATAGTATCTTTTACAGATATATTTGGCTACCTTGTAACATTAAATTATATATGTATAGTATCTCCATTTACTATTCCATCAACTTTAATCAGTGTTTTGATTCTCCTTCACTTAAGATGAGAGTAATTATGCCCTACCTTCCTTCTCCGTCTATCTTCAACCTACTCTCAGATAAATGTTCCCATTCAATGGACAAAGTCAACATTTACATTTTGCAACTCCCACACCCCATCCTCTAAGGTCGACTTCATAGGATTACTCTAAATATTTTGGGATTTTTTAAAAGTGTTTACATTATCGCATTATATGCATATTTCTTGTTGACCAAACCAGCAGGGCTAGAGGACCAATTTCTTTTCTACAAATCTGAGAACACAATCCCCAGGCCACTCCAAGAAGCATGGCCCCAACATGAAGTTCAACGAATTTCCTTTCACATATTCTAGCAACTGCTTAAAATCGTGAGACATTCTGCCTGCTGTGTGGATAACTTCCTGGTAAGCTTTTTGTTTTACGAGGAGTTTCTAAATATATGTTTCCTTGACTCGTAAATTTTTACATCCCTAGGATTTCCCATCCTCTCAAGTAAGTTCCCTTTTCCCAGACATTTCCCTTGCCTCATTCCTCTGCAGTCTGGGCTGGCTGCCCTCCAGGCTTGTCTTCCCCCAGGTCTGCGCCCACCTGAGACCTTCACTGTTCTCCTGTCTCCTGGATTCTGTCATCTCTTTCCCTCTATTTCCTCAGGCTCCTGGGGAGTCTCCCTAAGAAAGGGAATATGGAAATCACAGCTAGAGCCCACCTCTCAGATCTTTAAGGATGTTGAGAACGGAGGGCAGCAAATGAAAACTCAATCGCCTGTTTGAGTTTGGTTCCTTTCAGGTGGTCTGTCTCATCTTTCTAGATCTTAGGATCTACCAATTATCCTTGGTGCCTTGGGGTTTTTCAGAACAGTCTCTAGTGTGGACTGATTTGTTTTGTTTTGTTTTTATTTACTGTATTGAATACTCTGGACCCTTCGAATTAAGGTCCTTCTTGAGCACTGAAAAAATTTTTTTCTTCTACTGTTTTTTCCCTAATTTCTGTTTTCCCCATTTTTCTTTTCTAGGATTCTTTTTCATTTCATGTTTGACCTTAAGGATGAGTTCTCATGTCTCTTACCTGACTCCAATATTTTCTTCTCTTTATATTTCTTTTCTCCATTGAGAAAATTTCCCCTGACTGTATACTCCAAGTAGGTTTTTTATTTTTCTACTTTGATAATCAAAATTATTTATTAATCTCTAAAAAAACTCTCTATTCTTTGTTACTTTTTCATTATATCTTATTTTTATGAATATAAATATACTTTTGAAGTTGAGGGTATAAATTACATGAGATTTATGTTTTCTGAATTGAGTTAGTGTCCAGCAGGATCAGACTGTCTTTGTCTGTCTCTTTCATGTTTCTGGTTTATCTTTAATTCTTGAGATCCCTGGTTGTCCTTTCCTACTTAAAAGGACCAGGCAGTGATGTGGGGTTTTCTGCATTACAGTGGAACCCAGGAGATTTATTTTTTCACCAGGTCTCTCCCCTAGCTCTCTGTGATGTGCCATTTGCCTGTTTACCTGATGGCTGGTCTTCAAGAGCATGTGTAAGGAGCTGACTGGTTTTAGCTACTTTTGCACTGCTGTGACCAAACCACCCGACAAGAAGAACTTAGAGGAGGGAAAGTTTACTTTGGCTCACAGTTTCAGAAGTTTCAGTACATAGTTGGCTGACTCCATGCTGTCAGCCCAAGGTGAGGCAGGACATCAGGACACATGGGCATGGCAAAGGGAAATAGCTGGGGACAGGGCACTCAGGAAGCAGGGAGGGGGAGGGGGAGCTCTGCTCACAAGGGACACAAAGCAGGCCCCCAGTGACATATCTCTTCCAGCCACACCTTATCTGCCTACAGTTACCTCCCGGTTAATCTATATCAGTGGATTAATCCACTGATAGTTCACAACCCTCATAATCTAATCTTATCACCTCTGAAAATTTCTGCACCTGAGTTTTTTGGAGACACCACACATCCAAACCAAGTGAAGAACACTCCAAATACCAGACTGAGAAGGGCTCCATTCTGTCTCCACCAAAACATGCTCTAGACGCCTTAGCCTTCCCCAGAGGCCTAGTTTAAATTTAGATATACACTTTTTATATTTTGTCTCAATGCAGAGACTAGATTATCTGTATCTAAGTGGGCCACGGGGGCTGTACCAACTCTTAACCATTCCTTCTGCCCATTTTCCACTCCTGTCTTCGTACCTGCCAACTCTGGGTCCAGAATCCTTTTCACTTTCAATTAGGGCTACTGGTTCCCCTGGCCACTGCAGCTCCATTTTTATTCCAGGTTTTGCTTTTTTCTAACTCTTGCACATATCAAAATCCCCTTCATTCCATCTTCCAGGAAGGTGTTGAGCTTTCCTGCCTTCCTCCTCCCCAGACTCTTCGCCATGACAGATGTCTCAGAACCGACTGGGGTAAAAGCATGGGTCCCTCCACCATCTTGAACCAGAAGTGCTCATTGAAATTTTGTTTGAATTCCACTGAGTTCAGACGACTAATGCGATTCCACAATGTGCCCAACATGATGTTTGACTTTAATAGGTTGCTGGGATCAATGTTAGACTAAAGATTAGACTGAGTCTGTTTTTATTAAAAAGTTACTAAAGGAAATTCAAGGTGGACTTGAGAGAACTGTTTCAAAAGGTCCCAGGGCTGAAAGGCCAGGGTGGGCAGCCCCTGCCTGGCATCTCCCCTGACCGCAGCTGCTGGAGCACACCAGGGTTGGAGGCCACTCAGCTCCTGCCGGGAGGATGCGGTAGCTGTCAGTCACGAGCCAGAGGACATGCCCCTGGGCTGTTATCCTGGGCTCCTCGCCAACGACTTTTTCTCTGCGTCAGCTCAGCTGCCACCTTTGCACACACACCTGCTTCTGTTGGTGGTGCCAGGAGACACAGGCTCAGAAGAAAAGAGGGAAGGCTGAATTCCCAGCTAAGCTTGGATGTGCTGATCCACCCCGGCTCTGGGAGTCAGGGAGATGCAGAATTACGTGGGCCTCCAGTTGCCAACAACAGACAGTGATTTGTACTAGATGAAAGGTGATTTTGTCCCAAGGACCTGGTAGTAACTAATGAAACCCAGCAGTCCCAGGAAGGGTATAGAACTGAGGTGTCAGGGGCTCTAGGGATTGTCCTCAGGCCCTCACCTCCCATCTCCAGTCCTCGGATTCTTGTTTTTCCCTTCCTGCAGACTGGCTATCTCTGCAGGCTACATGGCAGAAGGTGGCTACCCCTCAGATTAGGGGGTCACCTACTCGATTCTGGCCAGAGAGGCTGACTTTCCCTTAGATCAAGGGCTGGCAACTTCAATAAGGGCCAGATACAAAATGTCTTCATCTGTGCAGGCCACATCCTTCCCAGTGTAACTCCTCAATACTACTGTTATCTCCCAAAAGTAGCCATGGTCAATATGTTAGTGCTGGGCCTGTGGTTGTGCTCCAATAAAATTTTATTTACATAAACAAGCAGACAGGGCTGGGGAGACAGCTCAGTTGTTAGGGTGCTTGCCTTGCATGCACAAGGCCCTGGGTTCAATCCCCAGCACCACAAAAAAGAAAGAAAGAAACAGGCAGGCAGCAGAGCATTTTGGGCTATTTGGCTGCTCAGGTAAACCCTGCCTTAGACACAATTCCAAATCTCTAGAAGAATTTGTTCAGTGTAGGACAATGGTTGATGAACCCCTTTGTCAGGAAAAGAGAGTGTGCTCAAGAGAGAAACAGCCAAAAAGTGGCGCTGGTTACCAAAGGCTGAGATGGGACAATCAGGCTCCAGAGAGAAAGGTCCAAGGCGAGACCTCCGTAAGGGTCTCCTGTATCAGCACCTCATATGGAAGCCACACAGGAGTAATATGGCGCCAAGGTAATCTTACAGAGCAGGTGGCCCACACTCCTGGCAGCATCTTGACATCCTCAAAATGAGACCTCTTGGAATATTCCATTATTTAAAAAAAAGGAACAAAATGTATGAGATAACTAGCCACATACACAACCTAGAGCTCAGGCAGTTGGTTCGAAATGTTTATTGTTTCCTAAGTGGACATTTAGGTGAGATTTTTTACCATTTAAACCCAAGGCTCTGAAATTGAACAAAAGTAATTTTGAGCTGTAATTGGCTAAGAGACTCCACTACCCACCAGGGCTCACGAGCATGCAGGGGTATGGTTGAGCATTGAATTACGTGCCCAGTGTGGCCATAATTCTCTCTGTGTCTTTGCCACCCGTGGTAGCCCTGTGGCTTTAGGCATGTCATGAAAAGTTTGTGGTGGCGGTTCTAAAATGATTCAGCTTCATGGAAAATAGTACAGTGTTTCCTCAAAAAGTTAAAAATAGAATTAGCATATAATCTAGTAATTTCAAAAATTTGAAAGCAGGGTCTCAAACAGATAGTCCTCCATCCATGTCCATGAGTCAAAATATGGAAGTAATCCAAGTGTCCTTTTTTAAACAAATATACAAAATATGGTTTATACAGACAATGGAATATTATTCAGCCTTTAAAAAGGAAGGACATTTTGACACATGCCACAATATTGATGAACCTTGGGAACATTATGCTCATTGACATAAGCCAGACAAAAGGATAAATACTGTATGATTCCACAGGGCTCAGAGAAACGGAGAGTCACATGGTGGTTGCCAGGTGCAGGGACAGTGGGATATGAGGAGTTGTTTAGTTTTATGGGCGTGAAGTTTCAGTTTTGTAAGATGAGAAGGTAGATGATGGTGACAGATGCACAGTAACTTGGACGCACTTAACACTACTGAACTGCACACTTAAAAATGGTCAAGATGACAAATTTGATGTAAAAAAAAAAATGGTGGCAATGCCAACATTTTTTCTTTACAAGTCTGTGGTGGGACTGGCCTCCGCCTCCATGAACCCTGCCTGGTGATGGTAGTGCCTAGATATGGCTTCCTGCGGGGCCAAGTGAAATGGGACTCAGACCACAGCCACTCTCCCCAAAGGCTTTCTTGGATGAGCATCTATTTGTCTATGAAAATAAAAGTTTTTTTTTTTTCTTTCTGTCCACAGAACCAGGGAGCAGGTGTTTGGAAATGCACCGCTTCCTGCTCTTCCCGGGACCCTCCTGGGGGCTTCCCCCTGCAGTGCGCCTGGGATTCTCACCCTGGGCAGCTGGACTTCCCGGAAGACCTTGGAGCCAGATGCTGAAATACGTGGAATGACCAGAAAACAGCAAGAAGGGCCAGGCAGGCTTCTATGGACTGCTGTTCCCACAACCCAGGCAATCTGTGGCCGCAGCCGGGACCCCTGACCCGATGGGCCTCTGCCTAAAGCCCCTCTTCCACCCACATCCTGCCCTTCTCCAAGATCAGGGGCGCCGATGGAGAGGAGGATCCCGGACAACCCCAGAGACTCTCTCTGCTCCCACAGAAGACTACAGTGTTCCCTTTGGGTACAGGCAGACGCTGGCCCAGCCCCCTGAGGCCATCCTTGACTTAATCTTGTCCCCTCTGAGCCTTTCTCCAAAGAACCATCTACTGACCTCCCATCACTGACCTTCTCTCAAGGACAAACTCCAGAAGCCCTGTGAGCCGGTCCCTCCCGTCTCTCCAGCCACACACTCCCAGCAGCTCTGCGCCTCTGTGTCCCCGACCCCCATCTGCTCCTGCATTTTTCCAAATGGACCATTTTGAATCCCAACCAATTAGTCCAGTGCCCCTTCCACAGAATACAGACTGTAGGACTGTTCTCGACATAGCGGGTAGCCCAGCCCTTCTAGATCCTGCTCACTTCCCCGACACCAGAGCTGACCACACACTTCAGGGGTGACTCCTGTAGCACAGAACACAGTCCCAAGGTTCAGGGGATGACTTCCCAGGTCTGGGCCATCGCCACAGGACACAGAGACCACGGATCAACACGATGGAAGGAGGGATTTAAAATGAACTGCCAAACAGGGGCGTGAACAGCTCCAGAGGACCATCTCTTCACCTCCAAAACACCACTCAAGGGCAAGCCAGAAGCATATGTGGCTGGGACAGGTGCAGCCTAAAGGGCCAAGAGGTGAGACGTGGTCTCGGAGATCCTCTGCCCTGTGAGCTACATGGCCCCTTCACCAAGACCACCAGTTCTCTCTCTGTTGCGGATAGGCTGTTCCTCCATTTTTTAGCCACAGGAGGAAACCTTTTAGAAGTCACTCTTATTCAGCACAAATCTGCAGCCTCCTGGAGTACAGGCACTGATGCCCAGCCTGTCCACCACGCTGCCACTGGCTAGTGCCCCCAGAGGAGGTCAGAAGCCATTACAACAGAAGGGAAGGGTGGGGTTTCTAACCCTTCCCCCGAGTCTGTGGAAGCTGGGACAAGGAGAGGCCTTGCCAGAAGCCAGCTTCTGTCAACAAACATTTGGAATTGCAACAGGACTCCAGTTGGCCCCTCATATCCACGGGTTCCCCCTGCCACAGATGGATGACATTCAGGGGAAAATGCATATGTACTGAACACGTATAGACTCTTATCAATATTCTCTAAATAATGCAACATCACAACTGTTTACAAAGCATCTCTATTGCATTCAACTCTGTGAGTAATCTAGAGATGATCTAAAGTACACAATAAGATGGAAGAGGCATGTGCACCATTTGAGGGACTGAAGCATTATGGATTGGGGTAGCTGTGGGGGTACTCGGTATTTTGGATATTAGGGGACAACTGTGCAATGCTAATTTCTACCAGAAAGAAGTGACTCTCCCCCGGACGGGGTAGAGAATGAGGCTGGAATGACAGCTGAGGAGCAGCCATCTTGGAGAAAAATAATTTGAAGAATGCAACAATATCAGTTGATCACAGGTTCTCAAACTGCCAGGCTCTTAGTCACCCTCAGCTGAGACCAGCTCTTGCCTCATCACTAGTTCAAGACCTGGAAGATGTTGCCCATTTCAGGACCTGGTACAAAGGCCATCCCCAAAGATCAGGCCCACCCATGAGTAACCACTTGGGGAACACAGAAAGAAAGCACTTTTAGCTCTTCATATGCAGTATGAGAGATGGGTAAGGCCAGGAATTCTTCCCCCTTTTCCCACTTCAAGTCATACTGGGATCTGAGCTCAAGAGGGAGGTGCAGAATAAAGCAGTTCCCAGAGAAGCACATTCTGTCCCCAGGGCCTTGGGGACTCAAGCAATCACCAACCCCATGGCCCCCACTTTCCCTTAAGTGTGATAGATGGGCTGAGTTCTGTTGGCAGTTGAAACACTTTGCATTGATTTGTGTATTAGTTTGTATATTGTTTTGAGAGACCAATTTCAAGAGAAGCTTTGCCCATCGTCCATCAAAGCTCAACGGTGCTTTGTCTTCATTCCGAGTTGGCTGCTCATCAGACTCCAGGCAGGCTGCTGGCTGCCAAAATCTTGCAGCAGGGGACCTCCATCCATCACGGTTTGGGGAGCACTCTGTCTAGGGGCTGATAAAATCCAGGTGGAGGGAGCGACTCTCTACCCTCACCCTCATTGCTCCTTGGAGAAGATCCGAGCACTGGTCCTTGGGATTCTTCCCAGAGATGAGAAATTTATGGAAACTCTCACCACCATCCTACAGATGTGGAAACTGAGTCAAGCAGGACGGAGCAGGAACAGAGAGGAGGCACAGCTGCACTGTGGAGACAGTGCAGTGGAGCAGACAGATGGGAGCACTGAGAACTGGACGCTTGTCCTGTGTCCCAGGCATCCAGGCTGAGGGCTGTGACGGGGACAGCCTGGAAGAAGGGACATGGGATCATGAGGCCAAAAGAAGCACCCCGTTCCCCAGCCCCACCTCCCCCTCCTGTCCCAGCCCTTCACCCAGGGGAAAGGGATGCTGTCACCTGTGCAGACAACGTGCCAAGGGCCCAGGGGAACTCCCCACGTTTCTGCTACAGTGTGGACATGGACTGTCCCCCCAGGGTTGATGCGCTGCAAGTTTGGTCCACAGTGTGGCAATATCAAGAGATAG
This sequence comes from Urocitellus parryii, assembly GCF_045843805.1. NCBI lineage: Eukaryota > Metazoa > Chordata > Mammalia > Rodentia > Sciuridae > Urocitellus > Urocitellus parryii. The sequence continues at coordinate 20,727,623 of NC_135533.1, read as the reverse complement.
TGGGACCTTTATGAGATGGGGTCAGCGCAAGATCCTCAGTGGTAGAGGGCACTTCCTTTGGAAGGGATTAATATAGTTCCCAAGGGTTCCCAAGAGAGGGGTTTTCATCAAAGCACAAGCCTGACCCCATCCCATTCCCTGGCTTCCTGTCTTGCTGTGTTTTCTCCCCTCCTCCACACACACACACATTCCCACCATGATGTTATCTGCTCTGATATATTGCAGCCCTGGGGACCTTTGTCAGAGCTGGCACCATGCTGTTTGAACTTCCAGCCTCCAAAACTGTGTGCTCAATAAACCTCTTTTCTTTACCAGTTATCCAGCTTCAGGTATTTTGTTATAACAACAACAAAAAAAAAAAAAAAAACACAAACAGGCACCATGCTGTTTGAACTTCCAGCCTCCAAAACTGTGTGCTCAATAAACCTCTTTTCTTTACCAGTTATCCAGCTTCAGGTATTTTGTTATAACAACAACAACAACAAAAAAAACACAAACAACAATAACAAAAACTAAAACAGTTACCAAGAGGGAGGCTTCCCTAGTCTTAGCATGTCTCAATGGTCTCTTCACCCCACTCTGCAAAGCAACCGTCCTCCAGGCCTCCCTTCATTTACACCCCTTGGGTTCATGCTGAGAACAAAGAATGTTCTCACTAAGTCCACTTCCACGAGGCATGTGCAGAAGGAATGAAGACAGGAGGGCCAGGGCCACCTTTGGAGGCAAGACCGAGAGAGCTACAGAGAGACCACTCAGGTGGTGGACCCTCTGAGTTGAAAGCAGCAGGAGCCAGGAGAAGTGCGGCTGTGCGTGTGCCAGGAGAACAGTTTTCTCAGGCTGTCAAGGTCATATTTCTGCCTCCCTGCTTCACAGGAAACACTTGGGACACCCTTCAGGCAGCAGGAACAGCCAATGCTCATAGCATGTGCCACACAGTCAGGCTGCACTTCTGGGTTCGCCCAGCTTCACCAACAGATCAGATCATTTATCCTCACGAAAGGGCGTCAGTTAGGGAAGCATCAGTTACCCTGAGAATGAACGCTGACGTGTCGGGGCTTAGCTCAGACCCGGAACTGGCATCAAGCAAGCTCTCAGGTGACAGGCAAAGGAGCCCAGACACACACACACTACTAGTGTCATGAGGTTTAGATGAAAAGTTCCTGGGACATTTACAGGTGAAAAGTGGGTGACTTTCCTCATGGGGATCCAGATCCTTCAGTCTGCGGCCTCCCAATTCTCAGTGGCTGCATGATCCAACCGGGCTCCTTGCATTTCCACGGAAATGAATTAAAGCACATGGAATTTAAAGTTCTGTTTCCTGGTGGCACTCATGGCATGTCAAGTGCTCAGAAGCCGCAGGTTAGGGTTCGGACCTGGAACGTCCCCCGAAGGCTCACGTGTTGAAGGCTCCCCTCCAGGCAGCAGTGTTCAGAGTGGGGCCTAGGAAGGAGGTGGTTGGATCAGGGCTCTGCCCTCATCCACGGGTTCCTCCGACGGCATCACTGGGAGGCGGTGGGAATGAGAGGATGTCAGGGTCTACCTGGAGGAAACCCATCACCAGGAGAGCATGTCTTCTCCCTGCCCCTTCTCTCCTTCCTCTCTTCCTCCTAACTGCCACCAGGTGATCCCCCTCTGTCACACAGGCCCACTGCCACCATATTCTGCCTCACCTTAGACCCAGAGCAACGGAGCCAGCCGATCCTGGACTGAGACCAAAATGGATCTTCCCTCCTCTGTGTTGTCTACCTCAGGTGTTTTGTCACCGTGGGGGAAAATTAAAAGCTAACATGCTACTGTATTTAACAGTGTAGAATAGACATTTCCTTTATCCCACAAAGTGGCAGAGGACATGGCTGTCCCAGGGCCTAGTCCCCTGCCTGCCACCAGCAAAAAATCAGAGCGTGCAGAAAGGACTTTCACCTCTTCCCTGCCATGAGCTGGAAGTGACATGGCCCCTTGGGTTCACAGCCCATCCACCCCACCTGCTACTCGGGCTTTCCCGCCCAGGGGCAGGGTGCTGCTGGGTTGGACACTGTCCCTGGTGGGCAGCTTGGGCTGCACCTCTATACCACAAACAGAGGAGGGTGAGTCCTGGTGACCAGTCAGCCGTCTCTGCCACAGTCTGCCTCTGCCCTCTCCCGGCCAGGAATCTGAGGATCCGAGAAGTGAAGTGGCTTCGTCTGTTGTAAGAAGTGGGCACTGAGGCTGGAACCCAGGCCACCCGATTCCCCATCCAGATGCTGTCTCCAGGACACACACATGAGAGCAGCCCCTCCTGCCACCGCCCAGGAGGTGATGGATGTTCCTCAGCTCACCCCTCCTGGACCAGGACCCAGGAATGGAGTATAAACGAAGAACATTTACACCTGAGTGGAAGAGCAGTCTCTGCGGTATTGATGCCACTGCACGGTACACACTCTCCTTACTGTGCTGGGATGTTCTGTGGTTGGAGCAGGCAGAGATGGCTGCCTGCACTTCTGCCCTGAATATGACGCTGCATTGGCATCTCACAGCAGGACCCACTCGGTCCTTGAGGCGATGTGGTGGGGAAAACACCCCTAGGAGTTCCCGTCCTCATGGTGATACTATCTTGGGGTGATCTCAGGCTGTCACTGCACATCTCTGGGCCCCATTTTCTCTATCTAAACAAGCCCCCTCCAGATCTGATACCTGAGGTCCAACAGCTGTTGGACAGAGTCCCCTGCCCCTATTTCTGTGGTATCAATGACATTCCTGTCCCTCTGAGCTCAGGACCCAGGGAGAACTTCGGCACACAGTGGACACTGAATAAAAGCTGATGATCGAGCACTAAGATTGTTTGAGTCAGTGTTCTCACTACTGTGACCAAAAGACCTGACAAAAACAAGGGAAGGAGAAGAAGTTTATTGGGGGGGGGGGCTCCCGGTTCAGGGTTCTCCGTCCACAGAAGGCTGGTTCCATTCCTCAGGGCTCAAGATGAGGCAGAACATGGTGGCAGGAGAGTGTGGTGGACAAAAGCAGCTCAGGACATTACCAGGAAGCAGAGAGAGCTCTGCTCGATAAGACAAAATGTATACCCAGAGGCACACCCCAGCGACCCCCTGCCCCAGCACTGCCCGCCTGCCTGTGCTTACCTCTCAGTTAATCCTTACGAGGGGATTAACACAGATTGGGTCAAGGCTCTCATAACTCAATCATTTCACCTCTGAACCTTCTTGCGTTGTCTTATACATGAGCTTTGGGGGGTCCATATATCTAAACCATAACAAAGATACACTCAGATAGAATTATGGGGGAGCAGCAGGCTGCCCCTCATCCATGCCCAGATGGGGCACGTTCCTTGTTCTCCAGGAGCAGATCTGTGGCACCTTGGGTAAGTAAGTGGGGTCCCCTCCCAGGGACAGCTGACCCTCTTAGCTTGGCTATTGGAACCGCTTCCTACATTCTGCCCAGAAGAGACAGAACTTCCACACCCACCCCTCGTGCTTCCCCCGGGACAGCTGGCAGCACACATGTCCTGGATTGAGTGGCCCCCAGACATAAATCCATCCACACAGTGGAGACCCACAGAGAGTCATTCCCCAGGAGCCAGCGTCACCTCATCTCCCGCTGTCATGAGGACAGGCAGGTCCGGCTGCTTCCTCTCCCGTCTCAGATACACACAACACTTCACTCTAGGACAGCCCCATGACCCAGGAGGCGGCAGGCACTGCACAGGTGGAGGTAGGTGCCACCAGAGGCCCAGGCTCACCTGGGGTTTTGATCCTTCAAAGGACATCAGAAAGCAGTGACCAGCCACATGCAGCCACCGGGCTGTCAGCTGGGCCTTCAGCAGGTTCACCTCAGCTCACCCAAGAAACCCAGTCACGAAGGATCTTCCTTCAGCCTGAGACCCCTACTAAGGGGACTGTGACTCACTCACCCAAGGGGTCACTGTGGAACTTGGGGGGTGGGCAACAGAGGAGGTCAATGGGAAGACTCTAATAAAAATATGTAACAACAACAACAACAGTGGCCTCCGGTCCACAGGGATGTTTGCAAGCCCCTGTTTTTGCAGGACTGAACATCCCCTCCTCCTATGTTCCCTCAGGAATCCCAAGTTCTGGATCTTTCCATTCTCCTCCCTTCAAGACCTGCTGCTTCAAAATATAATTTTCCAGTCCACACACAAAAAAGATGCTTGACCCTATTCAGAACAAAAGAAATACAAACTAAAGTTGCTCTGAGATTCCATTTAATACCATCAAGTTAGCAAAAGGCCAAGAGTTCCATCACCCATGGGGCCGGCAACGCTGTGGTGAAACAGGTTCAATAATGGTAAGAGTGGAAGAGTACATCGATGTATTAGGATATTATGGCTGTGTCTGTCTTTGTCCCCAGTTCCTGATAGAGCTCCTAAAGTCTTTGGCATTTCCTGACTGATGGGAGAATAGGTTATTATTCAAAAAAGAAACCCCAGCCCCGGGTTGGAAGATTTTTCAGAATGGCTCACAGGAAAGCACTGCAGTTTTATGGTAAGGGATCTGACCCGGCAGGAAGAGTCAAATGGGATGGGCAAGGGATGTAGGGGTGGCAGGGGTGGTGACACAGAGCTTCTGTGCCCTTTGGGTGCCACGTACCCACCACATCAATGTCTACATAATAGAGAAAAAAGAAAAAACCTGTGTCCCCTCAGCAGTCACGGCTGGAGGGAACTTTGGAGAGCCCACTCCAGCCTCTTCCCACTTTAAAGATGTGGAAAAGGTGACCCACAGAGGTTCCTGGTCAGCCAGTTCTCAGATCTGGAACAGGACTGCCACCAGAATGCAAGGCCCTCAGCCCCCGGCTCAGTGCTCTTTTGGAGATACCACTACACGGTGTGACCCTCTCAGGTAGGGCACAGGCGATGACTTTGAATCCGTAGTCACTAATAGAGCCCCTGGCGTTTGACACCATTGAGAGAAAATCGGCTTTATATGTGATTCTAGAATCAGATAGCAATACGGACCTAGAACAGCTCAGGATGCTCTGCCCCACTACACGGGCCTGTTTATCTGTCGCCAGAGAAAAGTAAGTGACAGGCAGAAAGTAGAATTGAGGTACAGAGAGCTCCACTGGCTAAATGCTTAGCATTTGCCTTATTTGAACCTGGTTCGAATAGTTGGCTGCCTGTAGTTGACTACAGCTCAGATGCTGTGATTGGCTGAGACTCAGCTACTTGTAATCAGTGTAAGTTGAAGGCTGTTTACACATCAAGTGAGGTTACTGTTCACTACGGAGGAACATTTAAGCTAAATGTGTATGGAGGCAGCTTTAGGCCAAACTTAGTTCAAACAAAGGTTTTCTGAATGAGCATTGTGCTGTACTTTCTGGGAGCCCTGGATCTCTGCTAACCTAATGAATTAACCATAGTCTGAGCATGATGATAATTTATATTCTCCAACATATTAAAGTCACATTTTCCCAAATGCCATGCATGGTGGGGTCTTGGGCACCTTGGCAGAGGAACTAGGCTAGTGGGGGTGGGGCCTTAGCCCCCATCAAATGAAATGCTATAAGCAGCTGCCAATATTGTGCCTTCATACAGAATCAGCCTATGTACAGAACAAGAAAGGGGAGAGAACAATTAGGTGAATACAACCAAGCTTCAACATACTTAACAAAGCATGCAGGAGAAAAGAAATTACTTATTTGCACACAGATTGTCTGACAAAACCAATTGTGCAGGCTGCAGTGTCGTGGTGATTTACTGAGTTGAATCATGCCCACCCTCCTCTCAGGCCAAACTTTATTAAACTGCAAACACTGTTGTGAGGTAGCTAACAGATGTCCCATTCAGAAACCTGTGATGCGAGGCTTGTTAGCATCCCCCTCTGATGGACTCCTACCCCGCCCAGACAGACATGACCCCCTCACTGAGCAGGGCCAAACTCAGAACCATCAGAACACGACTGTTCATCATCTTTAATGTGTGACAAACTAAATCGTCATGTCTCAACAGACTGGGGAAGTTCCAAGGGAGATCAGCTAAGTAACACAATAAACATCTTAGGAAACTCACAGATTGAGTAAGGCCATCAATGATGGATGAGTGTTTAGTAAATCAACAAGATCTGGGGCTTACGAGGAGAGCCTTGTTGGAGAGCTTTTGGCCACAAATTAGAGGCATGTTTGGGTCCTCAGACACGGCTGGGTTGACTGCTGCAAAGAGGGCAAGGGCTCTCAGAGCCGCCAGAGGGAGAATGGGTAAGTGAGATGAATGGAGACCTAATCCCATTATAACCAATCCCATTACGAAGAAATTTCCACCTTAACAAAAATATATCCAAGCCCCAGGCGTGGGCCCATAATAATCATATATTGTTCAAATAACCCAGTGTGAAGCATGCTGTTCTTCGTCCTTCTAGGTAATAGTCCCTAGCACATCCCCATTCACCACATGATGAAGTATTTGCGGTACATGACAATACCTGCACTCCTCTCCAGCCCTCGGACTGAGGGAAGCGACTTTAAGAGGCTCTGTAGCAGGGTGACATCAAGGAATTGGTCTTATTAAGAACTTTTACTTCCTCTCATCCTTTTCCATCAAACTAGCCCAGCTCTGGTATCATTAAGAAGATTATTAAAAATGCTAGATGATCGCTTCTGAATATGCAGAACAGAAATTTTTTGAGGTTTATAAAAATATTGCCTTCTTATCTGCTATAAAGTTGAACCTAATCTTTTATTTACCTTCTACTTTCGATAACTTTCTCATATGCAAGGGCTATTTGTTTCTAGTTACCTGTAGGATTATCCCCTCTTTCCTTTTTCTATTGTTAAATTTTCTTGTACATATTAGAAACATATGACATGCTTTGATATGCATATAAGTAGCTAAATATTTACTGTAGTCAAGTAAATTAACATATCCATCATCCCACATAGTTACAAATTTGTGGGTGTGATAAAGAGCACCTAAAATCTGTTTTAGCAACAATCCCAGATGCATAAGAATATGTATTGTAGCTTTGCTTTTACTAAAAAGAGGATTAGAAACAACATACATGTCTGTCAACAGAAGAATACATAAATACTGATATGTTCTTACATAAGAAAAGTGCTAGGGAATCAGAATTAATGAACCAGAACTACATGTATCAATGTGGATCTATGGGGAGTAGGGGAAGCAAGATTTAGAGAGATACAGGCATTCTAGTACCTTGATACAAAGTTAAATGCATGCAAAGAAATATGTGAAGGATAAGTGCATGGGGAAAAAAAACCCCAAATTTGGAACATTGGTTACATCCTGGGAGGAGGTAACTATAGTGGGTTTCAACTACACCTACAATATTTTGTTTCTTAAACCGAGCACTTGATACATGGTATGTATTAATTTCTTGAAATTTTGTAAATATCTAAAATATTTCATAATTTAGAACAAAGAGGAGTCGAGGTCCAAGATACATCTTGTTCTTGGCCCCTCTAAACTAGTATGTTCAGGCCACATTTATGCCATGGCCCCCTCTGCCCACAGGTGCTGCAGGTGATGTGCCCCGTCCCTATTAGTACATTATGAAGCTGACAGTCCACCAATCCTGGTCTGAGAGTAGGAGGCCAGGGTCCTCCTGGAGACAGACAAGTCCATGGATGTTCTTTATGGTACTTGCATGGGCTTGCTATTCACCAGCTATCTAGTCACTATTATTTTCTCAATGTGTATTCAGAAAATAAGTTTTTAGGAGGTGTTTTTATGATGACTAAAGTAATGCAATTATTATATAGAATTTTAAGAATAAGTGTTACCAGCAGCCAAAGGCATTAACACCATGTATATGTATATTATAAGCCCGGTGAGACATAATTGTGTAGTTTCATTGTTTTCACTTGGTAAGGTTTCTTTGACAACATGATTTTATTCGCAGCCTAATATTTCATCTCATGGATTCACCAGTATTCATCAAACATTTCCATATTTTTAAACAGCAAAGGTATATTTTATTTTTTACTATGAACACCATGTATTCGACATGGTGTTCATAGTAAAAAAAAAAAGTGTTTCAAAGATTCACATAATCATCCTTAAGATTACAAGATCACCAAGTACAACCAACACATTACAGTGTATTAGTCTATTTTTGTCGCTAAAATATTTAACGAGAACAATTCAGAGGAGGAAAAGTTTACTCGGGCTCCTGGTTTTAGAGGTAGCAGTTGATGGTCTGTTGAGCCCATTGTTCTGGGCCTCAGATGAGGTAGGACATCATGGCAGAAGGATGTGACAGAGGAAGGATGCTCCCCTCCTGACACCCAGGAAACAGAGGATTTGAAGCACCAAGGACAAAATATAAATACCAAGACAAATGCCCAGTGACCTACTTCCTCCAGTTATGCCCGCCTGCCTAGAGTTACGATGCAATTAATCTGTTTACATTATTAATCCATCAAATGAAATCCAATCCTGACCCACTGATGAGGTCACGGTTCTAATAATCTAACCTTCTCACCTCTGGACATTCCTTGTTAACCTAGGAGCTTTCGGAGGACACCTCAAATCCAAATCATAACATTCTTCCCATAGTCCCCAAAAGCTTATGTCCGTCTCACAAGGTGAAATTTATTTAGTCCAACTGCAAGAGTCCCCATGGTTTTAACCTTTCAACATGGCCCCAAAATTCAAGTCCAAAGTCTCCTCTGAGCCTCCAGGAAAATTCCTGGAATGTGAGTCCTTATAAAGATCAAGAGTAAATGCATATCTCCAACCCAAAGTGGCACAGAGTGAACACTCCCATTCCAAAAGGGAGACATAGGGGCCTACAAAGAAGGAGTTGGACCCACACAAGACCAACATCTAGCTTGGCCAATGTTAGGTCACGTAACTCCATGTCTGACCTTGGGGAATGTGACAGTGAGATGTCATCTCCAGAGGGCTTGGACAGCCCTGCCCCCTAGGGCCTGGCTGGGTCGCAGCCCTCTGTCTTTAGCTGGTTCTGTCCACAGCCTGCAGTTTTTTGTTTTTGTTGGTTTTTGGTACCAGGGATTGAACTCAGAGGTACTCGACCACTGAACCACACCCTCAGCCTTATTTTTTTTGGTTATTGTATTTTATTTAGAGACAGGGTCTCACTGAGTTGCCTAGCGCCTTGCATTTTTGCTGAGGCTGGTTTTGAACTCACAATCCTCCTGCCTCAGCCTCCCGAGCTGCTAGGGTCACAGGCGTGCACCACTGTCCCGAGCCCAGCCTGCAGCTCTCCTCTGCAGATTTCCCACATTATCCGAACGTCTTAATCTGGGGATTCTCCAGTGCAACTCTGACTTCCTCTCACATGTGTCACCTTCTCACGGGCTGCCCACAGGGATTCTGACCCTGATGCACTTTGCCTGGCCTCCTAGTCCTTTCGAAATCTTGGTGGAAGCCTCCATGACCCCCTAACTCTAGCAACCTGCATTCCTGCAGATGACGCCAAGGCCTGGAGCCAGCTCCAGCAGTGGCTGGGCCTCCCGGGACCAGGGCTGCAGCAGTGCCTGGGTGACTGACCACAGTGAAGCCAATCTTAGGGAGACAGCTTTTAGATGCCCTTGTACAAGCAAGTTGTCCCCCAAATTCTCTTACATGGATTTTCTTCTCTACACCCTTGAGCCTATGGTGGGTGTGGCCTTGCTGATTCTGGAGGCACTTTTCCTACTGTCTCTGCACCAAGCTTCTCTTTCGTGGTGGTGATCTTTTCAATGACCACAACTTCCTTGGCCCCAATATTGTGTTCTTCTGTGGTCAAATCTGCAAGTTTCAAATCTTTCCTGTTTCCTGCTCCTGATTCTCACAATAAATCTGGCTACAAGTTTCTAGCAACATCCATGCCTCTGTCTGCCTTGAAATTTCCTTCACCCAATTAATTCATTCAGCACCTTTAAATTCAGCCTCAGAGAAAGTCTCAGGACATGGGCAAAATACAGACAACATTTTTTTTTGTTTTTGCCAAAATGTACCATGGCAGGCAGGTGAGGGCTTTTTCCTTCAGCACCCTCATGAGCACAGTCCTTACCTTTTGTATTCCTATTGGCGTTCTGGTAGGAGCCCCCACCTGAACTGTTCGTTACACTCTGCTTACAATATTCTAAGGCTTCTCTACCCTGCATCTCCAAATTTTTCTAAACTCCCCCTGCAAACTAATTCCAAAAAGTTCTGGACTATATGATCAGGTTAGACCCAGCAATGACCCACACTGTTGGTACCAATTTCTGTTGGTCAGCTTTTGATCAATGCCATTAAAATACCTGACAAGAACAACTCCAAGGAGAAAATATGTATTTTGGCTCATAGTTTCAGAGAGATAGATTCATGATCTGCTGATTCCACTGCTCTGAGCCTCAGGTGAGGTAGGACACGGTTGTAGAAGTGTGTGGCAGAGGGAAGATGCTCACCTCATGACCGCCAGGAAGCATAGTAAGAGAGATCAAGGAACCGGGGACAAACGATAAATTCAAAGGGCGTGCCCCCCAATTACCTACTTCCTCCAGTTATGTCCCCCCTGCCTACAGTTACTACCCAGTTAATCCATTGAAATAATTAATTCATCAAATGGACTAATCCATGATTAATCTATAGTTCTAATCAGTAATCTAATCATTTCACTTCTGAACATTCCTGCATTAATACAGAACCTTTTGGGAGACACCTCATATTCAAACCATAACATACAGATTTGGAAAAAAAACAACTGAGTGACCTCTTAGAAAGCACATAATTCATGATGTAGGGATGCTTCGTTGCACCCTGTTGGCATTCAGTTTGTGTTACTGAAAAAACAAATATTGGTAACAATGTGGTTAATAGAAGGTCAATTAAGAGAACAGAACTACTAGATCAAAAAGTGTATTATATGGGTTTGACAGATATTGTCAATTTTCTTTAAAAGTTTGTAACTAAATTATCTACAAAACGTCAATCTATGAAAAGGACAATTTCTCCATTTCCTTACCATGTGGAATATTGCATTTTTATCAGATGTCCAAAAAAACGAAAAAAGAAAAAGAAAGAAACGGTATTGCACTGTTGTTTTAATTTGCATTGAATTGTCAGGAAAGTTGGGTATATCTTCATGTTTTTCCTGAATTCCTTTTTAGGTTAACTTACCTATTCATTGATGGACCTAGTATGTTTCAGAAATTCTTGACTCTTCTGATCTTTAATGGTAACATCTCCTGATCTTTCTATCCTTTATAATTTAAAAAAAAAATCTTTTATCATTTCTACGGATTGGGGGAAGGAAGAAAGATAGATTTTTATATCTAGCTTGACATTAATTTCCCCCAGATTTTTGAAATTCATAGATGTAAAATTGTAAAATCAAAAGCACCAACTCCTTATTTTGCTAAGCTAGGATACTTAGGGAAAAAACCTACTACCATCTGCTTTTACCATCATTTCACTTAAAAAGGGGGAGGGGGGTAGGGATGAGACACAGAATGTTGAACAAAATTATTTGTTTCACATTTTATTACTTAACAAACATTTATATGACAGTTGTATCTGCCCAACACTGGAAAAGCACTTTTTAAATTTTGATTCTCTCTTTTTTCCAACAGACCCCAGACATGAAGCCAGGATTCCAGCATATTCATGCTCTCTCCTGCGAGCCTGCACATTGTTGAGAGAGATGCAGGCCCAGGAGGGCCACCAGTGGGCCTGGAAGAGGAAGTCAGTGAGAAGCTGCTGCTGGGAGTTCCCAGCCCTACCCTGTCCTGGCAGGGACTCCTGTATCTTGGAAACTGATAATGTGGATGGAAATCCTCTTTTCTTCCTGTCTTTCCTGTCTTTTCCTTTTCCTGGTCTGGCTCCTGATATTGTCTTACCACCTGTGACCTGTGTATCTATTGAACCTTCATAGAGTTACCCCAGAATCCTTTCTCTCTACCCCCTCTTCAGAGAAGCTAAAACAGAAGACCAAGACCAAATTGCAAGGTCCGGTTGATCAGGTCAGTATTAATAGCTTTCCAAAGAACCTTGGAGCTTTGCAAATTATCTTTAAGATGATCCAGTTTCACCTGCTTCCTTTCTGAAGCTCAGAGTGATAGTGTGGCTTGCCCAAGGTCACACTACTATTTAGCTGAAGAGCAAGACTCCAATTCAGGCCTCCTGTCTCTAAGAACAGTGCTATTTCTACCTTGCCAGAGAAGTCTATGATGCATCTACATTATGCAAAACCCCAAAGCATCAGCTGGAGTCCTCTAGTCCCTGTGGGGTTTCCAAAAATATCAGCACATGATTTATGCCACTTTCCAGCTCATGGGGGCTCATTCTCAGGATCCCCTCCCCTGGGAGGTCAGAGCCATGCTTACCATCAGAGACTGGGATGGCACCCAAGCACGCACAGTGGTGCCTAGAGAATGACAGCTTCCACATTTAGACAGTGACTCATCCTTTTGAATGTCACCAGGCTAGGAACAATGTGAAAGAGAAGGAAGAAAGGATAGGAATGTTGAAATCTCAGCCGAGTGTTCCAAAGGAGACAACTTCCAGCTAATGAAAAGCAAAAATGAATGTTTCCATTCCCTCCTCACTGGCTGATAGCCAATGATCAATAAAACTCTGGAAGCCAGGAATTGTTTTAATAAGAGAAGGACGGAGCTGTCCATGTAGGAAATATCTATGAACATCCCAAGCTTGATTGCTTTCTGGGTGAAGCTGATTTGTGCAGATCGGTGAGAAATATATAAAAGATACGAAAAGAAGTGGGTGGTCCACATTGAAGGACAGAACTTTCATATTGAAACATGCTGCAAATCACTGGAAGAAAAACTCCAGTGCATACCCCCCCACACCAAAAGCTCAGAATCTCACGCAGATCCAAAATGAGGATTTGGGACATTTCTGCACAGAATCATCCATCCTTAAAGAGTGTCGGATTCAAATTTGCCTAGCTTTTATCTGTGGACAATAGGCAGGAAAATGGTATTTTACTTTAAAACAATAACATATTCTCCTGGCACTAGAGAAAAACAAAAAGGGTGATTCAGGTGAGATGGGGTTAATCAAGCAGGACCTACTGAAGGCCCAGAGGCTTGTGCCAGGAGATGATGGTGGAAAGGGGAAGAAGCAGATGGCCAAGGCATGTGATTTGTTTTGTATATGCCCAGGGCATATGATGATGGCAGCAAGTTTACAACAGCAAGATCAAACTGTCTATAGTCACATATTGTTCTAAACTCTTCAAAGCAAATGATCCCATTCAAGGTAGTTGATGAATTCGGGGAAAAGGCAGCAATCATCCCCAGTTTACCCAGAGTCAGCCTTAGCAAGACCTAGTAGCTCACCCTACAGTTCATAGGCAACAGGCTGCAGTACTAAATCTTGAATCTAGGTCTTTGGACTCCAAATACAGAGAATGTTTTTGGCCCCTTTAATAATCTTAATAGTCAAAATCACAAACAAAGTGAGAGCTTTTAAAATAATTCAGACAGTGCAGATATGGGGTAAGGGAGTATGTTGTATACTTTCATGTTTATCAATTTGTTCTGTTTGATTTGTTGGTTAAGTCAAGGAAAATGGATTAACGGTACCAGAGTTTCAATGTCTCAGGAAACAGATTTGATATTATGGTGCAAACCACTGATTTCTTAGCTTATCAAGTACATCAATTTGCAAAAGTTTGGGGTGAGACGAATAATAGAGACTTTGATATTAGAAAAAGGTATCTCTCAATTCACAAGTCCCCACATAAGGAAAAAAAAATATCTCCAAATACTCACTTAATATTGGATTGCCTGAGATCTTTTTTGCATAGAAAGGACAGCATTTTGTTGTTCACTTGAAGTTAAACTGGGCTGGACACTTCTCTTGCAGCCTTATTTTAGGGGCTTCTGGCTGGAACCCAGCCACATCTCTGCACAAAATCATCTAATCTTAAAGAGTGTCAGATTCAAATTTGCTTAACTTTTATCCCTAATTAAAAAGGCCAGAGGAATACTTGGTAAATACTTTGGGTCTAATTAAGTCTGATTGCATTATGAAATAGAATCAGTGTATTCGACTTCTTACATTTTGAAATTCCAAAGTGATTCTCTACTCTCCATGGCCACAGATGATAGCCTCTGCATTTGGAATGCACAAAATGTTCTCTCCAGCTGGTCCACGACTCAGTTACACACACACACCATGAGACCAACTGATTCTTGGGCTCTGCAAAGAAACTGATTCTATCACTGTTTCTCTCTGAAACACTGTGCTGTTCTCTACCTCATACACACCATGGGTTCCTGGGCATCGTCTTTATTGCTAGTTCTCAATTTGGTTGCACATTGGAACTGGGGAGCTTTAAAAAAAATCCCAATGGCAGGATACCATCCCCAGAGATACTCACGTAATCAGTATGGAGAATTGCCTATGTCTGAATTCTTTAAAGCTTCTCATGTGATTCCACTGGGCAGCTAAGGTTGAGTGACAACAACTAGGTGATCTTATTTGGTTCCTAAGTTCTCAATTCTATACATGGTCTATAATTCCCAAATCATAGTCTCCTGACTGAGCTCTCTCTTGAGTTTCAGAACCATTTATTCTAACTGCTTACTTGACCTGTCCACTTGGACATCTAAACAGTTTTGCAAACTTCAGAAGATGAAAATATTACTCTTGACTTCTTCCCACCTTCAAATGTTTCTCTTCCAATGGTTCCCATTGTGGAGAAAACCAAAAACCTAGAAGCCATTCTTGCTTCCTCCCTTTTCCTGCCATATTAAATCAGATTCATTAGCAACGTCTAGTTTATTCTGCAACCAAAGTAGATCTCATGCCCATTGTAGTTGGCAGGCCCAAGATGACCACCAATAATCCCACTTGGGGCATTTAAACTTTTGTGTGGAGTCTCTTCCAACATAGTACCAGGTTGGTTTGTATGACCAACAACCAGAACTGATGGTGTGTCACTTCAGAGATCAGATCCTAAAAAGACTAACTTCTCCTTGTGTGCTTTATCTTTCCTCTTTCCCAGTAGACATAGAGATAAATATAGACATATTCCTCTCACTCTGAAGGAAGCAATCAATAATAAGAATAGCCCCTGGAAAGGCCCCTGTGTTAGGGAACAGAGACCTTTGGCCAACAACTTCAGGAACTGACCTTGGAATAATCATATGAAGGAGCTGGGAAGGAGATTCTTCAGGCCCATTTACCTTAGATGCCTACAGCTCCAGCCAAAAGGTTGAATATAATCTTATGAGAGACCTTGATCTAGAAACACCCAGTTAAATAGCTGTAGACTCATCAGAAGCTGTGTGATATGTTTGTCGTTGAGGCAAATAGTTACAGACAACAGATAACCTACCCAACCACATTTTTGTTGCCCAGAGCTACCACACAACTCCAAACTACCTGTATTTCTTATCTGTACTACAGATAAGCCTCTTAGCTGGTCTTTTTCCCCACTTCTTCTCTCCAGTGACCCACATGGATATTTTAAAAATAAAATTTAAGTTCCCACCCTTCCCTGTTTAATACCTCATATGGCTTCCCATTTGACTTAAAATGGGAACTAGCTGCTCAGAATAGTCTTCCAGTGCCCATTTCAACCCACATCTCAAACTTACTCCCTCCCTATATTTCTTCCCGTTTCTTATTGTGTTTCAGCCACATTCAACCTTCATTTTATAGCAAGGCACTTGCTTTTCTTTACAGCTAAAGGGACTGAAGGAAAAAGGAAAATTTTTAACATCAGGGGAACAGAGTCTGAGTAACATTGCTGAAAAACAGAAATGACTTTTTGCTAAGTCTCTGCCAAGTGTTCATCAAGCTTCAAGGCAAAGTGGTAGAGTGTGGGAAAATAGGTGTTTTTGCTTCTGGAAATATGTTGGACTAAATGAGTAGAGAGAACATCTTCCCAGAACATCTAGAAGTTCTGGAGAAAACATAAGACCTATTTTTAGATCATGGCTGAGCTAGAAAGAGAATAAGGAAAAACAAGCAGAGGAAATAAAAATAAGAAAGTAAAATTCATGGGGATAATAAGCCATATAGGCATTTTTCCTTAGGAAATTCATGGATTTCCAGGTACCTTAAAGCCACACACACACACACACACACACACACACACACACACGACTGCAGAGAAAAAAAAAAAAATCCTAGGGCCCAAGCAAAATGAGCTGGAATCCTTCAATGTGATGCTTCAATGGCTTCACAGGAGGAGGTATGTTTGGCTTAGGTTTGGCCTTTGGAGTAGGAAGTTGAGTGAGAGAAAAATTTTTTCCTATCATTCCCTGATAACAGCATTCACACCACATGTGAGGCCAGAGGGAAAAAATAAACAAAAATTCCAAATTTAGTTTAAAGTGGTCCCAGGTTGGTAGTGCTCCAAACACCTGGCAGAATCCACACAAATTCTCTCTGAAGAAACCAACCCTCAAACCAGGCTGTTGTACTGTTAATATGAACCGCAACATCACTGCACATTTGGAAATAGAAGCCAACGTGAGCAAGAGTCAGCAGAAACAACAGCAGACCCAGAAAGCCTGCAGAGATTGAATTATCAGGTAAAAATATTAAATAACTAGGTTTAATATAGTTAAAGAAATAAAAGGGGATTTAGAGTATTACAAAGGAGCAAGATATGACCAATGTTGAGTAAACCTTCTTGAAATGAAAATTATTATAATAAGCTAAATGTAAAACTTAATGGATGGGTCACAAAACATGTTAGACACAGCAGAAATGTACCAAGTCAACTGGAGGGGAGAGCTAAAAAGTTTCCCAGAATGCATCAGGGAGAAAAAGGTTAAAAAAAATGCAAATAAGAGGTTAAAATATAGGAAAAAGATGAGAAGATGCAACACAAGTATAATTGAGATCCCAGAAGATTCAAATAGAGACAAAGAGGAAGAAGAACTATTTGAACAGAAAATAAATTAGAATTTTCCAGATTGACACCACTTCTTAGTTTCAGGGAATGCAATGAATTCCAAGCAACACACATCTTAATAAAATTAAGGGAAACCAAAGTCAAAAAGAGGATCTTAGAAGCAGCCAGACATTTTAAAAAAATTTTTTTAAAGCACTATTCACAGGACAGGGATCACAATGATGAGACTGATAGCTGCTCTCACAGAGAAAATGAAAGCCAGAGGTAGTAGGAGAATAACTTCCAAATCCTGAAAGAAAATCACTGTCAGCTCAGAATTCTATTACATATATGCATGGATCCTATATTTCAAGAACAAGGAAAAATAAAGCCATTTTTAGACATGCAAAGCAGAGCTTAGCTTCACAGACCTTCACTGTTGTCTGAATTAAAGGATACCCCTTAGGAAGAAGAAAAATGATACCCAAAAGTAATAATAATAAAATGCAAGAAGGACTCTTAAGCAGTAAAAATACTTAAGCAAATCTATATGTAAATAAAAATAAGTGTGACTATGTAAAGCATAATATATGTGTCTGATTTGTGGGATTTAGATAAAATCAACTTGAGCAACTGAAAAATGGGAAAAAAAAGATATCTTGTATTCATGGAGTTTAGTAGAGGAAATTAACAATCAACAACTAAGAAAATACAAAATAAGACCACATCATGACAACAAACAGATCATGCAAACAGTGCCAAGTGCTACAGAAAAAAAGAGGTAAAGACTTAGGTCCACTTTAGACTTGATGATTAGGGAACACTTTTCTGAGCAAGTCACATTCTAGGCATCTGAATGACAAGAGGGAACCAGTCAGGTGATGTCATGCAAACATGACAGGCAGAGAGAAGAGCTAATGCAAAAGCCCCCTCTCTGTCTGACTCGACCTCTCTGAGCCTCAGGTCCCTCATCTGTTTAATGAGGATGATATTTTCTCATGTTTGTCAGCTTGAATGAGCTTTTGTATGTAAGTCCTTTAAAATCTTTTGAACTATAACACACAGGATAATTTTATGGAGACTGCTTAGCTTCCTATGAAGGACACAGACTTTGGACCACCAAAGCAAGAGTCAAGTACCACCTCCATCAGCACGACAGGGAGCCCAAGTTTGCCTCCTTGTAGATAAAAGATCTCAAGGTCCCAGGGGCTCAGTTGAGCCCAGAGCCCTGCCAATCCCCTTAGAGCACATTCACACCAGTCCAGGTGAAACCAGGAGAAGGACCGCCTAGCCATGCCACAAAACGGTGAGAAAGAATAAGTCATTTGGGTCCATTCTGCAACAAATTTTTATTATTTAAAAATGTCTCCAAAGTACCTGTGGTTTATCCCTCCTTTTCACAGGTATGGGGCTCAGGAAAGAAGTATATTCACCTATTGCAGTAGGCTCCCCTCCCCCCAGGGGACTCTGCTTCTGCAAAGCTGGTGTGCATGTGGCCTTTTTTTTTTTTCCGTTTCCTTTCTTTCAGTTCTTCTTAGTTATACATGACAGTAGGATCTATTTTGATAAAATTATACAGGAATGGGATAAATCTTATTCTTATTAGGACCCCATTCTTGTGTATGGGCACGATGGTGGGACTCACTTAGGTATTTCATGTGTGTACATGGGGGAATTGTTAGATTTATTCTATTGTCTTTCCTATTCCTATCCCCACTCCTTTTCTTTTGTTCCCCTTTGTCTAATCTACTGAACTTCTCTTCTTCCCCTCCCTACCTTTATTGTGGTTTAGTTTCCACATATCAGCAAAAACTGATATGTGGACTGGTTTATTTTACTTAGCATGGGGGAGGGGGACTGGTTTATTTTACTTAGCATGGGGGACTGGTTTATTTTACTTAGCATGATAGTCTTCAGATGCATCCATTTACTGGCAAATGTCATAAAGTCATTCTTCTTTATGGCTGAGTAATATTCCATTGTGTATCTATACCACACTTTCTTTATCCATTCATTTGTTGATGAGCATCTAGATTGGTTCCATAGCTTAACTATTGTAAATTGTGCTGCCATAAGTATTGATGTGCCTGTGTCACTATAGTATGTTGATTTTAAATTCTTTGGATAAATGCTAAGGAGTGGGATAACTGGGTCAAAGGGTGGTTCCATTCCTAATTATTTGAGGAATCTCCATACTGCTTTCCAGAAGGACTGCACCAATTTTCAGTCCCGCCAACAATGTATGAGCATTCCTTTTCCCCCACATTCTTGCCAACATTGGTATTCTTGATAATTGCCATTCTGACTGGAGTGAAATGAATCTCATTGTAATTTTAATTTTCATTGCTCTAATTGCTAGAGATATTGAATATTTTTTCATGTATTTGTTGGTCTTTCATATTTCTTCTTTTGAGAAGGGTCTTTCTGTTTCTATGTCCATTTATTGATCGGGTTATTTTGAGTTCTTTGTATATCCTAGAAATTAACACACTTTTGGAGGTGTAGGTGGCAAAGATTTTCTCCCATTCTGTAGGTTCTCTCTTCCTGCTCTTGATTATTTCTTTTGCTGTGAAGAAGCTTTTTAGTTTGATGCCAACCCATTTATTGATTTTTTATTTTATTTCTTGAGCTTTAGGAGTCTTGTTCAGGAAGTCAGTTCCTGTGCCGATATGTTGAAGGGTTGGGCCTACATTTTCTTCTAGTAAATGCAGGGTTTCAGGTCTAATTCCCAGGTCTTTGACCCACTTAGAGTTGATTTTCGTGCAGGGTGATAGTTAGGGGTTACCTATCTATTACACATGGACTTCCAGTTTTCCCAGCATCATTTGTTGATGAAGCTATATTTTCTCCAGTGTGTGTTGGTGCCTTTGTCTAGTGTGTGAGATAACTGTATTTACATGGGTTTGTCTCTGGGTCTTCTATTCTGTCTCCTTTGTCTTCTTGCCTATTTGGGGGCCAATATTCCCATCAGGTGGTGGTTCACGTGGCACCCACAGTCATGAGCCCTATTCCTTTTCCCATGAACTACTGTGAAACCAAATCTTCTAGTCCTTACGTGAAAATGACCATTTGACCATCGACGTGGCTTCCTACTAAATGAATCATAACAGTTTGGGCCAGATGGAGACTTTCTAAACCTAAATTCTACGTGGCAATGTTTTTTCCTATTCTCCCTGTGCCTCCTTCTAGCAAAACATGCGCATTCTAGCTGCTGCCCCTGTCCACCCGCTCTCTTTTAGCCCATTGCTATTTCTTTGCTCAGGTTGCCGTAACAAAACACCCCAGACTGGGGTCTTCAACCATGTAAATGGATTTTCTCACCGTTGTAGGGGCTGGAAGTCCCAGGTCAAGGTGTTGGCATACTCCACCTCTGTGGAGACTCCTCTTCCTGGCATGCAGACAGCCACCCTCTCTCGGTGGCTTCACACAGCCTTTCCTCTGTGCACGTGGTTGGGAGAGGTGAGCAAGGCTCATCTCCAGATGCCGCACTGGGCGTCAGGGCTTCAACGTATGAACTCAGAAAATGACAATTTTTAGTTCACAATATCCACTCTAATCAGGCTTTTGACTGTTACACTCCAGGGAAACTGCTCTTGCCGATGCCACCAGCAGGCTCTGTATTGTTCAGTCCAGTGGTTGGTTCCCAACGTCCATCCTGATGTATCAGCAACATCTGACATACTCAGTCACTCCTCTTCCTGGGGATACTTTATTTCTCTGGTCTCAGAAGACACCCCTCCTTTCAGTCCTCCTCCAACCCTGTTTGTTTTCTGTGACGCAGAAAACTAAGAAAATTTATAGGGGGACGAGTTTATTTTGGCTCATGGCTTCAGAAGTCTCAACCCATGGCCACTGACTTCATGGTTTCTGGGCCTGTGGGAGGCAGAACATCCTGGGGGGGACCTTGGGGTGGAGCTAAGCTGCTTCCCTCGTGGCAGCCAGGATGCAGAGAGAGAAGGGGACAGAAACATGACATGCCTTTCCACGGCACTTCCCCCAACAGGGCCCCATTCCTACAGTTTCCACCATCTCCCAATAATGTCACCATAAGAAGCCATCATGGGATTAGTCCACCAATGAGATCAGGGCCACCATGATCCAATCACTTTCCCACCTCTGAACGCTGCTGCACTGGGGATTGGTCCAACGCATGAGACCTTGGGCGACATTCTAGATCCAAACTATAACGTATCCCCTTAGTAGCCCCCTCTCAGTCTTTGCTGGGCCCCTGGACTCCCTCCTCTTCTTTACCCACCCTCCGGCTCTAATGCCATCTGAACAACTTCCAAGTCCTAATTTCTCTCCTGAATTTCACACGTATATAGCCAATTGCTTACTAAATCGCTTCACAGTACAACAAGGATCTTAAATTTAACCGATCCAAAAGGAAACCTTGGTTTCCCATGCCTACCCCACCCCCAAACTTCTCCCGGTCTCTGCAAACACCAACTGTATGCTCTGTTTTCCTAAACGCACAATGCAAAGTCACGGACTCCCCTCTCACATACCACATCCCATCTATCAGCAGCTCTTACAAGTCCAACTACAACACATCTACAGAGCCACACCCTGTTCACCACCTCTGTCACTCACACCATTGTCCCACCTGTCCTATTAGAACAGCTATTTAATTGGTCTTCAGCTTCTTTCCTTGACCTTCATGGTAGCCTGTTCTGCACATGGCAGCAACAGTAATCATTCAAGACACAAGTCATCACACCTCTCAGCTGCTTGAAACCTTCCAGTGGCTTCTCATGTCACTGGAGTACCATCCAAAGTTGTCACCACAACCAACGTGCTCTGCATGATCCGGCCTTTGGTCCTTCCTGACCCCACCTCCTACTCCTCTGGCCCTCACTCTACCCCAGCCACAATGGCCTTCCTGCTCTTGCACACACTCTCCAACATACTCTTGCCTCAGAAGCTTTGCATTTGCTGTTTCACTGCCTAAAAACACCCCTCTCCAGAGTCTTGGTGGGTGTCCTCTTCACTACATTCAGTCTCAAAGGCCACCTTCCAGCCATCCCACGAGCAGCTCAGCATCTCTCCCAAGCACTCACCCGTGGGGCACATCCGCTGTCTCCCCCACCAGGATGCACGCCTTCCATGTGAGTAGGGGCTCTGTTTTCTTTCCTGCTCTATCCTCCGGGCTAGAGCCAAGGCCAGCTCATCCTAAATGTTCAATAGTAGTTGAATAAATAAATTCATTAACACTCTCAGCTTTGGACCATCTACAAACCAGTTGTGCATGTCAATTATATTTGTCCAATAAATTGATTTTTTCCATGTGGGCAAAAAAGATACAACCCAAAATAAGTTCTGTGTTATGAGCAACCAAAGACACAGTTGTAAAGATGGATAACCTTAGGTCCAGGCTGCGAAACACCTTGAACGACCAGAGGAATCTGGATTCTTTCCACCACAGGCAGAGTATATCATTAAAGATATTTTTGTGTAAAATGATAGAAACGGTCTCATAAATAACTTTCGCTGGGTACATTTTTGTTTTTAAATCCTACTTAGATTGATTTGAAAGCAACTTGACATTTTCTTTTTTTATTAACTGGCTTTTAGAACATGTTGACAAGCATGCTTCATTTTGAATGGTCCTAAGCAGTTCTCTGGACCAGGGCTGAGACCACCAGGTCATTTGGAAACAGATACACATGACTGTGAATAAATAGATTTCTGCATCTGGGTCTCCTGACTCCATCTTACACTCATAGCACATGTACTTCTTACGTAACACCTGTGCGCGACTATATATAGCGTGCACAGAATCTTGTTTTCATAGCATACGTAGAGGCTCTTGCCAGAACTTTCTTCCAAGCCAGGGAGTCTGAGAAAAAAAAAAAAAAAAAAGCAGGAGGGAACAGCACGGAAGAGGGTGAAGCCAATCTGGCATCAGCTCCGCCTCGCAGACCAAACTCTGATGAGCTCACATGTGTACACACAGCCATCGCCACAGCTACCTGCAGTGACATTTCCGCCTTCTCAGACTGGGCAAGCTGGGGACCGAGAAATAAGGGGATCCTTGAGGCCATTCTTAGCATCTTGTTCATGAACTTCCTCGAAGTCGAAAAAAAAAATTGCAGTTGGAGCAAAGGCTCTGGCACCCTGTCACCAGTCCCTCCAGCCATCAGGGACAGCCAATAGGCTTGGTAGGGGCAGCTCCAGGTCTTCAAGTCTAAGAAGGGTTGTCCTCACACAGGGCAGGAGGCCCACTCCACAGATCTGAGGTTCAGGGACCAAAATCAAAACCACTTCCTTCCTGGAAGTAGGAAGTGCTCCATACCCTGGGCTCTTCCCTAATTAAGCTCTTCCTGACTTTTCCTCTACTCTTCTTCCCTGGCTTCCAGATTCCACCTCTCCCCTAGACTTCCCACGCTTCCCTCCTCTCCCCTGCAGCTTCCTGGCTCCTCTGGGCGGCTCCCCTTCGTCCTCCCCTTTTCCTGTTCAGTCCTAGCCTCTCCCTGAGCCCAGATCTCTGCCAGCTGCAGCAGTGCCTGCCCGTGCCAAGGCTGCAGAGTCGCACGCGTGATTTCTCATATAAACAGTTTCTACCTAAGCAAACTCTTCTGTTGATGGCAGGCTTCGACAGCTGAGAAATCTTACAAATGCTTGCTTACCACACATCAATACCAACGTGTGGGCTGAGGGGACTCAGAGGAAGGGCCAGGTAGGGTGAGTGGAGTCTCTCTCACCCACAAAGAGAGCAAAGGTCTTTCCGGGATACAGTGTGCCACCTTGGCCCTGGGCCCCTGGGGCTGCAGGATGACTTGTGGGAACACCCTCACATCCCCATGCAACTCCCATGTTTGTTCTCCTCCAGGAGCAAGGGCAGGCCAGAGCCCAGCAGTCAGGAGGTCTGCAGCACACACAGTCCAGGGGTTGCCATGGCAACCCCCTTGAGCACACCCCCTGCCTCCTCACCAAATGTTGGTCTCAGAGGCACTTCTGAGAGATGGCAGTGAACCCTCAGACCTTATCTGGCCCTAGAAGCCACCGTCCCTCCCTGCCCACTTCATTCCAGGCACAGCAAGACCGTCAACATGAGGAGGGTCCAAAGCTTCCATTTCACTCAAGCTTGAAATAAAATGAATGACTTCCTGAGCTTCTCACACCCAAGCCATCTGAATGGTGTTGAGGATATATAGCGTGAAAGGTCTGTGACTTCAGAAGACGGGGGATAGGGAGAAATTAAACCTATACACTTTCAAACCCAAACTTTTCATTTCTATGACCCTGGAACATTCAGTGGCGCTTCCCTGTTGGAGTTGGGAACGGTCCTAACTGCCCCTGGCAATATCCACGGGGCTCTGTGAACCAGAGAAGTTAGTTCATTACTATGACTTAAAAAACAGGCTCAAAAAATGGGGTGGGGCAGGCGCAGAACATGAATGAAATACCTAGTATCCACAGCTTATTTGGAATCCTTTGTTAAAAAAGAAAAGAAAGGAAAAGAAACTTGATTACAGACATTCGGTAACTAGAAAGTAGTAGACTCAACGAGCTTTTTGGCTAGTACCAGGGCTGGGAACACTAAAGAGATTGCTAAAAACCACCTAAACATCAGGGCATGGTGGCCCACACCTGTAATCCCAGTGGCTCAGGAGGCTGAGGCAGGAGGATCATGACTTCAAAGACAGCTTCAGCAACTTAGCAAGGCCCTAAGCAAATCAGTGAGACCCTGTCTCTAAATAAAATACAAAAAAGGGCTGGGGATGTGGCTCAGTGGTTAAGTGCCCCTGGGTTCAATCCCCAATATGCAACCCCCCCCCCCAGAAAAAAAAAAAAAACCTAAACAGAAACTGTCCTGGATACCTGTATGCCACCATTAGGGTTCTGGGCGCCCATGTTATTTTAGTGCCTACAACTATTTTTAAAGCTTATTTTTCTTTCCATCAACATATCTTTAAAACCAAGGAATGATAGTGCTTTGCATTGGTAAAATATATATTTCATTTATTATAAAAATACTAGTCTTATAGTTCCAACCTTTGAGGTCAAAAATCATTGTCTTAAGAACACGTGATTCGTGACATCCTAGGTGAATGGATGACAAAATTCATCTCTCCAATCATGGGGCGATTTAACTAGTGAACCATCTTCCTTAGAAGAAGGCCTCTTCCTGAGTAGAGAGCAAGCCACACGGAGGTGTGGGAAGTCATCAAGTTCAGTGACGTCACTCTTTCTGTGCTGCCTTCTTCCCCTCTGGTAAAGGTCTGATTACCAGCATCTGGCACTGTACAGAACCAGTGCTGCCTGGTGACACTCCTCATCATTCTTTCCTTCCTTTGGAGAAACTCATTGTTAAGTTTCACTTCAGATTTTTCATAGGCATTTCTTCCAAGTTGCCCCAGCTTTCACAAGAGTCGAAGAAATTAATATACTTCTTAAAACTTTAAGCAAATAAATGCTCAGAATGTATGCAGTGCTTAGTCCCTTCCATGTTGACAATGAAGTCACCTGTGTCATTTCTGCAGCATCACTGGAAAGGAGAGTATTCAGTGAGCATGTAGACTCAGCTAGCGTTTTGCCTCATAAATGCACTTTCCAAACATTTGCACAATATTTTTCATAATCTTCTCAAAGGCTGGCTACGCTGAGCCACACAAACAGGTCTGTGTCTTTTCCACGTTACCTCGCAGCCCTATGCTATGGCTTGGCACCTCACAGGTGTCTATCAGACTTGGTTAAAGGGACGGGTGCTCTCCTTGGACCATTCAGCAGGGACTCCAACTTGGAGTAGCTGGTAAGTGTCAGAGTATGGAACAAGGCCAAGGCTTTAGTCTGAAAACAAGTCTACTAATGAGCTTTCCAGGATCCTGGCAGATCATTAAGTCTTTTTAAAAAGGGAAGAGGGCAACTCTAAGAGTTCTTTGTGCTTGGTTCACAAAGAATTTCAATGTCCCCGTTGGAAGATCTTTGGGATCATACACAAGGTACAGCCTGGCGTCATGAGAGGTGGAGTTAGGAAGTCTCAGAGCCAGCTTCCATGCTGAGCTCCCCTAACGATGCCTAATTTGTGTTGTGGCTGTGAGCATTACCTGAGAAACTGGGATGGTTACCATGTGGCAACTTGCTCAAGCTATGGTGCCCAGTTATTTGGTCAAACACCCATCTAGATGTTGCTGAATTTTTATTGCCTTATTTATTTTAAGATGTGATTGACATTTAACCCAGTAGACTTGGAATAAAATGGATTACCCTCCCCAATGTGGGTGCGCCTCATTCAATCAGTTGAAAAGTTTAGAGCCAAGTTTGAGGTTTCCTGAAGAAGAAATATTTTTTTTTCATACAGAAATACTTTTTTTTTCTCAATAAAAGTAGATTTGCTTCTCTGGAAAACCTAAATTATTACAGAAAGTTAAACCCCTAGCGTGGCCTTAGATGGAGCTAGTACCCAAATGTTCATTCTTTTCCACTGTCCTCCCTGAATCCCACTTGCTCAGTCTCCATGCTTGAAGCTGATGTGGCCCATCCTGTGGGGAACTGTTATGACGTCTGCCACTAAGACCCTGTGTCCCTAGTGCTGGTTTCTTGATTTTTTAGTTGTAGATGGACACAATACCTTTATTTTGTTTATTTAGTTTTGTTTTTGATGTGGTGCTGGGGATCTAACCCAGGGCCTCATGTGTGCTAGGCAAGCGCTTTACCACTGAGCCACAACCCAGCCCTGGTTTCTTGATTTCTAAGACATTCAGCTGGTAAAGAGTCCACCCACCTGCATCCTTCTGATCATGCTCTGAGAGTAGCCCACAGGACACCCTACACTGACCAAGGTCAGAGGGGTTCCCAAGATGACTCTCAGGTTGGTAATTTGCTAGAAGGACCCACAGAACTCACTGGAAGCTATTATACTTACAATTATTGTTTGTTCCTGCTACAGTATACAGATTATAATCAGACAAGGAGAGAGGCCTGTTAGTCAACTGTGACCATGACCAAAATACCTAACAAGGTATTTTACAGGAGAAAAAGATCACTGGGGCTCACCGTTTGAGAGGTTCAGTCCACGGTCTACTGACTCCATTGCTCTGGGCCCAAGTAAGGCAGAACATCACGGAGCAGCATGTTGGGGACAAGCTGCTCAGCTCACGACGGCTAAGATGCAGAGAATGAGTGTGAAGAAACAGGGACAAGACGTAATTCCCAAGGGTGTGCTCCCAGTGACCTAGTTCTCTAGCCCCATCCCACCTGCCTACAGTTACCGCCCAGTAGTCCATTCAAATCATCATTTCACCAAATGGATCGTTGATTAGGTCACGACTCTCATAATCTAATCATTTCACCCCAGAACATTGCTGTGTTGTCTCATGAGCTTTTGGGGGACACCTCATATTCAAACCATAACGAGGCCCAAAGACTGAATCCAGGGAAATTCTATGCATGGAACATCCTGTGGTCCTTTGCTTTTGGAGTTGGGAAAGGTGCTAACTGCCCCCAGCAATATCCATGGGGTATTATGAACCAGGGAAGTTCGCCTGAGCCTTGGTGTTCCAATTTTACTGGGGTTCCATGGTTTACCTCTCACATGGCTGACCTTTTAGCTCCAATCCCTCCAGACATGGAGTGAATACCACTGGCCCAAAGGCCTATCATATATCATGTTGTCCTGTGGTCCAAGATCTCTAAGTAAACAAAGATACCCTTATAGGTAGAATCCTTG
This sequence comes from Urocitellus parryii, assembly GCF_045843805.1. Classification (NCBI taxonomy): domain Eukaryota; kingdom Metazoa; phylum Chordata; class Mammalia; order Rodentia; family Sciuridae; genus Urocitellus; species Urocitellus parryii. Next base: position 20,700,182 of record NC_135533.1, on the reverse strand, counting down.
AGATCTAGAAGCTACCTCACATAGCTAAGGACAGAACACAGAATTCTTCTGGGGTCTTGAACTACACCTCCCCCATGGTGTATCAGCATCCACCTTCCACATTTATAACTTTCCAGATTTTTCCATTTGAAAGTGGCAGTAACCAGGAGAGGGACTGGTTACTTATCATCCCTCTGCTGGCATTTAATGAGATGGCAGTCCCACTGGGGGTGCTGTGGTGGATACCTCCTAGCTCTTCAGTACACACTCATGCACGTTTAAGACCCTGCACTGGGGTTACTCAGAGTTCTTCATGCTCCAAGGAACCAGCCAGCCAGCCCTTTCTGCCTAGTACCACCCCAGCTCAACAGACGGAAGCATCATCACTTATCGAAAACGCCTCTTCTGGGCCGAGGATGTACCTCAGTGGAGGAGCACTCGCCTGGTCGTGGTGACGCCTTGTGCTCCTTCCACCACGCTGCCAAACTAAATCAAAAACTCTCCTTCTTCCAACTGCCCAGTGACCACACTTATCAAGTCAGGAGAGGCGATCAACAAGATTAGCAAAATCTACAGATTTCTAACATTCAGATTCCTCTTTAACTCTCATATCACAGCAAGGTCCAAAGACATGGGCTGAGAGAAAATCTCCATGGGGTCTGTGTGGCCATTCAAGGGGTCAATCCCTCTGTCCCCCACAGGACGTGAAATGAGTTCTATTTCCACAAGCTGACTTTTTTTTTTTTCTAAATGAGGTGGGGTCTTGCTATATTTTCCAGACTAGTCTTGAACTCCAAGGCTCAAGTGACCCCCTATCTCAGCCTCCCATGGAGCTGGGGCCTCAGGCTGGCACCTCTGGAGGGGAGGGGCAGACAGGAATCAGTGAGCATCTGTAGCCACACTGCCAGCAGCCACAGAGGGTGAAACCGCCTGAGCCGTACCAATGAAGACCTCAGAGCCCTTGGCAGCTCAGACGGCCTGCCGCCCTCCTTTCCCATCAGGTGAGGAGGAGAGTTCAGAGTACGAGGACAGAGGCAGGAGAGGATGTCCTCAGTCACATGAGGAAAACCAGGACAGATCTGAGACACAGGTGGCTCTGAAGGACGCAGTGGAGGCAGGGGTAAAAATATGTGTTTCTGTCCTGCAGGCTCAGGTGCAGGGAGAATGGACAGGTATGGGCACAGCAGGCTGGTGGATTGTGGGCATTACCATCCACAGTGTGTGGATTCTCCCAACCACAGAAAAGCCTCAGCCGAGGTCCTCATGCAAATATCCTTTCTACAGAGGGAATGGGGCATATGGTCAGGTCACCTTCCTGGCTCCCCTCCCTGCATCTCCTACCTAATGAAAACAGCACCTGTCCTAAGGTCGGCCCTCCCAGGGCCCTGTCAGGGAAGCTGGGAATCTGCTTTGCTCAATGGAACCAAGGTGTTACAACTAATAACATCGCCAGATAACATTCTCCCTTTAACAAGACTCAGGTGCCCTAACTGGAAAAAGACCAGCTGCGGATGTTTCTGCATTCGTAGGTAGTTACTTGTCCCTATCCTGCCCCCAGAAAGAGACTCAAACAAATTGGCCAGCTCAGTATCTTAAAGCCCTCTAACAAACCTGCAAGACTCATAGAGATGTAAAATAAGCTTCAGTGATTCTGTAAACAACCTGAGGTATGTCATGATCCAGGAGTTATAGGTTCTGGAGAGACCCATTTACCCCTGCCTGACCCCAGCTATGCCCCTCTGCAGAAAAGGGGTCCCTCCCCTGTTCACAGAAGCCTGCTTAAACAGGCCCCGTCCACATGTCTGCTTGCCTGGTAGCACTGTGTGAAGTTTGTTGGGGAGGCAGGAACCTCGTATTTTTATTTCTGAGTCCCACAGTGAGTTAAAAAGGAATTGCCAGCACCCAGGGTTCTGCTTACCAGGCTTCAGGAAAGAGGGAAAAGGCAGCCTGGCTCTCACTCCCTTCCCCATATCTGATCAGGCCTCCTCCACACTCTTGCAGAGCAGAGAGAACTTGTTAAGTGACCTGGGGAAGGGTCAGATGCAGAGCCTCGGAAATAAAGCCTACACCGTGCCAATCCACCAAGGCCTGGGCTTCAGGATGAAATCCCCACTTCCCAAATGCCGAAGGGGTCCAAGGGGTCGGGGACACCTATCACCAGGGGCATCCTGGCAGCTGAGATCAGCTGTCTCTCCCACCTGTTTGCCATGAAGGCAGAGACACCTAACATCCAGGGGCCAGGGAGACCTAGCACAGGGTTGGCATGCTCTTGACGTAGCCGACTTCTTTCAAGTGCCCCTTATCCATCATCAGAACAAAGACAAGCCCAGTGACCTGGAGTTCCTTTCAGCAAAGGAAATTTATTCCAGGGCCATGAACTCAGTTCTCCTCGTCGGCCCCGTCTCTGGGATCCAGGACCCAGGGCTAGACCTGGTCATGGCGAGGACATGCCATCTGGGTTTCATTTCAACTCTGTCACCAATTTTCTGTGCCCTTAGGCCATCTAAACTCTCCTCCTCCAATTAATTCCTCTCTAAAATGGGAATAAACTAATTCCCAGGGAAGTCCTGTGGAGGAGCGATGTAACACGTGCCAAGAAGAGCCGGGAACACCTGGAGACGCAGCAAGCACTATTTTTATTTCATACCTGGAAGCAACAGTCTCTCCACGAGTGGGCTGAGTTGGCTCTTCCGCCCATAATGTTTGTGGACGGATCATGTCTGTATTTAAACCAAACACAATATTTAAGCCACCAGAAATAAGAAAACAAAGAGGGGAAAATTCCATCACATAGGGTTTTTTTCCCTTCAGACTATTCATCCAGATGGTGATAATTAGTGGAATCGCCTGTCTGCACCTGTTATTGTTTATGCATGCATTCCACCTATAGGAATGTGTAAGGAACTTTCTGGAAGAGTCTACCAAGTGCAGACATGGGATCAGGTACGGCCTATAGCTTTGAGGATGCACCCTTTGGTACTCCCTTGGAGTCAAGAATAGAGCTCTTGGTGCTAGAGGGACCTGCCAAGGCAGAGGACTCCTTTCCCTGCCTCTTACAGTCCTGCAGTCGATTGCATCACTGTGCACCTGATTAAATGCACCTTGAGTGCTCGCTCACAGCCACAGAAGCCCCACCAGGCACCATTAAGAATCCTCACACCAGGGCCACATAAAACCCCTTGAACTGAGAACTTTGGGTGGTGCATGAAAAAAAAATCTATCTTAAACAATGGGAGAGCAAGTGGTCTGACGCTTCATTGAGTTGGGGATCTTCTGGACTGGAAGGGACTGGAGATTTTCAGTGGGAAGCTGGGTTGGGTTCCAGGCTTTTCCGTTAACTTCCTGTGTTTCCCGTGTGATTCTAGGCAAAGCACTTTCCTCCAGGCCCGTCTCTGAAGACTAGAATCAGCGAATTCTTACTTGTGTCCCAGGAGTCCCCCTTGGCTTTTCCTAGAAGGCTCCAGAAATTTCTAAAGGGAGAATGGGTTTGAAGACATTAGGTTGGGCTCTGGCTTCCTGGCTCAAGCAGTCACAAGGGCTGCTAAGAATTTGTTTACAATCAATGCTCCCGATCAGTTCACCTTAGTGCCTGGAATGGGGCATATACACAGCCCTGAACTAGTTGAAGGTGGCATCCATGGGTCTGGTTATTCTAAATCTCACATTCTTAAATGTTAACCCCTGAGGGAGTCAAGGACTAGGACTGTGGCATCTAGAGAGTATCACATTATTTCTGTGAGTCATGATTTTCTCATTCTTGAATGGAAGAAGTAATGGAGACCCTGCTTAGGAGTCTAACAGTCAGCCCTACTCATTGGTCTGCATGTATCCATACCCCATGACCTGCCAGCAGACCTGGGTACAGTTCTCTGGGCCTTGAGCCAGGGTAGGAAGCTGAACCTCGGGAACACAATGCTGCTCAGCCTTGGTCTTGCTCCCATCTGCTGTGGAGTGAATCGTGTTCCCCAGATTCACACGTTGAAGTCCCAACCCCAGTGTGACATACCTGGAGAGGGAGGAAGGAAGGGAATTGGAAGGGCAAAAGGGGAGGGAGAGACAGAGAAAAAAGAGAGAGACTGTTCCTCAACGTGCCCAGGAAAGGCCATGTGAGGACATGACCTGGAAAGGAGACCCACCAGAACCCAACCATGCTGGCACCTACATCCGGGTCTTCCAGGTACAGCTGGGAAACACCACGTCTACAGTTCAAGGCACCCAGTCTGTGGGACTTTGCTATGGCGATCTGAGTCGTCACACTATAACCAGTTAGATTCCTCAGCCATGGCAAGCGGGGGCAGCCACACAGCTGGGTGTGGATGTCACACCCTGTGTCATGTGGCTTTCATCATTAAGAAAGGCTCTGCTGCCATTGAGACTGTGTGTCTTGTCTCCCAAACTCAAACACAAGCCCCTTGATGTGGGAGGTCAGCAACCTCTTTCTGGCTTGTCTGCTGCTCTCTCATGAGGTTGGCATCACCAGACTGTTTACTATTTGAGAGAATGGAGACTCTGAAGTTGGCAGTTCATGCCCAGCCCCACAGCATGGAGAGGGGACCCCACGAGAAGGGTGCTGGGGTTTCCAGCTCTGCGCGTTTGCTGCTTCCTTCGGGGCCTAGGCTCTGACAGCACTCAAGGAAGACCTCTCAATCAGGGTCAGTGGGGAAGGAAGCGATGTGCCTCTGGCTGCTTCTCATCTTCTGGGACCCATGCAGGTGAGGTGGCAGCTCCCATGGCTGGTGGCTGGGTGTCCTTGTGCAGTAGCACCCCCAACATGATGGAGAGTATGTCCCATGGTGGGATAGGGAGGGGCTGGGCACTGTGGAGCAGGTACGTCCATGCTCCTCCCCAGGTGCTCCTGCAGAGTGCAGATGGGACTGGCCAGGTTAGAAAGGCGTGTGGATTCCGGAACTCCAGGGCTGAGCCATGTCATTCAAACACAGTGTTAACAAGGTTACAGAGTTGGAGTCTGCTCCTGTACTAATAAACTCCTTCAAATTACTTGTCCCGAGCATTTATATGGAACTAAGTATTTCCCTAAGTGATACTGATCCCTTCACAAGCACCCTAGGAAGCAGATCTGATTCCCGGTTGGTAGGAGAGGAAACATCCTCAGTGGTGAGTGACCAAATTCACCCCATTAATGAGCAGCAAGACTAACTGGGGGTTCCATTCCCCATTCAACATCCTACTTCATCCTGCATTTCCATCAGAAATCAGTCATGGCTACAAGCTGCTCCTCCACTCAGCTGGATGCCTCAGAAGCCCGTACTATTGGTTTTAGGGTGTTCATGGCTCAATGCAGAACAGTGTTTCCCAAATGGGGGTCCCAGGGAACCCTAAACTCCTAGCAAGATACTAAAATATACTTTTTTCTTTTCTTCTTAAGTAAGGAATTGTTCTACAGTAAAGCTTGGGCCATACTATAGTCTTTTCTTCTTAGGTCAGCTGTGTTAGCAATTAAGAAGTTTCTGTAAATTTAATTCCACTAAGTTTCTAGCAACATTTTGGTCCAGGGAAAAGGTGATGCAGGATGTAGATATGTCAGTGGCTAAGAGCACAGCAGACACCTGTTTGCCATGCCAGAAGGAAAGGATCATTGCGGTGCAAGGAATTAAGACCACAATCATCGTCAAATAACCACATTTAACTCCTTTTCAAAAATGTGTCACTATTAAATAAGTCTCTCTAAAGCACTTTGTTGTTCATGTGTAAATGTATATGTTCTTTTGCTTGTAATTAGTAAACAAAACATCGATTACTTGTATCTCTTGTGTATTTTCCAAGTTTCCAAATAGCTATCATTTACTTACATAAAAAAGTAATTTGAAATCACCTGCCAGCCCACAGTCAAGACTTTAAAAGTGATTGGGGGATGGAGGAAATGCAGAAGACAGGCCATAGAAGAGGCTCATGCAATCTCTCGTGTGTAACTTGGTACAAGACTAAGTTTTTAAAACCATAAACTACAGCGTGATTTTGTAGGTCTGGAAGTTTTGGTTTTAGAAAAAGTGGACTTTTGGGCTGGTTAAGTGCTCAGATACCAGATCTGACCATGTCCTTGTGGGGACTGGGGACACAGGAAGAAGGACAGAAACCAACAAAGATATACAAATGGCTAATACACCCATAAAAAAGTTCAGCACCATTAGTCACCCAGGTGATGTGGATCACCATGTAAGACCACTCCACACCAACCAAGGTGGCTATGGTTCAGATGAAGGCCAACTACTGAGGCTGTGAAGAGAGTGAAACTCCCAAACACTGCAGATGAGAAGATAAAATGGTACCACCACTTTGGAACATGCTTGAAGGTGCCTCAGAACCTTAAACACAAGTACCATGCAATCCAGAAATCCCATTCCCAAGTAGGTACCCAAGAGAAATGAAAACCAAACTTGCACATGTTTACTGTAGTATTATTCCTAATAACCAAAAAGTAAAAACCTTTTTGATTTGTCATTTTTTTTTGTTGTGTAAAAAAGTGCATATCCCACCACAAAACAGGGTATATCCACACAGTAGCATATCTGACAATAAAATGAAATTCTGACAAATGCTACAACATGGATAAACCTTGAAAATATCATGCTAAGCAAAAGAAATCAGTCTGAAAGAGCACATACTGCATAATCCATTTATATGAAATATTCAGGATAGGCAAATTTATAGAGTCAGAAAGTAAACTCACGGATGCCAGGGCATGAGGACTTGGGGGGAAAGGATCTGATTAATAATGACCATAGGGCTTCTTCCTAGGTGACGAAAATATTCTAAAGCTAGATTATGGTGGTGGTTGCACAATCCTGATTATACTCAAAGATACTGAAATGTCCACTTGAATGGTACAAATGGTAGTCGAATTTGAATAAAGTTGTCTAAAGAAATGAATGAAACTGACATAACCCCATCATAAAACTGAATAGGCCCACTTCAATTCAAATTTTGCTTTTATCTGGAATCCCTCAGTTCTGAACTACTGAGGGTCTCCTGTTGACCCCATTTTGATCAGTAGGACTGGATACTTTCCAAACATTTGAGTATTCTTATTTTTACATTCTGCCAAACTTTGTGTTAACATCCGTGAATTGAAGTGATAAAGGAATCCACTCAGATGCAAGGGGTTGTCAGACAACATCAAAAATAAAAAACCCCAGGGCCATCATGAAGCCATCAGGGTGGAAAAGCTTTTATCTGGTAGGACCCTCTGGGCCAGCAGGACACGTGGCCTCTCACTTCATTGACGGGAGTGGGGGGAAGCTATGATGCCTCTTGGCCCCCACGTGAGGCCTGGAGGGACAAGGAGACGCTGGTTCCTGCTGGTGATTCTGTGTCTCCCAACCAGCTTCTAAAGAGCTCGGAGGTTTTCTTCTTCCTGAGCCGGCACCACCTCCTTCTCAGCCAGTGCCTACAGCTCTTGGCACTGGGTAAAGCTCCCCTTGGAGCTCATGGCAGCCTGGCTCTCTCCCTTGCCACGATGGAGAGAGAGCGTCTTCCACTTCCATCCCTGTTAATGAGCCAGGGGAAGTGCGGTAAACAGCCAGCGGTGAAATTCACAGATGATACCAATTTGGGAGGTGCGGGAAGCACCAGCTCTAAGAGGGAAAGCAAACCCTTTCTCGGAGGGAGGGTTAGCAACCCAGGCAGGTGCTAAGGAGCAAGGCAGCTTGGGGCTCAGTGCATGTCCATCAACACCGCGGGCAGCTGAAAGGAGCAGAAGCCAGGTCCCTTGGGCCTGGGAGGCATCAGCGCTGACTTAGGTCATGACAAAAACCCTCAGCAAATTGGATAGGGAGGTACTGTTGGGAAGGGCCGCACACTTGGAGCCGTTGGCTCAGCTGGTCAAGCACAGCCAGGATGCTGTTCTAGCAAAGGCCTCGGTGTGGCCGTGGTGGGAGCCAAGCCCTGGGTTTTCCAAGCTATTTCAATGTCTGCTGCTGGCAATCGCCTGGGCGGCATTGACAGAACTTCTGAGAACATAAAGATGAGCTGGGGCCTGAGGCTGCACACATGTTGTGCACTGCAGGTGGCCCTAGGTAACCCTGTGGCGAGTAGGGCACGGCACGGACGACCAGCATCAACAGACCTCGTAATATGAAGAAAGGCGGCCCAGGGCTGGAGTGGAGACACTCGAAGGTGCTCAGGAGGGCAGAAGAGAGAGAAGCAGGTGGAGCTGGGCCTGGAGGACGCAGGCCAGGTGCTGTGGACTCATCTGCATCCCCTCGAAATTCACCTATCAATCAAAGCCCTAACTCTGATGTGATGATAAATCAACTCTGTACCCTTCAGCAGTCGCTCCCCATTTCCCCTGGCAACCACTGAGCCACTTTGTGGATTTGTCTATTTTGACATTTCATATAAAAGGAATCACACAATTCTGCATGTGACCTTGGGTGACTGGCTTCTTTAGCATATTGTTGTCAGGGCTCATCCACGTTGTCCCTCGCAGCAGAACTGCTTTCCCTTTTATTAAATAAGATTCCATTGTGAGGAAGTACCACGTTTTATTCATTCATCAGCAGGTAGGGATTTGGGGGGTTTTCGACTTTTTGGCTATCATGGATTTGGTTTTGTTGTTGTTGTGCTGGGGATTGAACCCAAGGCCTTGCACCTACTAGGCAAGGGATGTCTCACTGAGCTACATCCCAGCCCATGGCTATTAGTAAAATTCCTATGAACAACAGTGTACACGTTTTTATATGAACCTATGTTTTCCATTCTCCTGAGTATATCCCTGGGGGTAGGATTGCTGGGTCTTATGGTAACTCCATATTTAACCAGTTGAGGAATTTCCAGTCTGTTTTCCAAAGTGGTCACACCATTTTACTTTCCCATCAGCAATCTATGAGAGCTCTGGTTTCTCTACACTCTCACCTGTTCTTGTCCTCTTCAGCAATCACAGACATCTTGGTGAAGGGTGGTGTGCTGTGGTTTAATTTGCATGCCTTCACTGGTTTTCCATGTGGTTCTGATGTGCCTGATTGGGGGTTTCATTTAACACTGTTCTCGACTAGAGATTAAAAATCCAATCTTGACCAAGCATTGAATGAGAAGGAGAATCAGGTGGGAGATCATGATGCAATCAGTAGAAACCCAAACCTGTGCTAAGGTCAAAGCCTGAAGCTGGTGTCCCGATAGTGGAAAGGGAACCAGGAGAGGAGACTCCATCTTTGTCAAAGGCAGGTCACAGGGTTTTCAGCTCACAGTCACAGCAAACCCAATCCAACCCCGTAAAGCAAATTCAACTGCCTCTTGTAACAAGAAGTCCAAGGGTACATGCTTTAGATGATTAATTCAGTGGCACAATATTATCAAACAATGGGTTTTCCCGATCTTTTACCTCTGCTGTCTTCCGTGCCTTCGTGTCTGTCTTCAGGCCCATCACTCCATGATGACAAGGGGCCAGCCAAGTTCCAGGTCTCAATCACTCACACAACACCAAAGGCCATCAGAGGACCTAGGATCCAGCCTTACTAGTGCCCCTTTTAAAGTTTTGCAGAAGCACCCTGCAGACACCTCATTGGCCAGGATCATGTCACATGCACATTCCTAAACCAATCACTGGCAAGGGACGTGGGATTACTATGATTGGCTTAGACAAACCACCCTCCACCCGAGTGGGGGCATGGGGGTTGTTTACCCAGAAAGACTTGTCTGCCCTCTGATTGAAGGAACTCAAGTTGTGTCAGGAAGGGAGGCGTTAACTCTGGGCAGGCACAGTGAGCACTGTTTATTACACTCTGGACTGAGACATTACGGAAAAGAAAGTGGAAGAGACTTTTCCGCCACCCTCTGCAGGTTTATGGAGATTTCCTGAAGGCTATTACAGACCATCTGTAACCTTTTTAGGGCCTAGTAATCCTCGCTCTAAGGACATTATCTATGTGGCTTCAACTGTCTATAAAACAAAGGATTGACTCAGGTTCTCCGGCTCTAAAAGGCTACCAGGACCAAGTGGATAGTACTTGAAGCCTGGGAGGATTAGGTGGGTGAGGGAGGAGTCCGAAGCTCCTAGACCTCAGGCCCAAGCGATGGGGACACAGAATGGTGGGTGGAGTGTCATGAAGTCAAAAGGATGAGGACTCCGTTTGAGAGAAGTGAGGGACAGGTGGGAGAATTGTAGATCATTATTGTGGACAGTTGGAGATTGTGGTCCAAATTATCTAGGAAAATGTGTCAAGTTTTGAAACCTTAATTTCCTATTTTTTTCTTTTTCTTTTTTTTTTTTTTTTTTTTTTTTGTGTGTGTGTGGTTGCTGCTTATATCTAATCTTCTTCCAAAAGAAAAGGGCACAGGGTGAAGGCAGGTGGCATGGGCCATGCTGGTGCTGGTTCACGGAGCCCCACTCAGCGGCTCTGGATCTGCATGGTGTAGCAGCCCCTGCTTCCAAGCCTACGGAGAAGGGCCAGAAAGTTCCAGACCAACTGTCACTTTCCTTCCAATCTTTGTGCCTCAGATGAACTTGGGTACCCAGCAGCCACGTGCACCTGGGGGTTCTACTCAGAAGGGCTGCACCCTGATGGCCCACCTGGGGCCGCCTGAGCGGTTGCACCTGGGACCCCCTCAGGAGGCAGAAGCAGTGGGCACACATTTAGCCTGGCTGGGTCCCTCCATTTCCCGCTTCCTGGGAGGCAGGCGGAGGGAAGGAAAGCGACGTCGTTAGGCAGATGTCTTGGAGCTCAGGGAAAGTAAAAAAAGGAAGTAGGGAATTTGTCTGACAGACCCCAGTGAGCAAAATTAGCATCAGCCACAGGCAGAAGGCTCTCCAGTTACTTTTCCTCTGCTTGAAACTTCTGTAACTTTGCAAAGAAAAGATATTTTGTGTGACTGCATGCAATCCATAAGGGGAAGTCAGTGAAAAATGGGGGCTTTTATTCATTGTGTATTCAGCTCAACATTTATGGAAGGCTTATACTGTACAAATGCACTGTGGTCAGCACTAGGGGAATGGTGTGGAGGTTAGCAGGGGAGTGCCCTACAAATCCAATACCAGGATGGGGCTTGTGCAGAGAGGAGCCCATGCAGCAGGTGAGGGCTAGATTCCTGGGGAGGGCAGGAATCTAGCTGTTGGACTCTCTCAGTGAGTTACTTAACCTCTCAGCCTCTATTTTCTTATCTGCAAAGTTGAGATAATAAAGGAACCTAATTTATAGGATCATGCAATAGAAGGTAATGTGTACAAAATGTTCCATACATTGCCTGGCTCAGAACACCCCTCAATTAATGTCACTTACTGAGCTATCATCAAGGGAAGGGAAATGACTTTGCCATAGGGATGATAGAACCTGTTTGCATTTACTGCTAACCCTTTTTATTATGAAGAATAAGATACACAGTGAAGTGCACACAAATGTGTAGCTCAGCGAATTATCAAAAATTCAACACACCATCTGACTGTGGTAGCACACGCCTGTAGTGTGGTAGCACACGCCTGTAGTCCCAGCTACTCTGGAGGCTGAGGCAAGAGGCTCATTGAGCCCATGAGTTTGAGGCCAGTCTGGGAACCATAGTGAGACCCTGTCTTAGAACAAACAAACAAACAAACAAAAAATTAAATACACCCACTAAGCACTCAAGCAAAGAACAGACCATTAGCAGGACCCTAGTCCCACTGGTGTCGTGTCCCCCCCCAGTAGAGAAACTGATGTCCATTTATGATAACACTTCCTAACTTTTCTTAATAGTTTTGTTACAAATATATCCATTCTGGAACACTATTTTAATAAATCTATAGGAATAGAAGTATACAATGTGCAGTCTTTAGTATTTAGCATATTTTACTCAACATTGTAAGAATCCTCCATGTTTATATGTATAGCCATAATTCATTAATTTGAATTATTATATAATATTCCAAATGCCTCCATCTATTTGGCCTTTTAACTGTGATGCACATTTGATTTTTCTCCTTGTAGCTACTGTGAATAATGTTACTGGACATTGTCTAGGTGTGTACCTAGGAATGGTATTGCTGGGTCATGATGTAGGTACGCGTTCAACTTTAATAGAGAATGCCGAATCATTTCCCAAAGTGGTTGTACCAATTTACATGCTCACCATGGATGGAACAGACTAGCTGCTTCACATCCTTGTCAACACTCAATATTTTCTATCTTTTTAATTTTTGCCATGCTGGGAGATAACTGGGAACTGCTTGTGAGTTTAATTCGCAATTCCCTAATTAGCAGCACTACTGTTGATACATTTCATATGCTTATTGGTCACTTATTTACACTTTGTAAAGTGCCTATTTCAGTCTCTTGTCCATTTTTCTTCTTTGTTGTCTTTTTCTTTAAGAGTTCCTTATATATTCAGGACATGAGCCTGTGGTAGTCAGCTTTTATTGCTGATTAAAATGCCAGACAAGAACAACTTACAGGAGGAATGGTTTATTTTGGGCTCCCACTTTCAGAGGTTCAGTCCGTGGTCAGCAGACTCCATTGCTGTGGGCCTGAGTGAGGTCGAACCTCATGGCCAAGGTCGGGCTGGAGACAGGCTGCTCAGCTCCTGGCAGCCACAAAGCAGGGAAGGAGGAAGTGCCCCCTTCCAGGGCAGGCCCCCGGTGACTCACCTGCCCCAGCCCTGCCCCACCTGCCCGGTTACCACCCAATCCATCCATTCAAAGTAGGATGGACCAATGAGGTCACAGCTCTCGTGATAGAATCATTTCACTCTGAAAATTCTGAATTAACATGGAGCTTCTGGGGGACACCTCATGTCCACACCATCAGAGAGCCCTGAGTCGGCTGGTCCACAAGCATCTTCTTTTCTGAGGATTGCTTTTTCAGGCTCTTTACAGTCTCTCAATGGACAAAAATCTTAGATTTTAAAGGAATTCAATTTATGAAACTTTCCCCTCATGGCTAGTGTTTTTTTTATCTTTTTAAAGAAATAATTCTTTATACTGAGGTCAAGGAATTATACTTCCATAGTATTTTCTAGAAGCTCTGGCATTTTACTTACTCATTTAAATGAGGCTCCAATTGAAACTGACTTTTGAGTTTGGAGGGAGGTAGGGTGCGGCTGACCCAGGATCAATTTTATTTATTTATCTATTTTGTAAGATCATTCTTCCCCGTGCACCATGAACTTGGCCATGAATTACCTGTCCACACATGCAGGGGTCTGTTTCTGGGCTCCACAATCTGTCCCTTTCATCTATTCCATGTCATACTCTTTCATTACTGGATTTATAATGGTTCTTGTAGAAAAAGCCCTCCCACTTATTTGTTCATGGAGAATGTCTTCCCTCTTCCTTAATTTACTTCTTCAAGTAAATTTCCTTTACCCTTGTTTATTTTCATGCAAATACAATTCTTCTCAAATTCGGAACACTTTCAAAATTACAGAAGTTTCAGGAAGAGTACCAATAATGGTTTTTTTTCCCTAAACCATTTGAGTGAGATGCCCCATCTCCTCCACTGCCCCAAACAAGAACAGCTTCCTCTGTGCCCACAATGAATCACGAAAATGAGAAACACAGCCGGCCACACTGTCTCTAACCACAGGCCGGGAGATGTCTTTCATAGCAAAGGATCCAGTCTGGGGCCATAGACTGTGTGTAGTTATTAGGTCTTTTTGTTGCCTTCAACTTGCACGGTTCTTCAGGATTTTCTTTGTGTGTGTGTGTGTGTGTGTGTGTGTGCTTTTCTCTCAACTTTCATGATTTTGACATTCCAGAAGGTTCCGGACCAGCCATTTTGCAGACAGTCCCTCACTTATGTGTGCCTGATATTGTGATTAGATTAAGACTCTACAATTTGGGGAGGGGGGTTAGAGTATTCACAGAAGCAAAGCTGTTGGATTCTTCTCCCTGGACCCGATCAGATTTTAATGTGACCCATGGTGGTAGTCGTTATGTCAATCACTCGACTTAGGTGATGCCTGGCAGGGTTCTCCACTGTAACGTTAAAATCTGTCACACGCTTTTGTAGATCCTACATTGGGAGGTTCTGTGGTTGTGTGTGTTCCCCAAGTTTGTGTTAGAAACATGGTCCCTAATGTGGCAATGTTGAGAGGTGATGGGCCTTTAAGGGGTGGGGCCCAGTGGAAGGTCATTAGATCACAGGGGACTCTGTACTAAGAAGGGATTAAGGCAGTTTTCATGGAACCCTGGTTAGTTCTTGTGAGAGGATTACTATCAAAAAGCAAGATTGACCCCTCTGGCTTCCTATCTTGCCATGTGACGGCTCTCATATGTGCTCCCGCTGTGATACCATCTGCCACAAGACCCTCATCGTCATCGGAGCTGGCAACATGCTGTTTGGATTTTTGCCTCCAAGACTGTGAGCTAAATAAGCCTCTTTGTTTTATAAATGACTTAGCCTCAGGTATTTTGTGGTAGCAACAGAAAATAGACTGATATAGAAAGTGATTTGAGAAACATCCTGTTTCTCAAAAAAAACAATCCCTCCTGGAATTAACATCCATTGCCCAAAGTACTATGATGGGGGCCATTTAATGATTTCATAATTCATCACTCCTTTTATGTATATTAGTTTGCATTCTACCTATCCTCATGAAACACTTTCTCCAATCATTTATTTATCTGTTAGTATGAACCCACAGTATCAGTATGGGATCTGCTTACGTTATTCACTAGATTGTTATCATCATTATAAATTTTAACACTTAAATGGTCTCAGATTTGGCACTACTCTTCTGATATGTTTTCATGTGTATTTTCCCTGGGGTTAGCCATTTCCTCAGGAGGCCATGGCTCCTTTTAGGGAGTGCTATGGGTTAAATATAAGATAACCCCACAAAAGCTCATGTGTCAAAAAATGCAGAAATGTCCAGAGGTGAAATAGATTATGAGAACTATAACCTACTCAGTGAATTAACTCATTTGATGGATTAATAATTTGGATGCATTACTAGTTGGTAACTGTAGGCAGGTGGGGAGTGGCTGGAGGGAGTAGGTCACCGGGCATGACCTTCTCCCTAGCTCCTCTCTCTCTCTCTCTCTCTCTCTCTCTCTCTCCTTCCTGGGTGCCAGGAGTTGAGAAGCTTCCCTCTGCCTCACCTCACCTCCACAGCAATGGAGTCAGTTGATCATGGATTAAGACCTCTGAAACCATGAGCTCAAAATACACTCTTCCGGGCTGGGGATGTGGCTCAAGCGGTAGCGCGCTCGCCTGGCATGCGTGCGGCCCGGGTTCGATCCTCAGCACCACATACCAACAAAGATGTTGTGTCCGCCGAAAACTAAAAAATAAATATTAAGATTTCTCTCTCTCTCTCTCTCTCATATAAAAATTAAAAAAAAATACACTTTTCCTCCTCTACATTGTTTGTTTTGGGTATTTTGGTCACAGAGGTGAAACGTGGACTAGCACAGGGAGAATGGTATTTAGAAACCAAGGACTGTGCCGTGGGTGTGCTCATCTCTATGGGAGCGTGAGTATGTATGTGAATAATCATGCACAGTCATACCTGCACTTCAGCATATCTCTGTACTTACAGTCACTGTTTCACATCAACACCTCCAACTCCAAACAAACGCCAGAGTTCATTTTGATTTTTCCCCTTTCCATCTGTGTAGCTTCCTACAGTAGGAAACCTGGCTCCCATTGCCCACTATGGCTCATTTATTGGGACAGTGTCCTCTGTACATCACCACTTTCCCATTGCTACTGCCACCATCTTTCCCCACCAAGGAATCCTCTGGTCACTCAGGCTGGCATCCTGCTGAAGCACCGCACTCTGGGCCGCCACCACCCCCAAACCTCTGCATACAGGCCTACTTGCTTGGCTCTGCCTAGTGGATTTTGGACTGGGTTATTTAGGAGGGAAGAAAAGCAGAGAAATAGGAGAGTATGCAGACATTTTGTTATTACAAGGGGGCCTTCACTTGGCACACTGCTCATGGCTGATCAGAAAGTAGAGGCCATCACAAGAGAACGGCTTGATCTTTCCACCAAATCCATTCGCGAGCCTGCATGTGGACGCACTCGGCCTTCCTCTCTGCAGTGGATGAATTCCCTATTCTGTCTGAGGCTGGATCCCAGACTTTTGGCTGCCCAAGGACTTTCCACTGAATGTATCCTCTTTCTGGTTATCTCCATACAAAATGCTATGATATCTTGTATCTTAAAAATAAATCTGAAGCCCCACCTGTCCTCTACCGACTTCTCTCTCTGATCCTTTTCCTTATAGTAAAACTCTCTCCCACCCCCGGTATTGGGGATTACACCCGGGGCACTCCACCACTGAGCTACAGTCTCCCTAAGTTGCCCAGGCTGACCTCGAACGTCCGGTCCTCCTACCTCAGCCTCCCGAGTGGCCGGGGCCACTGCATCCAGCTTCTTTTAGTAAACCCTCTTAAAACCTCCCTTGGTCTCCACTTCCCTACCCACTCCTTCCTCACCTGCATTGTGACCAGGCTTCCCTTCTCACCAGTCACCAAAACCACTCAAGAAGTGACCTTCATGTTGCGGAAGTCACCGGCTCATTGGGCCCACCCCCCATTCAACCCACAGTAGCATTTAAAACGGCAGGCCTCCCCTCTTTCTGGAACCACTTTCTTCCCTGCCCGTGGGCCTCCCCCCTCAACGGGCTCTCCTTGCCCCTGGCCAGCTTCTCTCCTCTCCCCAAGCTTGTCAGGCTGAGGAGCCACAGGCTGCCCTCCACCCTCCTCCCGTCCACCTTCACCCCAGGCTGGGCGCCGTGCCAAGGGCCCAGCTCACTGCACACGCAGGACTGGGTCTTCCCTCTGCTCCAGCTCCTGTCTAATGGCCTCCCCAGCTCTCAGCCAGGAATCCAACGTGGGTTCCACCTCACCCAGTCAAAGCCAGACCTTCGCTTCCTGCCCACGCCACCCCCAACTCTTATGGTATTAGGTGTCTCCATCACTGTAGATGGCACCCCGTTTGGGTGGGTGCTCACCCAATTTGAGGTGGTCTTCCACTGGCTGATGCCTCTCTCCCCCACACCACATCGCCTGCCAAGGCCCGGAGACCTCTGACGTCTGACTTCTCTGTTGCTGATTTCTCACTTGGGTCATTAACGCGATGGCCTCCTGGTACTCTCTGAGCCACCCACAGCGTGGCTAACTCTCCACACAGCAGCCAGAGGGGCCTTTTATAAACTTTACTCAGACCAACAGATGCCTCACTACAAAACCCTCCGATGGGGTTTCATCACACTCAGAATAAAACTCCATTCTTTACCACAGACAAAACGGTCCTCTGTTCCTGTTCCCGACGACCTCTTTGAACTCATCTGCCTTTTCACTCGGCTGCAGCCACGAAGACTTCCTTGCCATTCCCAAAATACAATAAACTCGCTCCTGCCTCAGGACCTTTGTGTGTACTGTTCCCCAACCTGGAATGCACTTCCTCCAGATCTTCCCACAGACAGCTCTCGCATATCCAGAAATCTGCTTAGAGTTCTCCTCCTTATAGTTTTTGTCTTCACCTCCTGGTCTAAATAAACAGCACCACCCAAGTACCTGTTCTCCCCACTCCTGACTCTTCCTTCCTGGTAGACTCACTGCTGCCTGACATTGAGTCCACTGTGCACACATGCTCTGCAGGTCAGGACCCTATAGGTCTTGTTCATCTGTCTCCCTGATGCCCTGGACAGTGCCCGGTGCACACAGGCTATGCTGATCTGGTGAGTTAATGTAGGAATGATGCAGACAGTGGTGTGCACATGGCCATTGTGGGCTGGTAACTTCTCCGGGAGTGAACAGTGGTTAGGAAAACTCCAGACAGGGGCTTCAGATGCTCCTGAGGCATCATGACCCCAGCAAAACCCCTCCGTCTTCTCCACAGTCACATTCTCCACCTCACTGCTCTGCTCGTTTCCGGTGGAAGGAACTCTGCCTTGGTCACTCATATTTCCAAGTTCCGTGTTAAGCACCAGAGCATGAGGCGTAGGTGGGTGCTCTTTTGTTTGGGGTTTGCATTTAACATGTGGGTGCTGCCAAGTGAATCTAAGAACGCAGAGGTAACTTGGAATAGTCCTGCGACAGCAGTGGGCCAGCGTCCTGGGCACCCTCTTTCCCCAGTGGAGTTCCCACTCTTGCTCTGTGGCCTGTTTTCCACCCTCGACAAAAAACAACCATGCCACTCAAGTCTGTGTTGAGCTGTTCCCTGGGACTTCGTGGCGTGCTTCCGAGGTGGGGTGTTTGTTACCCTGGGGAGAGGCAGAGCCAGGCCACAATGTGAGGCTGGACCCGCTCTGCTGGTTTGGACACGGCCCACGGCTATGAAATGAAGATGGCTTCCCCTCCTCTCTTAGTCTGCCCAGGCAGCAGCTAATAGGCAGATGGCCCCGGTCATCTGGCTCTTGAACCTGATTTTATATACCTGCAGGTGGGGCAGAGAGAGGGAGCACAGGCTTTCAACCCATGCAATGGGCACTGACAGGGGCCAGCAGTAGCCTGGGCAAAGGGCAGAACTGGCAGGACGGAGGACTCTGCGGGAGACTCCCCAGATGTGGGCCACTGAGGATAGAGTGGTTCCCTGCAAGGGACCACTGACCTCTGGCTTCCACATTTGCATTTAGAAGCCATTATGGAATGTAATTCACTCTGAAGGCAGGGTTATATTCAAAGCACACTACCCCTCAGCAAACGGACATGACCACAGTCCAACATGGGTCTTCCCAGGAGAGGTAGGGGAGACCAGGTGGAGAGTGGCAGAGGAGAGGGCAGGGAGGCTTTTCGGCATGGGAAATGAGGTGCGGAGGACTCACCTCCCCAGACTCACTGCAGGAGGTTTGGAGCACTGTACTAGATTGAGCTCCAGTTGTTTTCCACCCCAGTTCACTTGGTTTGAGGGAGTTTCAGGGACTGAGCTGAAGAGTTTCCATTTCCAACTTCCTTTGCCGTGGACGACGCTGGCTTCCTCCTCTGCGGAGTTCACTTTCTCCAGGGGCTCTGCCAGTGACACTGAGACTGGAGGCCCCAGAGTGGGGTGCACGACGTGGACGTCTTCATCCGAACATCAGCCTGGAGGGAGGATATTGAGTTGGGTGGCTGGTGGTTTTGCTCCCAAATCCAGTATCCAGTGACACTGGACCCTGGGAGATATGGAAAGTCCCTGAAATACGTGGCGGACCTTGTGGGACAAGTAGGGTGCCTCTCACTCTGGGTCTGGGGAACAAATCTACCTTGTCTCCCGTGTTATCAATTCAATCCATGAACCTGACAGCAGCCTGAGCTGGACTCCCAAGGGAGATGGGCCAGGAGCAGTCTCTCATACACCAGGGAGGCCTCGGAGGTTCACACCTCACTCCTGAGTCACGGAAGTCACTACCACTGTCTCCCCAGGTCATACCCTGGCAGGGGTTATATATAGTAAGTGGACCCATTCAAATTAGAATAATTTAAAAAAAATGATATTTCTCTTCCTATGATCATAGGTTCAAAATGAGAGAGGCGAGAGGGTAAAGACATTTTTGAGAATAATGTCCAAATTCTCCATGCACAGACTTGATCGTGAGCCTCTTGCTGCCTTCTGGGGATGCTAAATGGGTCCCTGTCCCCCTCCTGTACTGCCTTTATCGTTGTTTCATTGTTGGCACCTCTGAAATAAGGGGGTCAAGAAAAGAGAGTAAACACTGAAACCTGCTGTATTTTGCAATCTTCCAAGACCCAGAGGGAGAAGAGGCAAAAATAAATATCTGTAATAGAATGCGCTGAAATAAACTGTGGACTTTGGAACACAGTTAATTATTCTCCACTTGTGCTGTGGTCTATCCCAGGGGTGGCTTGGACTGTGGGTCTCTCCTGCACAGACTTTAATGCATCCTAGCCTGGAATCAGCCTGGCCACTGAGCGAAACCTCTGCGGCAGTGATGGGCTTTTTCTCCCATCTAATCCAGATCGTAAATTCTAGGGAAAGCACAGTCAAGGGCACAGGGAATTAAATACAAATATAGGCTGGTTTCCCCCCCACAGAATTAACAAGTTCCATTTGCCTGGTTTAGAAATTAAGAACCACAAACATAATTACTAAATGATAAGAAGTACTATCTATATGACCAAAGATTTGGGAGGCTGGGGAGGAAAAGAGAGAAGGATCAAACATTATATTATAATGGAAAGGAACCAGGGCGGGTCACTGTACACCAAGGACAGTGACATGGCCCAAGCTGTGGCAGCAGCCCCAGGTGAGAGCCTGGAGGAGGAGATGAAGAGGCAGGGACAGAGAGGAGGAAGCAGAGCTATGGAAGATAACTGGGGGAGGAATAGAGGAAGGAGGCAGGAAGGAAGAGAGGAGGATTGGAATGAGTATTCAACTCAGACTCCAACTTTTCAATGCAGTTGGTTTGAATCCCAGTAAGCTGCTGCAGCCCTTTCAATGGTTCAACTGCCCTAATTCTTCACTTTTCAAGGATACAATATATTATTAACTATAGACACCATGTTGTACAATAGGTCTCTTGAACTTACCTCTATCAAACCGAAATTCTGTTGCTCTAATTCTTAAGTACTGAAAGTGTCAGCTCCTATAGCTCATGGAAATGTGGATTTTCAGCAAAGGCATTTAGATCTGTAGGCCAGAAGAGATGGAGCAAAGAGCCACGTGTCCCCAAGGACTAAGCCAGAGAAGCTGAGGACCTGGGGCAGCTTGTTCAGTTCTAAGCAATATGACGGAACACTTATGCTAGGGTCTTGCTGGTCGACCAGTAGGCCATAATCATCTGACTTTAAGTAGTCTACGTTTGGGATTAAAAAGGATGTCAGTAATTTTTTTTTCATTATTCATGTTCACAAGTAGTTTTCTGTAATAACTGACTTTTCAAAAGAAGGACTTTATGCTGGTTCAACTTAGCCGTCTCCTACAAGTTCATCAGACACTCAGTGAGTAGGAGAACATCTGAGCAGCTTTCAGGAGACTTTAGTCTTCTTGGCTTCATACTGTGGTTCAAGGTGTGTTCTTCTTAATGGACAAACCCAACTGATTGGAACCTCATATAAATCCCAATGTTCTTCCCAAGCAGTTGTCCTCAGAGCTAACGTGACCAGGACAGAGCTGGGATGCCATCAATAGGGAGATCTGCACAGGTATAGCAAAAGGGGTCATTTTATCTTTTTGTTCCTCCCAAAGCGCTCTTTCCTCCCACATCCATCATGTATATATGAATGATAAATTAATAGCAGGCGCTGGAAGAGAGATGGCCTGATGAGCCCCCTCCTTCCCCCGGATTCAGCCACCTCTACACGCCTGACTCTGCAGTGCTGTGTTCTCTGCCAGCCACAGGACTGGCAGCCTGGGATGTGCCAAGTTCTTGGCTCCAAATTGCAAAACAAAACAGTATAGGAGGGAATTTGTGAGTTAGCTGATTTGCAAACACTATAGCAAGTCACCGTGTAAACATTTGTTTCTGTGTACCTATGATTTCTCTCAGGTGGTTACCTGCATGCCGTCCTGGCAGTGCCAAAATGCGAGGCTCCTCCAGTCACCAATGACTCCTCCATTCACACTTAAATGAGCTCAGCTTAGTGTGCACCATTAAAAAAACAAAACCAAACAAAAAAACAAAAACACCTTCATTAAACAGTAATCACAGAGTAGCCTGGTAATTGTGGAAGGAGGGTCTCCAGTGTTACTCAGAATCAACATCAGACTTACAGGTGTGTTCTCAAGTGCACACGAGGATGTCATTCAGATGGCGCCAACCCAGGGACTTGGCTGAAGAAGCTAGTTCCCTTTACATGGGTTGGGTGACACTATCTCCTCTCAAGTTCAACCTGACTTTCTTTAAATAAAAGTCAGTAGGGACATAAGTTGTAGACATTCCTTCCATGCCCCCAACCCCAAATACCTTTAAAGAAAAATCACACAAATCTGCAACCTTTACCGGGTCTGACCCAATGTATATGGTCAACATTCTGATTCTTCACGGTAAATCTAAACACTAGGTTCTTTGACACTTTTTTTTTTTTTTTTTTTTACAGTTTAAGAAATTGGGGGGGGGGAGTGTAAAGCTGGGAGGGGTGACACACACCATAATCCCAGCAACTTGGTGATGAGGCAAGAGAATTGCAAGTTCAAGGCCAGTCTCAGCAACTTAATGAGATTCTGTCTCAAAATTAAGCATAAAAGGGCAGGGAGTGTAGCTAAATGGTACAGCACCTGGGTTCAGTCCCTAGTACCACAAAAAAGAAATGGAGGTGTCATTGAGTAGGTGAATTGGATGGTGGGCCTCACAGCTGGTATGTAGCAGAGGCAGAATCTGAACACAAATAAGCCTTATTCCAAAGCATGTATTCTAAGTAATTTTGCTAAATTCTCCCTCTAACAAAATAAAAATGAAATAAAAATTCTACATGACAAAAGACATCATGGATAGATATCACAGAGCCAACATTTTCTCCTCCTCCTTTTCCTAGAAGGCCCGTCCCATTCAGCTTCCAACTTGCTCCAATTCAGGGCTGAAGCACCAATCCTCATAGAAAAGGGAGAGTTATAACCACAAGTTTCAATGAAACTGGAAAGAGGGAGACTCTAAAGGTTGACTTTTTAAAAAACATTTCATACCATCACAGGGTCAGAAGGTCCTAACCAAGGTCATCTAATCTGTTTCTTGCCCCAGGCACGATGACTTCAGTCATCTCACAACAGGAAGGCTCATGCAGTTTGTAAAAGTCTTACTGGATTCTACCTACCGGAGAGGAAGCTGCTAGTTATCCCTTGCCTGCCTGTGGTCCTGTGATGTGCTTCAGTGCTTTTTTAGAGAAAAGGTACAGCACGAATGCAAATTAGTAACAATGTACATCGCCTCTTGTCCCATAGCACACCCATCCGCCTCAGACAAAGGATGCAGGAGGCCCCAAGCTACAATGCCAGTCTTTGTCAGAAAATATATTTATTATTGATAGTGAGCAAAGTAAAGTTGTCAGTATTCATGACAGAGGTTGCATAAGCCAGGTGGCCTTTATGTTGGTAAAAATGCCTTATTTCACTTGTAATCATAAACATTATTCCAGTTAAAGGGGACATTTTTTTCCTTTCTGTCTTCTTATTTGCATGATCACCATAATAAGTTAAAATGAAATAAATTCTCATATAAATCAAAGAAGAAAAGGAAGAGAGTGGAAGCAACTAGCTGCAGCCCAGACAGGTCCAGACAACTCCCCCCAGCACCACTGAGGCTCTGAGCTCGGGCAGCTCTTTTGCTGTCTCTCCCCTCCACTATGATAAGCTAGGCCTCCAGATACCCTCCAGGCTCTGTGAGAGTAGGGTTTCACCAAACAGTGGAGCTTGGTGGCTCGGGAAGCCTTTTGTGGTTAGTGGAAGTTAAATAGAAAGTACAAAAAGGTGGAGAGGGCCGCCCTTGTCTTTTATTCACCATCAGTGGGGTTTAATAACACTGGACAGCGTCCTTGGATGTCTGAGCCTTGAGCCAGGCCTTGGTCTTTCAAATTGTTGCTGATCAAAACATGACATGATTCTGTTGAGTCCATTTTCCGGTCCTTCTCTTTAGTGGTCTTCTCTGTAACTGGGTTCTTTTTCTTACTAGGGAAAAAAAAATGTTCCACCTCTGGAATTAATGTTGAAGGAGTTTGCATGTTCTCTAAGGTGGTTTACCCTCCCTTCTCCAGCATGCTCTGCAAGAGAAATAGAAAGCGTATAAGTTTTACCACCAGTAAGACATCATGAAAATACAAGAAGGCAGTGAACTATTTAAGATGATTTACACTGTTTTCCAAATATCTACTTCAACAACAAAACAAGGCATATGCTTCCTGGCCACACAGTATTACTACCTTTAATGAACACTCCTGATCTCTGAATGAGCCCTTCCCACCAGAATCCCAGCAGAACACCCTAAAAACATGGCCTGGCTAGTGGGGTACAGTGGGCATGTATGTGCCATCTCACTACCAGGGGCATCTGGAGATGTGACCACATTGACCAGAGAGGGCAATGATTGCCAGTGCAGTGTGACAGGGGTTTGGGGACTTGAACCCAAGGGCTCTGAGTGGGAATTTCTCAGCAGGATTCTACCCCACAGTGCCATCAGCTCACCCCAGGCAGAATGCTTACCATGCTGGGCACTGCTGTACAGACAGGTACCTACTCCCAAATGTCAGAAGCAGTCCAACCACCAGATTAAAAATCTATCGTCAGACCCTGGCCCAGTGGTGCATGCCTGAAACCCCAGTGACCCAGGAGGCTGAGGCAGGAGAGGGCTAGCCTGGGTAACTTAGCAAGACCCTGTCTCAAAATACAAAGAGTTGGGGATGTAGCTCAGTGGTAGAGTGTCCCAAGGTTCAACTCCTAGTATAAAAACGCTGACAATCACAAAACCCCAAAATTCTACAGCTAGCTGATGTAGGGATCTACCTCTTCCATTCTCAGAGATCTTTAAAAAGAAACAAATGACACAATGCTAAAATTATTCAGAAGAGGGTGGGTGGGGCCCTCAGGGATGGACACCTTCCCCTGGCTTCCTGCACCCTTTTCCCAGCAACCCCACACTGGCTCAGCTCTTAGCTGGCCTCCTACAGGGTTCTCTCTGCTCTCAGTTCAGGGCTATGAAGAAACTAATACGCTGATCAAATAACACCTGCTGATCAAAACATCATGAGATTCAGGGTCATAATCTGCTAATTTTTATTTATTTGCTAAATATATGCTAAAATTTATTTCATTGAACAAGTAATATGTTCATGGTAAAAAATTCAAAAGGAACAAAAGTATATCTGGGAAAATGTAGTTTTTCCCTTCCTCCTGTTTTCTTGTGGATGCTTCCAGGGAAGGCATGAGATAGAGGGTTGTTCTGCCTCACACTGAAGGAGTGGTCAGGGACAGCTTCTCAGATGATGTTTCATAGGATGGAATAGAGCAGAGCACGGGGGGTGGATGGGTAGGGGTGGGGGTGAGAAGCCGAGGCAAAGAGTCGGGAGCCAGCAGTTCCTGGATGACCAGGAAGGAGGGAGAGGGGCCTGCCGTAAGGCAAGGTGTGTGCTCAAGATCTACCAGGAGACAGAGCATAAGAGGGGCCCAGAATGGAGTCAGGCTGAGATGCTTCCTGCTGCTAACGAAGCAATGTGGGGATCCAACAAGAACCAGGCAGAATGGATCCAAGAGAGGAAAGCTGGGAGGAACACTGAAGAAATCAACAAGGATGGGAACAGGAAATGCACACACATACCCCCCACAGGAAGCAAAAGACAGAAGATGAGGCCGAGGTACAGGTGGACCCTCAGGGACAGTGTGAGTGTGTGGGAAGGTCACCAAGAGAACAGGGAGGTTGGTGGGAGGAGCCAGTCTGGGAATGAGGACTTCCATTTTATATTTGTGCGTTAGATGATTTTTGAAGGAGACGTCCTGGGTGGAAACGCCTGGAAGGAAGTTGCAGGTTGGAGAAGGGAGGTCAAAGGTCACTAGAGATAATGATTTAAGGTCAAAGATAAAAAAAGAAAAGAGAATTTAAAATGGGCAGAAAAGAGAGTGGAAGAACAAACAAGAGTGCTGGGTCACAGAAGCGAAGGTGGACAGAGTACCCCCCAAAGTGTCCATGATCACAGGTTTCTAAGGAGTTCATGTCCAGAGGGCACCAAGGAAGAACAGAGTAAAGGCAGATAACTAGCTGCAGAGAACACACGTGGAAACGGAAGGCAAGATGATGTTCCAGTCAAATGGGAAATAAATGAGAAAGCAAGACGCATCCGTAGAAAACAGAAGGACAAAGGGGAAGGCTCTGGGCAGAGCTGTCCTGTGAGCACGCACTGGAAGTGAGGCTCCTCTCCCAGGCATCGCCCAGGAGCTCTGGGCTTGCAGGGGAAACAGAACAATGAGCAGCTAGCTACCAGGCAAGAGTCGGACACCGTCCAGCATCTCATCTATGCTGACCCCTAGTCACCTGACCTGTGTGAAAGTCTCCATCACACAGGGGTGCCCTGTAACTTCCTGATATACAGACAACTTCACCCCAACATTCTTCATTAAACACCCAGTGAAGCTGTTATAAAGCAGACCCCCACCCGACCCACTGAAGGGCATTCAGTTCCTAAAGAAAATGATCCATCTATGAGCGACACCACCCACCACTGTGCATTTTGGGGCCTGCACTCACTGTATTCTTGAACACATCGCCTGGTCAAGATGACATGGTTGTGCCTCTCCCTACCATTTAGGTCTTATGGTTATAAGGATAGATGTGTGGCAATATGCCCCTTTTTATATGCTGCAAAATAATCTGCAGCTACAACATAATTAAAGCCCCAGTTAAAGGGGTTTTGGGGAGTCTAAGGATTTTTTAATATCATTTTTTTTCTCCTCTGTAACCCTGATCAAACGTAGATGGGTAATTTTTCAGACAAATCATATAACGCTAACAAGGTCAGACTGTCCTGGAGAGAGACAAGCTGGCCCTGGTTGGGTTGGGGATCAGTGGGCCAGTGTAACATAAAGATGCTCTCAGACCACATGTGAGCAAATACAAAACTCACAACCTCACACCCTCTGCTATGTGTATTAAAATCCTCATGTTCAATGATAGCGTAGTGATTCAGTGGATTCACGAGTGACATCTTAGAAACTTGAGGGCCCACAGGAAGCTCCAGGGCTGGTCTATAAACCTGCTGTCAAACTGCACTTAGTTGCCACCAAAGGGTGGCAGAGGTGGTACAAAACTGTCTAGCTGCTGTCAGAGACATTAACTCATACAATGTCAAGTTGAATTTTTAAAAAGATGAATAAACTGATAGAGCATTCTGTGTTATTACTATATCACAGCTTTGTGTGATAAAACCTGCCCAACCCCATGCGGGAGGGCCTTCAGCTGGGGGATCCTCGGGCCTGGCAGGGTATGTGTTTCCACCATATAGGTTCCCTGGCAATATCTGTATCGGTTCTGTAAGGAGATGCTGTTGGGCTGAATTTCAACACTGCATAAATTTAACACTGCATAAATTAACATAGGAAATTCCCTGAAGAATGAGGGAGAAGCTTTGCAAGTTATAAAAAATTGCTTCCTTCATTTAAGGAACTGCTAACACTTAATCTTAATGTGGAGAGAGAAATTCTTTGCTTCTGCTCATCATTCACATATTTGGACCCACAGAAACTCCTTTTGTCAACAGCTGGGTAAATTACCAAAAGGAGAGAATGATTCACGTGTTAACACTGCTCTTTTCCCGAATCTCTGCCTGATTCCAGCCACAGAGGAACAACTGGCAGCTCACCCTGTCAAACAAGAACAGCGCCCTGGAGACCTGAAATTGTGTGTCATTTCCACTTATTAAAATGATCTTAACCACTTTCCTCAAATGTTTTGGTTACATAGTCATTCTGTCAACTGATTTCTGCATTACAGCTCTCTTGCAGGGGTTAACTATCCCAGCAGCCTGCTGGCTCCTGGCTGTCCCAATATATTTGAAAGGAATTATGGCAACCTTGGATTATGGAGTAATCAAGACAAAGAGAATAGTCATTTTTTCCCCCCAAAGATATCACTCAGAATGCTTATCTCTGGGCAAGCTTATTCTGCATCTCCCCAAGATTTCAGGCCTAATTAAGTTGGGAATAGACATAGGAAGGTTTATATAAGTCCAGGGGAAATTGACACAGGCATGTGTCCTAGGTTAGACACAGCTTTGGCACCTGAGCTGTCATTAAGGAGGGACAGGAAGTCAGGGTGGGAAGAGAATGGAGCTTCGAGGAGGGACAAGGCAGGAGAAGACTGGGAGATGGGAAGGAAAGTCATCTATAATTTCGATCTACCAAAGCAGAGAGCCAGCTTGGCCTGTGGGCCCTGCACTGCTCAGCCCCACCTGGATACTGGTCAGCTCACTTGCTCTGTTTGCAATGTCTATATAACCCCCAGCCAGGGCTGCTCTTTGTTCTTCCTGCTTTGGAAGAAACACAAGTAAACTTTCCTCTGTCTCTATCTGGTTTTAGGTCTTCTATGACAAATGCTATGTGTAATATTCAAATTAAGTTACAAGTAATTAACTGTTTATACAACTTGCTGCAATAACAGACAAAACACAAACATACTGCAGTCCTAACTCTTGAAGGATGAGCACTGGAAAAGAAATACCTATTAAGAAAAATGAAAATCTATTGCCATGGTAATATTTCTTCTATTAAACTCAGATTAAAAAAAAGAGAAAATGTCATAAAGCAAACCATTACTTTCAGAAAGTAGTTTAGAAAAGGATTTCTATGATGGAAGAGGCTGGGGTAACAAATTTAAAGTTTGGAATTTAGTTTGTTTCGATGTGTCTCCAGATTTGGCCGCCCCCAAGAAGGGTAGCAGATCTATTATGAAACTCCTGTGTGTCACCCCGTGAACAGTAGCCCAGCCAGAGATGAACAAATGTCACTAGGCGATGTTAATAAACAAGGCCCTGGACACAAGAGACACAAGTTCCCATGGGTCTCCCCACAAAGTTCACCTCTGGATTTCTCCTTGCGCTCTCTGAAGGTGGGTGTTGTGTGAATCAAAAGACCCCCCTCCCCCGATGCGGAGTGGTTGCCTGGGAATAGCACAGACAAGGGAGTTCTGGTCACAACTGTGATGTGTCACCTTGGCTCAGTGCTCGGTCCCTTGCTCCTGCCTAGGAACACCAGGAGTGGCTCCTCCTGCAGGACCACCTGCAGTTTCAGTGAAAGCAAGAGGGGAAAAGAAAACTTTCTTTGAAGGGGATCCCACCTTCTTTTCAAGGCCATCTTCCCATTTGTTCCTGAGGCTAAAGATATATTTTAGGGTTGGACTACCGCCAGGTGGCTTGGATGGGTAGGTGATGACAGACAGTTCTCATCTCTGAAAGAGGAAAAACACCAACCCAGCAGGATCTCTGGAAGGTGGAAGACCTTCAGTGAGGTCCAGGCCCATGGGCTCTGGAGGTAACTTCTCAGATCTTGTGCACGATCTCCTGGGGATCTGGTGAAAGTTGGGGTCCCAGGCCTCATCACTGACCTTCCAAATCAGAATCTCCAGAGAGGAGGCTGGGCATGTGCACCTGAGACAAACTTCCAGGTGACTGTGAAGTCCATTCACACTGCTGGTCAGATACGACGGGAGAAAGGTCCCTGGGCTTGGAACCAAGAGCAGCCTTTGGGTCTGGGTTCTGCTACGCCTACGGATCACTGATAATCTCTGAGTGTGAACTGTGCAAGTAAAAAGACGAAGCTGGGTGACCTGATCTTTAAGTCCTTCTAGCTCCCACAGCCTGGTCTACTAAAACAGAGTCCATCTGAAAACAATCGTAAAATACAGCCTGCTCTGGCACCAGGGTGCCTTCAAGAATCCTGATTTCTAAGCAATAGTTCCTATTTGTTTTCAGGTCCTCCTCATACTCTAAATAATAAAAGAAATATCTGAACCTTCAGAAGAACTATGGCCAGGGCAAAATCCTTCACATGCACTGACCTTGAGTTCTTCTGTTCTGGAGGCTAACCATGTATGAAGATGTCATTTATATTGGAGATACAGAAGGTCTAGGTGCAGGAGCCTTGGGAAGGAGCAATGTCACATTGAGACTCAGCCTTATTTGTCAGGGTGTTGACCCCACACTCCTCACACAAATTAGTTCCTTTCTGATCTCCCCAAAGAGGGAGGGCCCTGTCTCACTAATAAGATGTCCTCAGTTTGGTCATTCCTTGAGCTGAGCTGACTGCGTGGCTCTTGATCCACTCCTACTCACTGACTTAGACCTCGGCTGTGGTTTCTGGACTCTCCATTTCAGACGGTAGGGCCCATACTTCTCTCTGATCTTCGGGCATCTCCAGGGGCTGGCCCTTACTGCTGGTCCTAGAGTGATCTTGGTTCTTCTGATCCTGGCTTCCTGCTCCCTTTCCAAAATCTCTTCCCTCCCCTGGGCCCAACCTCACAGGACAAGAGGCGTCACAGTGCAGCCGAGCCTGAGATGGCTGAGAACTCCTGCATTTCCTAATGGAGCTTTCAGATGGCAGGCTGCATCTTTCAACAGCGTGCAAATGGCTGTTTTTCACTTTGCTGACATCGGAGGAACTGGGAAACTATTTCTACCCACTCCCAGTTTGTTCTGCCACCTAGACTTCCTAAGGGCTGTCGGGAGTGTGAACTCAAGGAAGGGTACGTGGCTGTGGGAGGCCAGGCGACTGGCAGACCAGCCACAGCGCAGCTGCTGTTGGTTCTGGATGAAAGTTAAAGGCTGGGAGCAAAGTCAAAGAGGTCCAGGTATAAAAACAGGAAGTCTCAAAAGTAGGGGTGCTGCTTGTACGTAGGCCCTGCCTCTTGAGTGTGTCTGTGAACATGCATGCTTATGTCCTGCCTCTTGGTATCGTCCATGAAAATAGAACCAGTCCTGGAATAATGGGGCTGGAAGACCCTCAATGACCACCTACTTCAAACCCTCAATTCACCACATAAGAAACTGAAGCTCTAGACTCCTTAACTAGTTTAGGATAGTAGCAATAGCATTCTCTCATAACTCTACCCTCTGGTAAACAGAGAATGTTTGAAGAGAATCCAGCCAGCAAGGTTGGGGAAAAGCTGAAATACTTAGACTCCCTCCGCTCAAAGTGGGCCCGTTCTGCAGGTAAGTATCAGGTAGTGGAGTGTCTTAGGGGACAGAGCAACGCAGATCTGGACGCCAGTCTTTTCTACACTCTTCCAACCTTTTAAAATAGAACTTGGGCATATTTAGGTCCGCTAGTAGATAGATACTATTAGCTCCCCCACAGCATAGTCCCATGGAAGGCAGGAATGGAGAGGGTGAGTAGGAACCAGGTTTTAAAGGTAAGATGAGATAATTTAATCTTGGGGCGCTTAAGAGAGTTACAGGGCTAAGCAGGCACAAGAAATAAAAGACACAGAAGTCTGTGTCAATCGATGAGTTCTTCTCCATAAATGGTGCATCTTAGCTAACCGGTAGCTTTTAAGTCTTAGAGTTAATAATTAGAGCAATTTAAAATCTCTTTACTCTTATGAAGAACACGTAACTTAATATACTGGAAATAACAGTCTAAATGTCTCATGTCAACCCATGAGGAATTGTTTAAGAACAGCTGAAGATTGATGTGAGTAAGTGGATGAATAAGAAGAAAAGTAAGGCTAAGGAATATCCGGAAATTTTCCTACCAGTAAAATCTATTAGTCTCTAAGATGGTACCCCAGGGAACCTGTGAAAGCCCAATCTTATGAGTCATTTAGA
This sequence comes from Urocitellus parryii, assembly GCF_045843805.1. Lineage (NCBI taxonomy): Eukaryota > Metazoa > Chordata > Mammalia > Rodentia > Sciuridae > Urocitellus > Urocitellus parryii. The sequence goes on along the minus strand of NC_135533.1, from coordinate 20,669,098 downwards.
AGTGCAGGGGATTTGGCTGTTGGGATTATTCCATGGGGGAAACCCTTGCACTACGTTGGAAATGGACCATATCACCTAATGGGCTGTTGTCATGTTCACATGTCCAGCCTGACCTCTGGACTGAACAGGAAGCATAAGAAGGGGAGTTGGCCATCAGGAACTGTCACAATAGGCAGTGAAGACCACAAACAATGCCACAGTCTCTTCCAACCAAGAAGCAGGGATGGTGTCATGAGGTGAGACCAACTTCACAGTGAGCAAAAGGACAACCTGGGACCAGAAGGACAGCAACTTCTCATGAAACTCTGATGTCAGCTCCCTCCTGCCATCTTGTGTCATCTTCCAAGGGACAGTGTGAGCTGCCCCTGTGACCATCTCACTATTTGTGACCTTCAGGACTCTATTACTACCTTGTCAGATTATTAGTGCTCCTGTCCCTTGCTTTATCATTACTGCCGGCACTTTCCATTATTGCCTTATTTCTGTATTAGTGGATGATCGATATCCCCTCATACACATACCTTCTCAAAAACCAAACACTACTTAACTTATTTTGAAATTTGTTTTTATGGCAAGGTACCTCTCAGTCTAGTTGTTAAATTTACCATCACAATTTCCCTGGGTTTCAATGCTCTCAACTGTAAAATGGTGACAATAAAACCATCTCTATTTACATCTCAGGTTGTCATAAAAAACAAGTCACAGGATGAATGTGAAATGACCTTGAAATCCTAAGCACTATAGAAATACAAAGTGGTATGTTTCTTGATTCTCGCCCATTTCAATGTTGCCTGTGCCTGTCTTAGGATAAAGGTTTTTTTGGCATATCTTTTAATATCACCTTGTACTATAACTGAATATAAGAGCCATAAAACAATAGGTACTTCAAACATCTGACCACCAATAATACTAAATGATGTGTCGGACTGGGAAGTGAGGGTGAGGAAGGAGGGTCTCTTTGGGAGAAAGAGGGGGAAGAGATTTGTTGAAAACTTCGCATGAATGTAATCATCACATTACCTCAATCACACATGAGAAAAATGAAGGCTCAAGGTCACAGCCCCTGTCAAATGCTGGGCATGGATATGATACCAACTCAGACCTGCCACATTCTAACTTTCTTGCATCCTGTGGTGTATTGGACCTTATCATGTTAATTTTGTTTTATTCTATAAAGATGCCCCATCGATCCCCTGGAACTATGAGTAGAGGATTCCACAAAAGCGAGACAGGCAGAGGGAGTCAACATTTCCAACGCGCTTATAGTCGCCATCTTCGGTAATGTTACAAAGCACGCCAAGGAAACAGGTGTGTGCGTCAGACACCAGGATGAACGTGCATTATGTCATGGTTATTCCTTCCTTTGATTCCTCAGCTCCTCCTCAATAAGGCATGATTATCAAGTTAGAAAACCCAGGAGTCAACCGACCAGTCCCAATCACTTCCAGTTCTATCAATATTGAAGGTTGGGTTGGGGCTCAGTAAGAGCAAATCAGAAGCTGTTTTTGACAAATAAAATGTACTAACTTAACATTGGCAACGTCACCTCTACCAAACACCCTTAAAGAAAAGAATCCCTGGCAGACACAAGCTGCTAGAAGCAGGAAGGAAACAAAAGCCACAAGCCCCCAGGCTCTGAAACACAACATGGGCTTTTCATCTTGATTACATTTTTTCCTCTACTGTTACTGTTATTTCCCAGCCATCCAGACAATACCAGTCCTCCCTTCAGATATTTATAGAGTACGAGAAATTTACACTAAGTGGTATTGTTATAACTACAGCAAATTGGACTGCAGAAAGGCATGCTGTGTAACTCAAACACTAGATTTAGTCGGGTTGGAAGGTCAACTCTAGGGAACTCGTCAGCAGAAAGAACCAAAGTTTCCAATAATTTCTGTCTCTCAGAACCACCTACATCCAACTATTAAAGCAGTTAAATGAGAGGCAATTACATGACCTGTTGGCATTGTTAATTTGCTTTAGGGTTATCATTAGCCTTCTAAAGTACATAAATCAGAGCAAATACATGTTCTGTGCACATTGTGTTATTCTGAGATGAGTGATCAAGAGAAGAATATGATATATGAAAGCAAGGGAAATTCTTTCCTAAATCCCATCTCCAGTCTCCCTTTCCTTGCCTGGGTGGACTCTACCAACTGGTAGAAGGATCGACAAGGGATTGAATAGCAGGTTTCTTTCACTGCTGTTATTTTTAAACTAGGTTCTCTCCAAGGCTATCTGCTGCTTATGGATCCAAAGTTTCTGGCCCCTGAATTTATGGCCTTCCTCTTAGCTGGCTTTGAATAGTGGCTTAGGAAAGCAAGGCAATGACCTTGAGCATATAATTATTAAAAGACAAAAGGTTTGGGGCAAATGAAAGAAGTATAATTTTAATAGAGTTTCCCCCTCTGCATGTAAATGAGTTGAACACAGGAAAGATCCTGACTCTTCTTAGGTTGATCTGGGTGGCAACAATTCTTGCAGTAATTCCTGACGAGGAGTTTATAATGCGTTTTCTTATACACTGAGGAGTTTATAATGCGTTTTCTTATACACTGAATCTTTACTACTGCCCCATGACATCGGGCTCTCCATTCTCCTGGTGTCCCCGTTGGCCTCGCTCGCACACTCACCTGTTTGGCATGATTGACACAGTGCATGTACTGGTTGGCCAGAGCAGAGCAGCTGAGGGTCTGGTGGCTGTTCTGGCGATAACACTGGAGGATTTGGGCCTGCAGGTCAGCACAGACTGGATGATACTCATACCGCCTGCAAACAAAAACAGGGACCAGTGAAACAAATGATCTTTACTCAGAATGATGACTGAGGTTGAAGAATACATAAAACATTAAAGAAGGTACATTGTAAATATAGAAAAATATTTAATGGAATAATTATCTTCAAATTCCAAAGAAGCACAATGAAATTATTCCCATGAAAGAATGCACATAGAGTTCATGAATTTTAGGAAATGTAGTTTCATGGATTAATACCATTACAAGTGACTCTGGACACCATGACCTTCACTCTTAAACCCAAACCCAAACCCCTGTGAACAGTGTGGCATTCTGCCAAGCCAGAAACCTGTCGGCCTCACTCTCCCTCCCATCTCCACGTCCAGCAGGTCACGAAGCTGGAGCAGCAGTTGGTCCTCCTTCTCCATGCCCACTGTCATTACTGCAGTTCCAAATTATTTAAATCCTGTATTCAAGCAATGACCTCCAAACAGGTCTCTGTCACAGTGTTTTGCCCTCTATTCCTGCCCCCACAACTTCCAGAGGATTCTTCCTAATAGACACATCCGAGTCAGTGTCTTTCCTTACTACTTCTTAAATAAAATACAAGGCCAACAGGCACAGTGCTTCTTGGTCATGTTCCTGCCTCCTCCTTCGTCTCCATCCCCACCCTGCACACAGCTGCAGCCTGGACAAACCCCATTCAGGTTTGGTGCATGCACTTCTTGTGTCTTTGCTCCTGCTGCTCTTGATCTGGAAGCGTTCTGCACCCAAATCACCAACAAACGCTTATAAATCTGGAAAATACCTATCCATCTTCTAACTGCTCAAGTGCAGCCTTGTGGGTGCGGCTTTCACTAGCTCTCCTCCCCCGGGAGTCTGTCACTCCTTATGGTGACCCATTGATCCCCATTCACTTCCTCACCCCACAGTGACTGACTAGCATAGTCCAGTGCCATTTGCTAGCCTACATTAACTGGAACACAATTTCCAAGTGGGACTCTTGTCTTTTTGTGTGTGTGTCCTCTCCTTTTAGATTAACTATCTCTTCTAGAAGTCAGGTAATGAATCTGTTGAATGAATACAAATGAGTGGAAGGAAAGCATTTTAAAATTCCCTGGGATAAAATTTTGCAATTGTATTCAGAAATCTCAGATTTTAGTTAATTATTCTCAGTGAATATGCTTTACCAAATGTAAATGTTTCCCAAAAAGTTCATAATACACACTTGAAAAATAGCAAACCAAATGAATTATACAAACAAAAATAAAATATTCTTATTAACATGGTAGGGGTACTTGGATTTTAAGAACTAAATGCACATGGAGAAAATACATAAAATTATCACTTTTAATCTAGGAATCCATTTTTTTTTCAAATTAGTTTTGTTTAACAAAAAATGCTTCCAGTCTTTTCTTATCAGTTCTGTCTTTGAAATTTAAATTTGTTATTTCCATATAATCTTGAAATCACATTATTTTAAATTTAATGGGTTCTAAAAAAACCCCTAGAGGACACAAGGGATATTTCCCATCAATAAGGAAACCCCTGGGTGACGATTTGTCTCCTCATTACTTTTATCCAACACACTAAGCTAATATATATTTTGCTGAAATAGAAATGCAAACCATGCTACTGGTCCCTAAGGGAATTTACTTCCCACTGCTCTCCAAAGAAGGCAGACATACAGGGGAAAAAATACTCCTGCAAATTTTACATAACTTTGCTTTTACTTTTTCATTCATTACCTTACTACTTGGTCAAATACCCAAGAACAGAAGTTAAACCCAATCCCAGGAGTTTCAATTCTTTTTAAGATTTCAAGTTCAGATGTTTGTGAATTTTTCTGGACACAGACTTCCCTAATCTTCTACTATGAACGCCAGCATTTAAAAAGAGTCAGCTGTATTTCCAAGAGCACAGGTGCAGATACCACTGACTGCTTGTAGCAAGACCTGCATCTGGATGAATACTGAATAAAATATGATTAGCATCAGGTCAGCTGAATCTAGTAAATACAGGAATAATGATAACTTACTCTAGCAGTTCACAGCAGAATTTCATTCTACCCTGGTGCTCACAACTTGATGTGTCTCCAAAGTATCTTAGATTTAAAGTCAAGGGGAAGAGGGTGGGGAGGGAAGCCTAGGAAAACCTCATCAGATACATAGCCCTTCCCAGTATGGAGAGGAAAAGGCAGGAAGAGTGAGCATCGACGCACTGCACACCAGAAAGAAGACAGTGTGTATACATTTTTTTTACCTTAAAAAAGACTATTTGAAATGGATAATTCATCTAAACTGTGGGCTCCTTAGAAAGAGGTAATATAAATTGCATATAAGCATTTACCCTGAGCTGAGCTATTATTCATGCAAGTTGAAGTCCATGAGTTATTTATGATTTGGAATGTGTCAAAATATACTTTTATCACCACAAATCAATACTACTGCTTGCTTCCAGGGCCCTTGACTTCCTGTCTGGTAGTCTGTTTGGATGAGTGTGAGTGCAGCCATCATCTGAAATCCTTTTTGTATATGTTTTAACCTGTATTGATGATTAGATGGTAGAGGGGGGAGGGAAGTGGTAGAAATCAGCATAATTGTCCCCCAGTTCCTGGGATAGACTCTGGTACATTCTCCTTGGATTAATCTGTAAGGGTAAAGCTCTGCCTCTGTATTGATCTGCCATGCTTGTTAGGCTGCCCTAATGCACTGTTTTCACTTTGGGAAAATGCTAAATGAGATTACCGTCTAGCATTAGAAGGCCATAAAGCACGAGCCACGGCACCCTCCATTCAGGAAAAGGGTTTCAAAGACATTTCCAATATGCATTATGGTAAACCCTCTGTGTAATCATAGAGTCGGCAATAGACTTTTATTGACTGCTTTCATTCCTGCTGATGGAAAAAGCCATTATTAAGCAAAAATAACAAAAGGCAGAATTTCAAGATATCTAAGAAGGAAAATTAAATCTTAGTTGCAAAGGACATTAAAACAGTTCAATCTCATTGTTCGTAAGGAAGATTCAACAAAGCAATGGCGAGGCTGTAAAGAGGAAGATGGAATATAATTTTAGAGAACTTGGAACAATAAGACATCACAGTCATCAAAAACCAAAACAAACAAGTTTAGCAAAAAAGAACTGGTAGAATAAAGTCAACCTTTGAGAACATACGTTCATCAAAAACAATTAAGGAAAAAAAATCCTGTTTTCTGGTCTATTGACATTGTTGGGGACTTTTAATGGAATATACCTTATGCATAGCTCTTTTATTTTCTCCCTGTCCTTTGATTCTTAGTTTCTTTCCTTCTCTTCATTTCCACAAGAACAAGAAGCCTGCCTTCAGCTTGACCTTCCTGCCACCAACAGTGGCAGCTGTGGCCAAAGCAGGTCAGCACATGAAGGCAGAACTGGAGAACCAAAGGTTTGTCCAAGAAACAAATCAAAAGAATTACTCCTGGTGGTATTCTATAGCCAACAAAACTGTTTCCTCCGGCTTTGGCTAATGTTCAATGCTAATATTCACTTAAAAGGCACTGAAGAAAATATACCCAAGTATTTTTCTCATTATACTTGACAGGTCCTCTGTAGAAACTTTGGAAAAAGAGAGAAAAGAAAAAGAATATCCATTTAGGCTGTTTCCAATTTTACAGTATTTCAAATAACCTGCTGATGGATGTGAATTATTACTACAATTTCTAATTATTTCGATTTTCTTAATTGATCAAAGAGAAATGAAAACATTTTCAGTAAAAATGAAGCTGAGTTAAACAGTATTCACAAGTCTCCTCTTAAGACCCTCCAATACGGTTCTACTTGGGTACCTGTTTTACAGCCATTGCTGGTTTCACTGATGTCTCTCCTACTTTCATGTCTTAGACTCTTCTTTGATGTGGGTCTGAGCTTTAAATTTCAAGGAAACTACTTACCCATCTTTTTAGTTCTGCTAATATAAATGGCAAGTATAATAGGGTAACTTCAGAGAAGAAAATAATATGGAGATAGCTCTTCACCTACCACTCTTCACTCAGAAGGTGAAAGAAGTCATGTAATGACAATCAGTTAGAAGCCACAATTCCTAAAGCTCGCAGGAACACAGAAATGGTTCATTATGAGTGCAGGCGCATGCAAAGAAGATCCTTGGCATGTATTTGGACCAGTAAGTACCTGAGAGAGTTCTACAGATATCATAATGAACCACTAGGAGAAAGGGAAGGGTTGGGGGAGGGAAGGAAGGAGGAGGGGGAGGGAGGGTAGAGAGAGAATTAATGAAAATGGCTGGTGCTAAAAGGAAAATTCTGATTTTTAAACAGGGTCCAATGATGCATCCTTCATGAGGTCACACAGTCTCATCAAACCACATCTAACACACTAAAAGCAGGCATACAACACAGCTCTGGAGTCAAATCTTTTAAACCTAATTCCTACAGCACAATGCAGAATCTCTTATTTTGCACAAAACTGTTCATTATACATTAAGCCCAGTGTCTAGGGTTTCTGCTTTTCTTTGAAAACATAAAACTAAAGCTGCTAAGCATGTTGCTAGTATTTAAAATGATGTAACAATTCACTCATTGCTCTTATTATAATAAAGCCAGCATAAGGTAGTAAAAAGGAAGAAAAATATCCAAAATATATTTATTATCTCCTATGATTTTTTTCATTTTTATTTTACCTTATATTTCAGGGTTCTAATAAAATGTTCAGAATAAAATGTAAACAGTCTTTTTCTAAAAACGTAAGATCTGAAAAAGAACTCAATTTCAAGCATTTCTGACATTCCTAATAACTGCTAACCATTTCATTAATGGTGTTTCTATCTGGGCTATAATCAAATTTCCATAATTATGCTTGAGAGGCCAAATTTCTTCCAAAGGTGCCTGCTTTCTTTGTTTCCATTTGTTTGCACATACGTTCTGTGACATGATTTCTTAAAGAATAAAATAAAAATGGAAGAGATTTTCCCTCACAAACAACTATTACTAATAATAATGAATGTTAACTACTATGTTGTCCATCATCACAACACACACACACACACACACACACACACACACACACACACAAACCAAGGGTCATCAGAGAAGGGCACACTGGCCTTGAGTACCCCTGGTGCTCAATGAACCAGTCAAGCTGACAGCAGACCATCAGGAGCACTGTCCACTCAACCAATGGACTCAACTTGAGTGCTGTTAAAGAAACCATCAGCTCTGGCTAGATTACAAGAGAGTCCAGCCAGCCCTCCATAGCTGCATATTGCCATTCTCAGAAAATACTTTTAAATAAATGAGTTTGAATTGAACACAGTCTTTTTTTTTTTTTTTTTTTTGGTCATTACTCCCTAAATGATACAATATGACAACTTCTTACACAGCATTTACATTGTATTTGGCATTCTAAATCATCATGAGATGAATTAAAGTATACAGGAGGACATATGCAGGTTACATGCAAATACTAAGCCATTTTCCATAAGGGACTTGAACATCTGTGGATATTAGGTTCTTGGGAGTCCTGGAACCAATCCCGTGTGGAGAGAGTTCTCTCCTGAAACCCCAAGGCTTGAGAGCAGTATCTATCTGAAAATACCTTACTATTTCAATCTGCTAGTTGAGGAAAAAGATGTCAGAATCACAACTCCATAATCGGGATCCACAAAAGGTAACCTGAAAGGAGGGAGGGGAAAACATAGCCAGTGTTCCTTCCATCAGATTTTAGGATCCTGAGTAAGAGTCCTCAATCCAGAAAATCCCATACAGGATCTCTGTTCACCTATCCCAGCTCTCGTGAGGATTCGACTGTCTCCACCCACAGATACAATGTTCTTATGCCAACTGACCTCACTCACCAACACACCAAAATGTACGGTAAGCAAAAAACTTTTCAGTTTTGCAATGCATTTTCATTCTTATCCAATCATACCAGGTACTTGGGAAAATGAGGCAGTGTGGGGACTTAATAGCATGTGACCGCACGCTGGCTGGTGGGTGGCAGCCAGTGAAGAATAGTGCACTCTAACAGTGGGGGACTCCTGACGCCCAGTATCTTTGCCCGAGGAGGCAGCTCTTGCTCTTCCCTTCACTGAGAACCTCTCTGGGCATCTCACCTGCCACACCAAATGGAGTGGGATCAGGCCACCTTGGATCACCCAGCACAAGTTCACTGCGGGAGAACTCCTGCCTCTCTTCAGGATTTTGCACTTAGAAAAATGGGACCATTTTCTGCTGAGTCTTCAATGAATGAGAGCCCTTACTATTTTGTTTTGCAAATAGTCTCTTAAAATCAGACGACACAGAGAGACTAAAAATGACTTCATATTAGTAAAAGAATTTTTTTCCAGAAAAGTTTTCCAAGTAATAATACCTTTGGGGCTGGGGATGTGGCTCAAGCGGTAGCGCGCTCGCCTGGCATGTGTGCGGCCCGGGTTCGATCCTCAGCACCACATACCAACGGAGATGTTGTGTCCGCCGAGAACTAAAAAATAAATATTAAAAATTCTCTCTCTCTCTCTCTCTCCTCTCTCACTCTCTCTTTAAAAAAAATAAATAAAAATAAATCTACATTTAAAAAAAAATAATACCTTTGACAAGAAATAAGTTATTCAGATGAAAAGATCTGTGAAGTCAGGCATCTGATGTGAGGCAAAAAAACCCCAATTAGTTGGCTAATTTTTATTTTCCACCATATCATGGTATTCTAGACTCATATTAAGTACATTACAGGTTTTACCTCAATAGGATATAAAATAATTCTTAATTTACATAAAATATATCTAGACTGTGGGGCAAAAAGAATCAATGTCAACATTAACTCAATCTGGAAAGACCTGAAATTGACTTCCAGATCACAACACGTTTAGGACAAACTAGGGATGCTGCTTTCTTAAGTTCCCAAGGTCTTTCCATCTGACAAAATTCTACAGCTACCATATTGCACTGTGGTGTTGGTGGGGAAGACTTCATTTAGACATATAGGTCTCCCACCTTCTTACCAATGCTTGAAATATTGTTATTTTTAATGAACGTCAGGCATCAATGCTGCAGTAAAACAGACACTAGTGAGTTTACAAGTGACAGTGCAGCAGCTCCTATATGGTCCCTCGGGCAGAAGCAGGACCTCCTGCCCTGCATACAATAGGGGCAGATAAAATCACATTTCACAGGATCAACCGGTGGTTACAAAATTACAACACTTGGGAACTAGATTTCAGGGTTGCAAGTTACATTTGAATCCCCACAGGATGTATCCCTGTGTGGATGAGACCAAGTAATCCTATGCACAAAATTAGTCTTATTTGACTATCTTAATAATAGAATATTGTGGTTTCGGAGCCAAGAAAAGCATTATTATTATTATTATTGAAAAGCATGGCAGTTACTCTCATCTAACTGTAAATAGTTTAGACAACTGAGAACGTGAGAATCATTTATAATGCAGCAACTTTAGATCTCTTTTTCCTTAAACATGTGTATCCATATGATATGTTGAACTTACATTGACACTGACTCAGTTATTTTAGCCCCTGTGCTTTGTAAATTATTTCTCTTCGCCCACACTGCCACTCTGGAATGTTCCTAAGTGTTCCAAGGGTAGAAAACAGGAGCTGGTGGGTTCATTCACTCTTTCATCCACTTGGTCACTCCCACAACAAATGATTAAGTCACAGACAATTATTAAGCACTCATTACGTGCCATCTACTGTGACAGGGGATAAATAAGATGTGATCCTTGCTAACAGTCCAGCTCATAGTCCAGCAGGGCGAGACAGAAGTGTACATGGGGTCTTATAATCAGAGATCAAGAGGGAATAACATCAACACATTGCAAGGCAAACACAGATGTCTAGTTTTAGAAATGACCCAAGCCAAATACATCATATTCCAGATAAGAAGAAATCTACCACTAGTGAACACAGTGAGGACTGGCCTCAAGATTCTCATGAACCAACTTTCCAGCCAGCAGGAACAGGTGCCCAGTGGATCTAGACGCCAGAGACGTTGACCTTGAATTATGAATCCCCCCTAATCATAAGCTTTCTAAACTCTTTTCTTTTCCTCAGATAAAAGTTCCATGTGTGCTCATGACACATGTTAACACAGGTTCGGTTTGGAGAGGTGAGAACAGCTGTGTACAGTAGGAACTTGTAAATTCGGAGTCAACTAGAGAATCCACAAGGAAGGAGCAGCCAGAAACCAACTTTCCTACTTACCAACAACAAGAATGCTGAGGCTACGTCTTGCTGGGAGGGCTCTGCGGGTGACTTCCAGTTGGCACCACTACTGCTCTTTAGCCTCCTTCGCTTCCTTCGCAGGAGTGCCTTTTGTCAGCACTCGATGGCTTGTGAGTGATGTTGCCAAGAAGGAGAAAGCGGGATAATTTGTTCCTGGATCAATGCCCAGATTTGGAGGCAGAAGGGAGAGAGGAGGAACTGGGATAAGTTGGAGAAAGTAGAAGAAACCTGGGAAGCAGAATAATTTACCAGAATTATAGGAGTCATGCGCCATATTGGTTCAGTTGGAGAAAAAAAGAGAGGGCTGACCTAAGGAGCAGAGCAAGGAACTCACTGGGAAGGCCTCAGGAAAGAGGAGACCGCAAGGTCTAGAGCAGGGAACTAAAGCAAACTGGGGCACTTGTTCTCCAAGAGAACTCTAATTTCAAGTTCTCGAAAGGCCCTGCTCATCACCTGTTCTTCCTGAAGAAAGTCTTTGAGTTCGGAGGAGAGAGAATTGGAAAGCCAGCCACGGTATCCTTGGTAGAACCAACGGGTGGAGTGCCAGTCCTGGCAATCCACTAGGGTTTTCTGACAAAGGATGCTTGCAATAAACCTAAGAGCTTCTGAGAAAATTTAATGAACATCAAACATAACCTCCCATATTTGGAGAAACATTTACCTCTAAAGGCCTTACTGTGTTATTGTTATCAATGAAATTTAACTGTCGTAATAACAGAGAATCACCGAATGTTCCTGTGAATTGAGCAGTACAGAAGCAGCACCCTGTGCAGATATACAGTTGAGAGCCCACAGTCATGCCGAGCTTCTATTTCTAGGTGTTTAATAATTTTTCAAAAAGAATTACCCTTTGGGATGAATTTTTTATGCTGCTTCTTGGCTGAGGGGAGATTTGAGGGGTGAGTTTGGTGAAATTCCATTTGAGTCACCCAGGCATAAAAATACATTGCAGTACCCCTACCTCTTTCCTGTAGGATCAAATTTAAGAGAGTGTGCTTTTAATACCAAGATAAGCCAAGAAGAGCTTAATTTGAAAAATTTAAAAACTGTCACATATCTCAACGAGGTCTGTGACACATCCTAAAAAACTAAGTTAAGACCACAATTTAAGTCAGTAGTGAGAAAGTGTCTTACATTCCTTTAGGTGGTACTCTTTCTTCCACTACATTTAAAAAGCAAGATCTAAATACCAGATACACACTGGAAGGAATGTGTCTGGCTCCCTTAACAGAAAGAACTGCCAATGTATTTATTTAGTGACAAGGGAAGGAAAAAATTACCCACACTGATTGGCCCTTTAAGTATCAAAAATGAGGAGAGGAGGAAGCGGTTGCTGGGGAGGGGGCAGAGTTAAGCTGTTTGTCTGTCCTCCATGTCTCTTTCGATGTCTGGAAGGGGAGGATGCTAGACATGCCACAGAAAGAGGGAATCCCCCAGGGGTGCAGGGTTGCTAGGCAGAGAGAATTCCGTATGGGTTGAGGCCACTGTGTCCAGGCAATAAAGGATGTGTAGGAACAAAGTGGGGAGAACACTAAATTCACCCTCAAAAGCTTATCATGAAAGATGTACCCTCCTCAAGGTCACAGGTGTCATAGGGAATCTAAGTGTTCAGGAAATGGGGCAGCAAGTAGGTGGTACGAGAGGTCTGAGGAAGGAGGCAGTGATTGCTTCTATTTGGGAGTAGCGTGGGGGGGTTTTGGAGGAGAGGAGACCCCCAGGTGAAGGGAAGGATTGTAAGGGGTAGGGAGGAATCTGTGAGGGCCAATGTGAGCCAAGATCCTGGCTCAGGCAAGTCCAGCATGGTCAGGGAACTGGTTGTAGGTGGGGAGAGGTAGCGCTGAGAAAGGAGAAGTTGGATATACAGTCTTCTGAAAAGAGATGGCATGCTCAGGTTCTGCTGCACAGGTGATGGCAGGCCACCAGCCTTTCTGAACATAAGTGAAGTTATCACCTTAGAAAGCTGATCTGATGTGAAGGAATCAGATGGATGGAAGTGGAGATCCCCTGGGTGGGTGGCCCAGCGGTGGAGTGGTGCTTGGCTAAAGTGAAATAAGCGGATGAGGGGATTGGTCAGGCAAGATGGAGGACTAGCAGGCAAGAATGGAAGGACACAGTAAGTGAAGGACACGGAAGGAGAGGAGAGGAAGGGCTAGGAGAATCACAGAGTGACTCAGGGATGTAAAGATGAGAGTGCTCAAGCCCCGTCAGGACCCCAGGTGGAAAGGAGTCCCCACTGCCCCAGGATCTAAAGTGTGCAGCTGGAGCTCAGCCCTCGGGCAGGACTATAATCGCACAGTACAAATCCCCCCCAAGACACACGGGGAGAGGGCAGGAAAGAAAGCTGGGCCTTGAGAATGGCCTGTGTCGAGAAATGACAGGAAAGGAAGGTGGAACAGGAGGACAAGTGAGCCTGGAGAGAAGCAGCAACATAAGGCAGTACACAGGGCTGGGGGACCAGAGTTTCGTCACAGAGGAGACAGTCTAAAGGAATGAAGACTGGTACGAGGCCACGGAATGCGATCCCTAGCGACCTGGAGGAGGAACTCAGCCTAATGCACAAGGCAGAAGCCAGAAGGCAGGAAACTGATAAAGAAGAAAATGGACACAAAGAAATGGAGGCAGTGGGATTAGGTGGGTCCTTCGCATACTCTGGGCACTGTGGGAGATGAGAGCCAGGAGGCTCACTGGCCCCACGAGAGCTACCTTAAATCTGGCTGGAGATGACGGGAAAGCCTGAGATAAGACAATGGAATTTCAGGAAGGAATGGGAAGGGCTCAGGCCTGAGTGGTGGGGCAGGCAGATATTCCAGACAGAGAAGCGAAGGAAGGGAAGGCAGTGAACGAAGATGGGGAAAGGCTGGAGCAGGAGGCAGGGCTGCCACTAATGGACTTTTTTCTTTTTTAAGATTTGTATGGAAATTTACATAGAGATTAAAGAGCGAAAACACTTTCAGCAAGGACACATTGTGCAAGCACATTCCCATAACACAGAGTGAGGGCAAGGAGTAAAGGTGTTCGGAAGTTGGCCAGCTGAGGCAGACTGTGTGAAAAAGATGAGTTTTCAAGTATTTTTAAAAGATGTGAAGAGAGGAGGATGTGGTTTGTGCAGAGAGGGTGCAGTTGAGGAGTAACACACAGATTTCTTGGCTCAAGCAAAAAGTCCAGTGAAGAATATTTTAAAATGAGGGTGGTGAGGTGGCGGAGGAGTGGAAGGAAACGGTTTGCTGGGTGGGAAACCTCAAAGGTCGGATGAATCACCCAACTGCGGCAGGAATCCAGAGAGCAAGCCACTCGTAAGAAAGGGAGGGTTTTCCTACGGAAGCTGGCACAGAGCAGCAGAGTGCAGCCGACCTGCAAAGCCCTGGTACCTGAGTAGGGACAGAGGACTTCCCAGGGATGCTCAATACTGATGAGGGGCATGTCAGACTCCCTCCTGTATCTCCCAAGTTGGACTTTTCACTGAGGCACACCTGTCTACATAGAAAATAAACATCTCTAAGACAGAGGTTATTTGTGCATTAGCTGATGGCCATCTCCTCACACCTGTACCAAATCTCCAGTTCTTCCAGCTTAAGCCCCTTTCTTGCTCTCTAAGACAGATGTGCTTTCAAATGAATGGTTGGCTAATGGTTAATGAAGAAAGCCTGGCATGAAATACACTTAAAAATAGAAATTTATGGATGTTGGTCAACTATGATTACATAAGCTCATAATGTATGCAAGCTCAATTTAAAATCATAGGACATCTATGTGCCAATAGATGCATGAAATATACCTGAAAAAAAATACACAATTGGAAAGAGCAGTTGCTTCCAAGGAAGGGAACTGGATAGGCAGTCAGAGTTGAGAAGGAGATCAACTTTTGCATATGATATTTGGATTTTCTATCATGTATATATACTGCTTATCAAGAAATAATTTTTAAAATGCAATGGTATACCATATTTATATGATGTGTGCTCCTGAAAAATCTCTATGAGAAAGTTTGCTTTCCCTCCAGATGCCTAGGCCCTGCAATTTCTAATGGTAATGTCATTTCCATGGGTTTTGTGGCACTAAATAGAAAAATGATGAAAAATTTAACCCCAAGACACCAGATATGAAACTCCACATGCCAACGCTACACCAAGGCAAAAATGTAAATTGGGAAATAACTCAATGCCTCCCTACCTGTCCGCCTTTAGCTCAAGTTTGGCACAAGTCCTGATTTAATATCTCAGTAACCTTGTGAGAAAAAGGACAGAGAAACTGCCAAATTAGTGAAGTCATGGGTCAAAGCATTGGGAGTAAGTGTAACAGGGAACTCTAGCCTGGACACTTTCTCTATTCATGGAATTCTTCCAAGTTAGTCCCTCCTCTGTCTTTGTAGTCACTCATGCCCCACCTCTTTCCCTCTCTTGATTATAAGAGAATTACAATTAATTCTCTTACAATTATTAATTACAATGACTCCCAAAGCTCAGGTCTTTATCCCTTCTTCTTCCACAGTTCCTGGGGTTTCTCTTACTGCTCTGGTGAGAATGAATTTCTAGACTCTTCACCAGTCAGCAGCACCGAGTTTAGATTTCATTGGATTTCAGTTCTTTAGTTCTTCTACAAAATACACAGATAGATAGTACTCTTATCTGTCTGAAGCCAGGGCTAGATCTGATTACTTCTACCTTTGAGTACTCTATGCCAAGTATCAGCTGGATATGTTCAATTTTGTTATTTTCTATTTTCTTATGCAGACAAGATTTTCCTTCCATTTTTCATCAACAGCGATACTGTTAGTTCATCATTTTGCATTAAATTTCAGGGTATTTTATTTTTGGTATTATAATATTTTGTATGTAAGATGCCATTAAGACAGTTAGTTCTTCCTTTGAAATGCTTTTTGCCTTCAACTATTCCTCAGTTTCCCCATCATCATCTTGTGCTAGGCTCTCACTTCATGCATATACTATTACTACAGTCTCCAGTCCCTGTGCCCTCAGCTTTTCATTCTTACCAACACAAATTCTTCTCAATGAAGAGCCTGCAAAAGGCCAGCCTCGGCTCGGAATCAACCAGATTTCTCCCATCTCTTCCACCTCCTAAAGCTAATTTTACTTCCAAAATATCTGTCATATACCTTGCCTTCTCACAAGCTACTACTTGTTGCATTGATAGAAAAAAATATCCATTGAAACTTCTACTAAATCTCTATTTACCTATTCTGGCCTCAAAGCGGAGCACAGATGGTGACATTTGCAAGGTTGTTTTCGAAACACAATCCAATATGAACCAGTATAACAGCCAAGGAGCACAACTACACATATTCCTAATGTCCATTTCCCAAGCCATGTTATAAAATTATAAAATCATTCTCTGAATTGATTTTATTTTTCACTCGTGGATAAGGGCACTATCTATAGCAGCAATAAGTTTCCATAGGAACTAAATTCATTTCAAAAGGTTGGACATAGAGGCTTAAAAAAAGGGCTCAAATAACAACAATTTTGTATATAGTGCCTTATATGCTTGAAGCTCAGAGCATTAGAAATATTAACCTTTTACTCCCCCAAGTCCTAGGAAATGAAAGACAGTCTCTTTGCAATGGAGAAATGGATATGTTTAAGGGAACTGGTTAAGAAGAGAATTTAAAAGGTAAATTGCTAATTATTAGTGTTTCATTTCTAGCATTAGGCACAACTAATTTTACATGGTATGGTAACACTATTTACTAATCTTGAGGAGTACACGATGGATTCAAATAGTTGCTAAAATTTTCCCTACTTAATACTCCATCATAAAGTAAATACAAAAATTAGAAGAAAATATACCTTCAAGGTGCTTTGTAGCATAAAATTGAAATATTTATACAGGCATATTAAAGTACATGTCCCTTTATGGAACATCCACACAATAACTTTGCAACTTTAAAAAATCTAATGATCTTTTTTTCTTCTGATTAACTGAAGTATTCAGTACTGATGTCATAAGAAGGCATTAAATCCTAACACATCATATAATCTTATCCTCTCTTGTGTTACATAAATGGATTTAAGTATTTTTCAGAGGACAGGCAAGATTTAGCAAATTGGCTTAACATTCTGGGCTGCTGCTGAGACTTAAAATGAACAAGACGAAATATGAAGTACAGAAAACAACAATCTGCTACACAAATTCTCCAAATGATTATGATCAGCCTCATACTCCAGTATTTCAGAGGTGGAATCTCAGTGATTCCCGCACAAAGGCATAATGATGTATTACTGCAGGACCAAATAATACATTTCTCAGTTCAAGTCTGGATTGGATTCACCATGCTGAGCTCCATTAGTTTTACATCTCCCTAAGGGTTCCAATTCAGCAGTATTAATCTATGCCATTACACACAGCCCCCATCTACAAATGTCTGCCTTATGAATGTCCCTTAATACAGCTTTCCAGTTGAGTGTTTCTCGAGAAAAATCACAAAACTAGGGAAACTGGAATCAGTATAAATTTCCAAGT
Organism: Urocitellus parryii; assembly: GCF_045843805.1. Classification (NCBI taxonomy): domain Eukaryota; kingdom Metazoa; phylum Chordata; class Mammalia; order Rodentia; family Sciuridae; genus Urocitellus; species Urocitellus parryii. Next base: position 20,651,653 of record NC_135533.1, on the reverse strand, counting down.
AGACAGTAAGTCCTGAATACAATGTCATCACACTTCTGTGCTAACCTCACTCTCCCCTTCATTATTATGGTTATTCATGATACAGTCAACCTCCTCTGGGATCACATCCCTTTTTACCCCCTTTTGCTCTTGGCTAATGACCTGATCTCTATTTCATGGAGAAAAATAAAAACCAAAGGATAACTCTCCCTGCTTTCCATCATAAAACCTAGATCTGCACCCATCTTCTCCTCCCCCCCTTTTTTAGGGGAAGAATTTGTCTTATAAAAAGAAAGGCTAAGATCTGCAACAAAACGAAATATAATGATATTTTAAAAAATAAAAAGAAAGGTAATTCCTACCCATGGATCCAATTCTCACCTGCCCTTTACTCTGCCTTCTAGTGGGATTTTTTTTTTCTCGTTGTATCCTCAACCTCTTCCTATATAAAGTCATTTTCACCAGCACTCCAACACTCTCTAGCTACCCAGAAAAACTTTCTGCAGTGATGGAGAAGTCCTGAATCCATGCTGGCCAACATGGTGGCCACAGCCATGTGGCTGTTGAGCACCTAAAATACTCTTAGTGCAGCAAAGGAAATACATTTTAAATTTTACTTAACTTTAATGAATTTAAATCCAAAGAGACAGCTGTGGCTGGAAGATACCATATTGTTGAAAGCCAAGCTCTAACAACTCTATCCTTGCCAGGGCCTCCTCCATTTCCTTACCTTCTACCCACTCTTCCATCCACACCAATGTGTTCACTCCAGCATTCAATGGAACAGCACCATTGAATGGGATTTTGGAGAGAGATTTTATATATAATTTTTTTCCCACCTCCTGGTGGCGGGGTGGTGAAGATTAGTGTTGGGCATAGAACCCAGGGCTTGACACGTTAGGCAAGTACTCTACCACTTGAGCTAAATCTTTAGCTTTCAGTTATTTTTCAAAGACATCTCATAAGACTGACCAGAGCACAGATGGGTTCCAGTAAATTACCCCTCTTTCCTGAAAGAGTTTCTTTGCTTCATGATATACCACTCTTCTGCTTTTCCTCCTAGTTCTGCCTTACCTTTAACTGATCTCTAAATGTTGGAGTCCTCAGGGCGGCTGGTCTTTGCTCTTTTCTCTCTTGTACTCTCCCCACAGGTATCTCGACCATTCTCATGGCTCTAAATGCAATCTGTGTGCTGGAAGCTATCAGATTCTGCATCTATCCCAGTCCTCTTATGCGGGGGGCTGCCCCCTGCCATTTATACTGAAGGTTTCATAGGTACCTCATGCTTAAAACCGAACTCTTAGTTCCTTCCTCTACCCCTAACAATCTGTTCCGTGTTCCTCATTTCAGTAAATGGGCCTCCAAAATCAGGGAGTCCTCTTTGCCACTTCTCCTCTGGCATTTCCAATATCCAAGTCTTGTCAATTAAACATCAAACAGACATCTGCAAGCAACCCATTTCTCTCCATTTCCATTGTCATTAGCCTAGTCCAAGCCACCATAATTACCTTCCTGGAATATTTCAATCGTCTCCAAAGCAGTCTCTTGCTCTCCATTCTCCGTCCCCCGCCTTCATCTTCACTGCGATTCATGAACAAAGGGACGCTCTTAAGACTGGGATCTGAGGGCTCAAATAGGAGGCTTTAGGGAAGCGTAACGGAAGGGCTGGCTGCAGGGCCAGTGTGGGAAACCGTCTGTTGAAAGAGCTCAACTCCTTCTGAGTTCTGAAAGGAAGTAGAGTGTGGGAAGCACAGCAGAGAAAACGCGTCAGGGGCGGCATCTCAGAGGACTCGGGCCATAATCCTATTTGGGATTTTTTTCAAGAGACATGGGAAGTCTTTGGAGGGTTAGGTTGGAAGATGTAAGTTCAGATTCGTCACTTAAGACACTCTGGTTGTCCTTTTGTGGATTCTAGTGGTACACATCTACAGAACTTGACAGCACTTTTTTTTGAGCTGGGGGTGGAGGTGGGGGGTGGGTTCCAGGGATTGAACTCAGGGGCACAACACCACTGAGCCACATCCCCAGCCCTACTTTGTATTTTATTTAGAGACAGGGTCTCACTGAGTTGCTTAGCACCTCCCCATTGCTGAGGCTGGCTTTGAACTCGCGATCCTCCCGCCTCAGCCTCCCGAGCCGCTGCGATTACAGGCGTTTGCCACTGCACCCAGCTTGACAGCACTTTTCATAGGTAACATTGTCAAGTTATATAGGTGATTGGTCATTTCTTCCATTAGACTATAAGCTCCAGCATCTATAACCTGCATGTCCAAATCTGCATGTCCAACCTCTGACTAAGAGAAATAAACCTGAGGAAGTTGCTTCATCTCTCTAAGGTGCAACTCTTCCATCAGTTGCCACCACTTAAGACTGTCATGAACGTTAGTGAGTAATGTATAAGTTCTCAACCCAACACCCAGCACAGAGTAAGCTTTGGATGAATGCTAACCACTATCATTATTATTTCAACGAATGCACTTCTACAGGTTATTTTGGGATCCTGTTTATTAGTTTTTCTTTATTTCCAAAGTGGTTTCTACTTTCAAACAGCCAACTTGAAAATCAAGTTTTAGAATGCAGTGCATCTGAGCATTGGTGACTGTTTACATAACTGAAGGTGCCCACCAAGTGCTCCAGTGGGGTCAAAAGATGGTTGCTGCACGTGTTTTTGATAAAGGGATTAAAAAACTGTACCCATGTTAAAAATCAAACCTCCAGCATGGGGCATATAATTAACATAAACCTATATACCTTTTCTTTCCTGAACTAAGTTCTCATGGGGTGCAACAGTCCTCCCTATGAATAAATGGAATTGTATTTGAAGTAATTACACTTGGCACAGATTTGCCCACTGCTGGTGGCATGGCTGCTACTTGTGACTAGGCAGTGAGGGGAACTTTACAGAATTGATGGCAAACTGCTTTAATTTGCTTTCACACTAGCACAATCCTATGTAAAATAAGTTGGACATTTTAAGAATAATAAAGACCACATGGTTAAATTTCTATTACCATTAAACCAGTATTCAAACAGGCCAGAAACTGGTTTTCAGCCTCTTTGAGCAAGTTTCTGTATCTTTAGGGTCATAAATGTCATTCTGGAAAGTCAAGCTGGCAGTTCTCAGCGGGAAGCCTGGAAGTGCCAGTGTTAATTAAAAATGTCAGATACCATTTTGGTTTGTTCATGTGGCGAGTTCTGCTCCTTCCCCTCCTCCATCCTGAGAAGCTGCAACCCCCCAAAGGACATTCAGAAACAATGGGAAAGGAAAATACTAATGACGATTTCATTTTCCAAGGGCTTCCGATGGCCAGGTAATAATGGGGGAGAGGAGGGGCTGAAGGATTCTCCTTTCTGTAATACACACACCATGGCTGGATGCCAGGAAAACCCAAATAAAAGTTAAAGATGGGCTTCCCTAGGCCTGAACAAATGGCTTTTGTGAAGGATGAACGAGAACCCGGAGCCAAACACATAAAACTACGGTATTTGCGGATTGATTCCTATTCAGAAGTTAATTGTACATTACTAAATGATGATGTGAAAAGCCTGTAAAATTTGGAACTTTGCTATATCATATCATACGGTAAGAGGTATATAATGGCTGTGGCTAGATAGCAGAACATGAAATAGACATTTCAGACTTATCTGCCTAATTGGATTACTACAAACTGTCAAACTGGCGGATGAAGGCCAGCAACTCCAGCTTGGGTTTGGGCTGAAGAACCCTGAAGGAGGATCTCAAGTGCTGCCCAGGACTGTAATTTAGTTTAAGGTGTGAATAATGGTTTGGCTCCTAAATTGAATAGACTAATGAGATAATTTTTATCATAACCACCTAGAATAAAATAAAGCAACGAGGGCTTTTAGCAAAGCTTTTCAGGACAATGATAAATCAATCACACAATAATTTCTACCAAATGTTATCAAATTCTACACTTTTACTACTAGCTATAAGCACCAATATTTAGACTGAAGGAAGAACTGTTTAACAAATGAAGCTTTTCCTACTCTCAGTATTTGAGCAAGGTCATTTTTTTCCTTTTATTAATTTATTTAATTCTATTAAAGTATAATTCACATATCATATAATTTACCCATTTAAAGTGTATAATTTTAAAAGTGTGGCTAAATTACATATGACATAAAATGTTGTGTATATTTTGGGTATAATGTCATGAAGTACAAATACACAATAAAATAGTTACTACTGAAGCAAATTAGCATTCCTATCCTCATCTCCTGTAGTTAACCCTCCCTTTTTGTTTGTTTTGTGGTAAAGGATATTATAATCTGCTCAATTAGCACGAATTAAAAACACAGAGACAATTTTATAACCTATGGTCCTCACATTATTAAGATTTCCAAACTGTTCCTCTTGAGTTACCTTCTATCTTCTGATCTACATCATCCCATTTCCTCACCCCACCCTCTACCTGTGGTAACCACTGTTCTGTTCTCTATCTCTTTGTATAGACTTCTTTTTTTTTTTTAAGCACATCCATACCTAAGTAAGATCATGCAATTTTTTGTTGTTGTTGTTGGACTGAAGTCTTATTTCCTTACTTGTGACCTAAGACTTTTGCCTATGAGACTTTATTTCAGAAATGCACAGAAGGTTAATATCTTTGCACGTATTACAAATTTGCTAAGCACAATGTAATGTTAATGTAATCTCTTATTACAAAGAAAACGGCAGATCTGACTGCACTTCAGGGACATTTGACCAGTAGTTGTTTTTATCCTGAAAACTTCTGAAGTCCCTGCAAATAAATGCCAGTCAGTTTTGGATGCTCAGGTGCATGAAATGAGTGAGAAGTGACGGGAGATCCTACTAGGAGCAGTGTTGGGACGAGAAGCAACAAACTAGAGTTCTGTTTCGAGGCATTTCATTTCACCAAGCCTGATGGTCAGAATAAAAGTGACAGGAGGACCGAGAACAGATATTGATACTGGATTATGCACTTTTCAGCATTCTCCTATTTCCCTTCCTTCTTTCATTCCTCCGTCTCCCATACTTCCTATTTTTGTTTTAGGCACAGTTAATTAAGGGGTAAACAGATATTTGCATAGGCTTCTAAAGTACAAATAGCAAATATAAGTAAAAAGGCCAACTCTCTCAATCTGATGCCAGTGGCAGACATCACTAATCAATCCTGACAGACTTTCAGGTGGAACCCATCAAACTCTCAGAATCCTTCAACAAAATGATGCAAGAACCATCACAATCGATGGAAGTCATGCCTGAAATAAAATTTATTTGACTTCCCTTGCAGTCAACTTTCCCCCAGTGTTCTAGCTTTGGCACTGGGTTGGGATCTCTTAGTTTTGCACTTTCCTATGGTCCTGCAGTTAAGCTGAGCATTTTGTGATGTTGAAGATCATGAAAGGCCTGGCTCTCTTCCAGTAAGCACTTTGCCATACAAAACCCAAGGTTTCTGAAAGTAAGAAAGAGACCAGATAATGCCCCCTTTTCTGACTCATTCCACATCCCTCTCTAAGGGAAGCAAAGCCGTGAAAAATCTGGGCTTAGCAGTGTATTTGTTCACTTTCTGGAGAAAAAGAATGGGCCTTGATTAATGTCTAAGCCTGTTTTAAAGCTGGTTTGAGGGTTAGGTGGCAAGTATGTGTTTAAAAGAAAGTTCCATGACATTAATAGATTTTCCTCATGAACATTTTAGGAGCACCTTCCCCACATATTAACACACTTGCTCATTTGGCTTCATGTCTAATTGCACTCTCTCTCCAGAAAGCCTTTAATGACACCATCTCACATCCAGCCTTCATAATTTGGCTCCTCCAAATCAGAGAGCAGGGCTTCCCAGGCACCATCTTCCTGCCGTCGTGGGCCAAATGCGCCTCTCCCCAGCTGCTGCTGGGCTTCCTCCTTCATGGTGGGGGCTTGCCTGCTCACTCTAAGCCACTCCACGAACACAAGCCTCCCAGGCAACGAGGGGATGTTAGATGCAACCTGCTCGGGTCAGGGCCGTATTCTGCTCCCAGCAATAGCTGATCCATGCTTCTGTCCATTTCTTTCATTCTGCTGCTTGAGAGGCCACTGTCTCTCAAACCTTCACAGAGCATCTCCCCAGATAAAGATGCTGTCAGAATTTAATTCAATAAATGACACATAAAATCTTCCCTAAATTTTGGAATATTAAGATGGACGGGGCTGGGGATGTGGCTCAAGCGGTAGCGCGCTCGCCTGGCATGCGTGCGGCCCGGGTTCCATCCTCAGCACCACATACCAACAAAGATGTTGTGTCCACCGAAAACTAAAAAATAAATATTAAAAATTCTCTCTCTCTCTTTAAAAAAAAAAAAAAAAGATGGACGTAGGTTCTGAAGGAGATTTAGTCATTTTATGACTAAAATGTGGCTGCCCCCCAAACAGACACAAGCCAGAGACTCAAAGGACCCTTCTGTCTGTACCTGGGAGCTGGTTTCTGGGCACATATGTGCTCATCGCTAGCTGCCCCTCCTCAGCCCCCACAGCTGCTAGCTCTAAAGAAAACACCGGAGGAGGCATCCTCTCTAAGGGCAGCTTTCCTCGGCTTCAGAAAGAGTTGAAAAGATGTACATAATTTTCCTGGGGTCATTGGTTTTAAAAATTTTTTTTGGCATTTACGTAATGTATGTGTCCGTGGGATAAACAGACAGTCTTCCCCCACAATTACCTTTGCTTAAAGGAAAACACAGCTGCCGTTCTCTCATATTAAGATGCAAGTGTAGGAACTGGGGAGACCAAAGATTTCAAAGGGAAGGAAAGTTTTTACCGCATGAAAGACACTTCACTATACCAAAGTGCATTGAAACCAAAAAATGGAGGCAAAGTGACTATTCTCCTTGGGGACAAAAGTCCTATTGAGCAAGAAGCTATAGGTGCCATTTTCCAGAAGAGCCACCTGCTACTACTTGGAGCTTCTGCAGATATTCAGGAGCCAGAATTTCAGACTCCTTCCACCTTCAGGGTTTGCATAGCAGAATGAGCATGCACATGTGCCCAGAGGCAAAACCAAAAGGTAATTACTCAACCACTGTCACCCTGGGATTACTGAACTGCCAAGTCCACTATTTCATGATTCTCTCTTAGATGATGAGCAGCACACTGTTGGCTTCTGTTCAGAAAAACCCTTTGGAGAAAGGAAGTGAATCCCCCTCTCCTTTAGGAGAATATTGTGTTGCTCAGAGGGTCTGGCCCATCCAAACCATGGGATGTAAATAGAAAGGAGAACTGACTTAATTAGAGTTCGTTATTATTTGCTATAGTTACAATGGCATCTAATAACACTGCTGCCAGCAGGGCTGCTTTATGTGATATCTTCTTCATGTGGCAACCTTTTCATAAATCAAAGCAAAAGCCAATACCAGACAGTTTCTTGTACAGCCTGCCTGACAATAAAAGTTAACACTGAACCTTAGCTGTTATCAATCTTCATAAATGTGTCCACAAAGTGGCAAGACCGTGCCACCTTACAGTGGGGCTGCTGCTAATGCATGCAAGGTAGTGACCCACCAGGTTAATGGGACTTGACAGTCAGGACACTTTTAATTGAGCCAGAGAAAGCAATGGCCTGGCCTTCTTACCCTTTCCTTAAAGTATACAGGGGTTTTCTCCTCTCTACCTTGGTCCTATCAGTACCTCCATCAGGAAATGACTGTGATCCAGTTTCATACAGGCTCACATAGCAGACAAGAGAGATCTCATGAGGAAGTAGGTAGGTAGGCTTTTCAGAGAAGAAATCTTACATAACAGAAATCTGAACAATGAGTGACAAAGCTTCATCTAATATGCAATATTCTATCATGGTTTGAATTTCACTTCAGTCCTAATTACTCTATAGATACCGTGAAGAGGAAGGCCTGGCTTCTATTGAGCATGTGTTGGAGATGGACCCTGGAAATTAGCTAACATCCAACAAAAATCAAACCTGTATTAACTGCCTATAATGGAGATCATCCACAGCTAGATAAAGCCAGCCATCAGACTGGACCACAGATAGGTCAACATAGCTACAGGCTCCTAATTTCCTGAATGAATTTATTTCAACATCTATTTCCCAAATGCAGCATATGTGCTAGTTTCTGGGGGAAATCTATAAAGAGAATTAAACCCCTGCTCTCATGAAGGTTTCCATTCAACCACAAATGAGATGTACACGCTCTACCTGGACATAAGACCTTGCCAACAAGCTCTTCAGGCTCCCAAGAGTCTGTAATCCTTACTTAGCTTTTTGATAAGCTTCCTCTTCTGTACATTCCCAGCCATTTTAGGGCTCCTTCCAGATTAAAAATGTTCTGAGCGCCTAGGTTGAAAAGTATGGATATGAGTTCACCCCAGTGCAGTAAGCGGCAATCCTTCAAACACAAGCTTGGAGTCTGCTGCTGTTGCAAGGACAGCCTGGGTTCAGCTCCACCTTACAGGGCTTGCACCGGAGAAGGGAGATGAGCACAGGCAACCACGACGTGAGCTAGGCTGCAAGAGGGGCTTGAGTTACACAAACACACAGGGAGTAATTAAATTGGGGGTGCTTTAGTGAGAAAGGAGGTGCTGAAGACTTCATGGAGAAATTAACATATGAGACAGGCCCTGACAAATGGATGAGTTCACCAGGAGGAAAATGAGAAAGGTGTGCTGTGCTCTGTGTGCAGGTGACAGGAGCAGCTGCTGAAGTCAGAAGGGGAAGGAGCGTCATAAATGAA